>NW_016690195.1:7871162-7996849 GCF_001604755.1 Lepidothrix coronata
AAAACCAAAACATCATCCTAAATCAAAAACACAGCACTATACCAACTGCCAGGAAGAAAATTAGCTCGTATCCAGAAAAAAACGTATTCAGGCTGATGTTACTTTCTGGGCTATTCTGTCTCCCTTCAATCCAGGTAAGACCACTACTCATCATGGCTGGCATAAAGGAAACTGTGTTCCTGATTTCCACACCAAGCCCTCATTGTAATTGCATCTCAGAATGCTGCAATTATTTCATTTCATTAAGTCACACAGAACAAGTCCTTCCTTGAGGTCATTCTTTTCTATACTGTTTTATCAGCTAAAGGAAAAGAAGAATGAAAGTCACTGAAAATCTATTAGGTCATCTGCTCCTTCTCTCTACCAGAGTGTGATTGTTCCCTATTGTTCGTTTGAGCATGTTTTTTCAAGTTTAATTTAAAGTCATAGCAAAGAGTATTCCATCAATTTCCATAGGAAACAATTTCATAGGGTAGTAGTTAATTTGGTCAAGAAGATTTTTCTTCTTCATGTAACATTTTATCTGTCTTTATTCTATTACTCCTAATTATAAGCTTTTAAAATTACACTGTGACAAATAGCCCTTTACTATCCTTGATGTTGATACTCTCCAAATATTTATAGATTATTATAGTCCTTGCAAATTTGTCAGTTAGCCAAGCACACACATTCAAACATTCTGTTGCTTTGAAAACTCCAGAAATTTTACAAAACTTACTAAAGGACACACCCAAACATGTGATGAGTCAAGAATGTGCCCACAATGTAAACTTTTAAAAGAGAAAGCTTAATCTTGTATTAAATATTAAAATATTCAGTATACTTACAGCCAAGTGAGATATTGAGGAATTTGATTACATATTGGAGAGCAATTATATACTGTCATGACTGAGAGCACAACATCACCTTAAATAAATCAGGTAAATGTAACGGGTCTGGTAGAAAATGGGAAGTTGTGCAACAATGTTCTAAAGCTGAAGGATTCTTTAATAGCTAAGGTTAACAGTATACCTGCATTTCAGAGCAAATATATACATACTGGGGGTTTTTACTTGGAATAAGGGAGTATAAAGATTGCCTCCACTCACAACTATCATCAGTCAGTTTATCTTCTTCAGCTAAAGTAACAGAGCCTGATTTTCTCAAGAAACTACACAAGCTGTCCATATATTTATCCCTAATACCGTAAAATACTTATAATGAGAGGTGAACAAGGAACATAAAATTTTGTGAAACAGAAAATTGGGAGGTCCCCCTGAGTCCAAAGTAAAAGAGGAGGAAAACCTGTTGGTGAGAATGCTGGTCGCAGTCTGGTTGAGGGTGGTGGTTGCAGTCCAGTCGAGGTGCTGGACCTCCTCTGGATCCGACCAGTGGGGCCAGAAGTCCCAAGACCTCAAGTTTATGTACACTCAAGTCTGAGTGGGAACACCCAGTACCTCCCCCAGGGCAGGGCGTTCCACAATGGATGATTGTAAGTCGTGAGATATTTTTGAAATCTTTGATGGCCCACTAGCAGACATGACCTCTCAGGCTGGGTGTGAAGGTGCTAATGACTCCCCGGAGGGGAGTTATCACACTTGAGTCATTGGTGTGAGGATAGGAACATCCTCCTGTCTCACAGGCTTCCCAACACCCAGCTTATAGCCTGAGGGGTCAGGTGTGCTCTGAGTAGCTGCTGCAAATGGTCAATTGTTAAGAGTTCCTGGGAAATTACATAGAGGGTGAAGAACATACAGCTTGGGTTACACCCACACAATGATAAACTGGTCCTGGCTGCTCTAACTAGGACATAAGGAAAAGCAATTTTTCTTGAAAATAACTAAATTTTGTCTTAAAAAATGACAGTGCTGCAGGAAGCTAATCTGTGTCCACATTTTGTTCTTTGTGAGATGGTACTCTCCAGATCAGCTACATTAAGATGAATACATTTGATTCACATTTAGAATATGATATTGAAAATATTGCAGGCACATCTTTAAAACTTTGAAAAAGAATATCTGAAGAATAATATTATGAAATCAATGGAGTTGGTGAAGGGGGTATTGCACCTCCCTGCTTCATGAAAATTTTTCTGCCAGAGGACTGTGTTTGATGGGTCATTTCCTTATTAATCAGAAAACTAAAGTCACATTAACAGCTTTCATTGGACATTGTACACCACTGAAGCTCTGATGCAACTCAATTTATTTCATCTGAGTTAGAGCAGGATTGTTTTTTGGATTTCTTAAAATTCATTTTGCTTGATTTACATCAATTGCAAATTACATGCAATTAAAAACATTGAGATATTCATACAGTTTCTTAAGGAAAAAATAATGAAGTGCACTATTTAAAAACTAGATAATTACATTGAAGTGTAAACTCATAATGTATTAGGTAATTCTATTTGTTAGATCAATTTTTTCATTTGACATGAATGCATGTTTCATTTCTGCATTTATGAATTTCAAGAATACTAAATTTTCAAGAATACTAAACACAGGGAAACAGTAAACAAGTTATTTCTTTGTACTATCAATAAGGAAAAATGTTAAAAAGCTAAATTATCATTTTGTACCTCCGTTTGTGTTCTAAAGAAGAGTCATCACCAAAAAAAAAATAAAATTACATATTTGTAGGTATAAGAGGAAAAGAAACATATTGACCACTAAGAGAAAGAGCAAGAGAGATCATCTGCTGGTCAGCAACACCATTATCAAAACAGAAGTACTCAGTGAAAAATACTTGACCTGCACTGCTCTGGTCATCCATAACGCAGTAAAAATTCTACATGGGTATTACAGGTTTTCTGGGAATTTGTGCTCACATTTGATACATTCTATCAGATATTGAGGGGAAAAAAATCTTTTTTATTTTCAAGGCAGTTGAATGCAAGCAGAAGTATGTGAGAAGAATGGGGAAACAGGTGAAAGAAAAATACAACAATGGAAACAAGCATGAGATTAAGAATAAGAGAATCTAGAGTCCAGTTTCCTATTCAACATTCTTGAATAATTTTGAATTACACCATCTAGAGATTGATCCCTATTATCAGTTTTTTAGAAATGTTTCATAACTATATCCTTATGGCTTTTACTTTCTTTCTAACTTCAAATTTTAAGTTTTTGAAAATGTCATGAAGTTCTTTTTTTAGATAATAATAACTGACATATTTAAGATCTCATTGTGCCTGGAAATAATTAGCATCATCCACTGAAGTTATCAAGACCACTCTTGAAGTACATACTGCCTTAAAACAAGAAGCATTGCAAATAATCAAGGATTTCAGAACCTTTGGTACTTTGGTTTTCTACTGATTCTAGAGCTCTATGATTAGTTAGATGAGAATGAATATGTGACCATACCTTTTAAAAGCAGGTTGTTTAGCTTATAGATTGATAATAATAATAACAACAATATATTCTATATTAACTATAATACCACATTCAGAGCATGAAATCTGCAGTCTGTATGATACCTAAAACCAGTGCCTGTTGCACCTTCAGAACCAAAATGCCAAATGCTGTCTGAAAAGCTTTCAAGTTCAGAAAAATTAAGAAGAGATACTTAGCACTCATGTCGTATTAACATAGGCTCCAGAATACTGGCACCTGAAAAAGAGATAAATAATTCCGCTTCTAACATTTATTATTTTAACAAATTTTGCAGTGTTTTGGGACCAGTCATGCTTTTTTCCCCAAACTGTCTTACATCCTCCAAATTTAGAGGATAACAAAATTCTTGAAGGGTGACCTTCTGATTTATCAAATCTACAGAGCTAAAATAATCCCATGTTTTCTGTTAGTGGTTAAGGCAGCAGTGTGAAACAAAGAAATAAGAAATAAACTTATTACCTGCTTCATGCTCCTCGTTTCTTGCACTTGGCAGTATGCTCAGTAATGATCACTTGTGTCAATAAAAAAAAAAAAAAAGCCAAAATTCAATCTCCTTTTTCACCTACTTTGCTGCAGGCTAAGGTTGTTGCTTGCTCTCTGAGAAATACATTGTTTTGTGAAGGACTCATGCACTATTGACAGCAGAAAGTTGCTGTGGGCATGTCGTATGCAACACAAGGTACAAGTCTGCACAGAAAACTCCTTTGTTTTCTAGGCAATTAATTTTTTCCTTCTCTAAGCACTGCTGTTATAGCACCAAGACTATTGGCAGAGAACAATTAGCAGTTCTAGAATGCCAGCAAATAGGTGATGCTTCTGGAGCTGCTAAAGCTCAGAAAGCTGGATATTATTGTTCCTGTGATTATTGGGTACTGGTAGGGATGAAAAAGTTATGTTTAAGTCACTGATGTAGGTCAGATGCCTGGGTCCACCTGTGAGGTAGTTACAACAACTAAAACATCAGAAGCTGAAACATTATGTATTCAGTATTCCCTGAGCCAGGAAGCCCATTGGATTTGTTTTGGTGTTATTCAGTCAAAGAGGCGAGAGGTTTGAAAATGAGTTAACAATAGATGGTACCCCTAGAACACAGGAGTGTTTATTTCCTCTGTCCATTTTATCTGAAATTGTTCTGCCAAAATAAAATCCCATTTCACGCTCAAAGGATCAAAAATTGTCCATTCTGATTAATGGATCTTGAGGTCTTTAGGCTTTTATTGTTCACTGTATGTGCTTGCGTAATGATTTTATGCTTTTTAAATTATTCTCTTGGCCAGTTGTTGACCCCTCAGATTCTCTTACTTACTCTGTTTTGCTGTATTTATTTAGAGTATTTATTTGTATATGAATGCTCCAGTCCAAGCATCTATTTAGAATGTTGTAAATGTGTGTAGCACTTTTTCTTTTTGTAGTTAAGACCTGTTTGATATCCGTGTTCACATATATAATTGCCTTGCTACTCATGTCATCCAGTAGGAGCTATTCTGTAAAAGATTATACAGTCAAGCTCCACAAAGGGCAACAAATCACTGACCAAATAGACTGGGGACAGAAGAAAATTGAAATATTTTGTATTTAAGACTGGATGGACTGTGTATGTGAGTTAGTTAGGGATTTTTTTAATCAGAAATAGTAGATAATTCTTTGAAAACATTGCTTCAGTGTCGCGGTCCGAAGGGAGGAGGGGACAGGACACGAGGGCCCGATTCTTAACCGTCCCGCCAGGGAAAAAGGGGGCAGAACATAGGGTGGGCTATCAGACAGACAAACAGGGGAGCAAATCAGAATAGGGCACAGGCAAAAGGGGGAGGAGAAAGCCTGGGCATGTGCAGTTGTGCACTGTGTAGAAACCACATAATAACAGTAAAGTCCATATGAAAGTCCTGCCAATTGCTGTATGCTTTTCTCCATGCCTGGAACTGTTCCCATCATGAATCTTGCTTCTCTACACTTCAGTGCTCTGTTATTGTCAAAAAGGACCCAGATATTTTGAATATTTACAGGTTGAAATAAAAAAGATCGTTATACTATTTTACAAACTATGCTGAGCCCACACCTTAACCGCTGCATGCAGTGATGATCATTTATCTCATAAATCTGTAATAGAATTCGAAATGTGGAGAGGTGCAGGAAATTACATACATTGAAATGTATGTAATTTCTTCTGAATGTATGTAATTTCTTCTGAACTAAATAGGTTAGAATTCATCACTATTGAAAACAAAAGAGTGAGAGATGTGAAAGTGTTAGGGAATTTTTCCTGTCTGACCATTTAGGAGCCACACTGGCAGTCACAATCCTGCCACCAGGGACTTTCACTGTTGGAACTGAAGCTCCTTCACAGCAGGTGGCTCCAGTGAGCCGACAGGTGCCCACCTTGACTCCCTACACACACCACTCTCATACAATCAGACAAGGTTTCCTTACTGCCTCAACCCTGGGTTTCCCATAGCAGAGTCTCAGACCTCTGGATTCTTCATGTAATTTTATCATGGTGCAGCAACAGAATAACAGCTCAAGCACTTGTTTATAACAACTGTTTGAATGGGATTGTTGTACAAAATTAGGTCATCCCCTGGGAAAATGGTTTTGCAGGTGCTGAGGTCCATCTGTGCTGGTCACTTTTTAAACATCATCTCCTAAGGGCATAGGAGCAGGCATGTCGGAAGTGAAGTAAAGAGACAGAAGGGATCTTCTCTTGGAAATAAGGAAAAAAAGGAAGCTGTATGCTCAGGGGAAGCAAGGTCAGGTGACAGGGGAAGAAAACAGAGATACTGCTTAACACTGTATGGAGAAAATACATGTTGTCAAAGCGCAAGTGGAATTGAAGGTGGTCAGAAATGTGGGGGACAATAAAAAGAGTTTTTTCAAATAGTTACCCATTACAGGACAAGGATGGTCACCTCACAAACAGGGATAGAGAAAAGGCAGAGGTGTTCAACACTTTCTTTGCCTCAGTCTTTAACACAGACAATGGACCAAGGAGGTCTCAGTGCCCTGAGCTGTGAGACCATGACTCTGAGAATGACTGAGATCATCTCGTGATCAATCCCAGTTGACCGTGAACTTGTGCAGGATCTGTTGCTCCAGCTGGATCCATGCAAGTCTATGGGGCCTGATGGTATTCATCTCAGAATCCTCAAAGGGCTGGCTGATGTCATCGCAAAACCTCTCTTGATGATTTTTGAGCAGTCTTGGGAATACAGAGAGGTCCCAGCTGACTGGAAGCTGACAAGTCATCCTGATTTTCATGAAGGGCCAAAAGAAGAACCCCAGAAACTACAGGCCTGTCAGTCTCACTTCAGTGCCCAGTGAAATCACGGAAAAGATTATTTTTGGAAGTATTGAAAAACACCTGAAAGACAACACAGTCATTTATCACAGCCATCACGGCTTCAGGAAGGGAAAGTCCTGCTTGTTGAACTTGATTTCCTTCTATGACAAGGTAACTCACCTAGGTGATCAAGGAAGCCAGTTGGTGTAATCTTTTTGGACTTCAGCAAAGGTTTTGATAGTCTCTCACAGCATCCTTTTGGAAAAAATGTCCAGCATGCAGCTGAATAACCATGTTATGCGATGGGTGAACAACTAGCTAAAAGGTCAGGCACAAAGAGTTGTAGTGAACAGGGTGACATCAGGATAGTGTCTGGTCACTAGTGGTGTTGTCCAGGGCTCCATACTTGGCCTAGTTCTCTTCAACATCTTCATTAACCACTTGGACACAGGACTCAATACTAAGTTTGCTAACAACACCAAATTGGGAGGAGCTGTTGACTTCCTTGAGGGAAGGGAGGCCCTGAAGAGAGACCTTGATAAATGAGAGAAACAGGCAATCACAAATCACATGAAGTTTAACAAAGACAAGTGCCAGATTCTGCACCTGAGATGGGGCAAGTCTAGAAATGAGAGGCTAGAGAGCAGCACTGTGAAAAGGGACTTGGGGGTCCTGGTCGATGGCAAGTTGAATACAAGTCAGCAGTACCCTGGCAGCCAGGAGGGCCAACTGTGTCCTGTGGGGCATCAGGCAAAGCATCGCCAGTCGGTTGAGGGAGGTGATTGTCCTGCTCTGCTCTGAGCTGGTGTAACCTCATCTTGAGTAGTGCGTGCAGTTTTGGACATCAGGAAATAAAAAAGACATTAGGCTATTAGAGATCATCCAAGGGGAGGCCATGAGGATCGTCAGGGGTCTGGAGGGGAAGCCGTAAGAGGAGTGCCTGAGGTCAGTTGTTTTGTCAGTCTGGAGAAAAGAAGACTGAGAGGAGACCTCATCACAGTCTTCAACATCCTTATGAGGGGAAGTGGACGGGCAGATATTGATCTCCTCAGTCTCATGACCAGTGACAGGACTTGAAGAAACTGCAGAAAGCTGAGTCAGGAGAGGTTTAGGTTGGATATCAGGGAAAGGTTCTCCCAGAGGGTGGTTGGGCACTGGAACAGGCTTCCCAGGGAAGTGGTCATACCACCAAGCTCAACAGAGTTCAAGAAGCATTTGGACAACACTCTCAGGTATATGGTATGATTTTTGGGGTGGCCTGTGCAGGGCCAGGAATTGGACTTGATGATCCTCATGTATCCCTTCCATCTCAGCATATTTTATGATTTTATAAAATGATAACATTTATATAAACTTTTTAATAAGCTTTACCTACAACTATCCAAGGCCCCTATTTCTCATTCTCTAACTCCCAATAAACTGTGCATAATGATTCTACATCTGACTTTGAAGAGACACTGAATTTAAACTGTTGCCATAGAGTTTAGATTCCATAGTTAGTTGCAAGGTAATGTCTATAAGCCACATTGTATGCTGTCAGCAAAAGTGTCAACTCAGCTACAGGAATTCTAGGGGATTAAAAATAAAGAGGAGTAAATAGAAGTATCAGTAATTTCAAAACTTACACAAGAATCTTGAAACTGAGACTGATGTTAGGATATGTTTTGATTATTTTAATATATTGCCCATGAAGCCTTATCGTTCTTGTAACTCTAAAAGCTAAAAGTCAGCCGCTCCAGTTTTTTTCTTTAAAGATGGAGAATAATGATTAGAATTTCCCACTCTTATGTAATATTATTATCCAGAAAATATGCCATGTGCACACTCTTATTTCCCAGTGTCCTAACAGCACCTCCAGAAGGTGAGCGATATTGTTAAATGTGGGATAAATCAGCAGGCTCTGATAAACCATTAAAGGCATATAGCAAATGACAGCAAAAGGAATAAGCGTGATTACTCCAACCTGTCTTTTCAGCATCTGTCAGTGTCATGTGATATTAAGATGACTGAAACATGAATTACCATTATAGAGAGATGAGCTAAGGTGAGAGTCAAAGATGCAGTGAACAGCTGTTGTTTCACAGTTCTCATGCAAGAAGAAATTACATGTTAAATGACTTGGAATCATGTAGAAGTAGGTCCGAATTAAAAAAGAGAGCCCTGAATTTTAATGGTCGTTGATAAGCAAAGCAAGACACAATGCAATTTCTTCTGCAAATCACAGAATCATGAAGAGACCTTCAAGATCATCTAGTTCAACATCAACCCAGCACCACCACAATCACCCCTAAAACATATCCTCAAGTGTCACATACAGATACTTTCTAAAAACTTTCAGAGACAGTGACTCCATCACCTCCCTGGGCAACATAATTTAAAGCCTAAACACACTTTCATGATTTTTTTTTTTTTTAATATCTAGTCCAAACCTCTACTAGTGCAACTTGAGGCCATTTCTTCTAGTCCCTTCCTTTGAGATGTGGCAGAAGAGTCCAACCTCACTACAGTCTCCTTTGAGGTAGTTGTGGCGAGAGAAGAGGTATCCCCTGAGCCTCCTCTTCTCCAGACTAAACAACCTCACTTCCCTCAGATGCTTCTCATAAGACTTGTGCTCCAGACCCTTCACCAGATGTACTGCCCTTGTCTGGACATACTCCATCACCTCAGTGTCTTTCTTGAAGTGAGGGGGCCCAGAACTAGACACAATGCTTGAGGTGTGGCCTCACCAGTACTGAGTACAGAGGGACAATCACTGCCCTGGTCCTGCTGGACACACTATTTTTATACAAATAAGATGCCGATGGCATTGTTGGCCACCTGGGCACGCTGCTGGCTCATATCCATATGGCTGTCAACCAGCACCTCCAGGTCCCTTTCTGCTGACCAGCTCTCAAGGCACTCTTCCCCCAGCCTGTAGCACTGCTTGGGGTTGTTGTTACTGGAGTGTAGGACCTGGCGCTTCACCTTATTGAACCTCATACAGTTGCCCTCAGCCCATCAATCTAGTTTGACAAGATCTCTCTGTAGAGCCTTCAAGCAGATCAACACTCCCACCTAATTTGGTGTTGTCTGCTCTTCTATTCTTCATCCTTCTGAAATCTTTCCTCCTTCCTTCTTTATCCTCCCACAGCAACACAAACAACCAATCACAAAAATTCTTTGCACATCAATGCAACCAAACTAAATAACTAAACTATGGTACAGTTTAAGTAACAAAATAGCCATAGCTATCAAATTTGTTCCCTAAATTTTGAAATCTTAGTGGCTTCTTTGAAGTCAAGGATATATTCCTCTTTTACAAAAGTATTATTTGTCTGATATGAAGTCTAATAATGATCAATATTGGATTAGGTGCTATGAAGACCTAAACTTTCTTCACCAAATCCTGTGGGACTACATATATGACTACTATATGAGACTTAGGCTAAAGTCTTAAATGGCATTTAAGAAACCCACTGTGAGCAATAAGATCATCCATGACTGAAACACAAGTTCTATCCCAGATAATTAATTTAAATAACAAATTCATTTCATGATCCTACATGTGCAATGTTACGGGGACCTTATTTACTTTGAAAGGTATGAAATAGCTACTTAAAGATTTGATACTAGGCAGAATGGTTTTAAAGAGTGAATAAGAAATTAATAGTTTAATTGTTGTTTCTTAATGTCTTCTGAAATATTTTATTAATCTAAGAAGCTAACAGCATAATCATTATTCTAAAACAATTGCATTCAGAATATATTCACAAGGTGTTTTCTTTCAGTCTTGGGATGACTTTTGGTTTGCTTTTGATTTGTGTTTCTAGAGCACATGTGGAGCTGTCACAGACTTTGGTGAAGAAGCAAGTGGTACATAGAAAAACAATGCAATAACATTTTGCATCAAGAAAAGACTAATAGAAAACAGCATAATGGCAAGAAAATACTGGTAAAATCTGTTTGAAACTTGCAGAAGTACAATACTGATAATTGCTTGCAGAACCTTCCATTATTCATATGACTCAAAGCCTTTGAAGTCATAGGTATTTTGGCGTGACTGATCTGCCATACTTGCTATTTGCTTTCCACATGGATCTTTTTAAGTAACTGCAGATTTGAAATATCCTCTGGTCCATTGTGGCAATATCAGAAAATGTAGAAGTTCGACACAGTGGTCAAATTTCCTTATTCTTGTCTTAGACATAAACCAATAATGTGACCTTGATATAATTTCAACTTTTTCTTTAGTACTGCTTGTGTATTTTGATAGTAAGTCTTAAGGTGGGGGCCTCTTTTCACTGTGGGTCTAAGAAATTTTTAGGTGAAATGGTTCAGTGTTAATTTAGTCTCCCTGACATTATAATATAAATGAAAGCATTAACAGAGGTAGAGTCTGGGGATTAGTGACAGATAAATTTAATATTATCATTAAAATAAGGATTTAGAGTGATTAAAGAGAGATATGTATTGTTAGTTTATGATAGTGAAAAACGATAAATTTTCAATTAATTGTTTAAAACAGAAGGGAAAATCTCAGATAAAATCATCTGGTCAAACATATCACAAAAGCAAATCTCCAGTAATTTGTAGGGTTATTATCAGCAATTTGTGGGAAGAAATCATTCTTCTATTGGGAAGATACTAACCTGAGATATTGAATAAGATATGGAGGCAGGCTAATAAATCTTTATTCTGTGAGTTTGGTTGATTTTTTGTTAGGTTTTCTCTTTTATGAATAGCAAGAAAAGTTTAATTTTTTTTTTTTTGTAAACTGAGGTATAATGAGGCTGTAGAACTGACAGGTCTGGATATGCATCCTTTTCTTTGCTCAGAGAATTCCCCATGCTCTTGAAGAGTGCATTTCAGTTCTTACTGCAGAAATTGCTTCTAATAGCAGGTCAGTTGAGACTCCATGCTTATTCAAGCCTCTCTCTGTGCTTGTCCCTAGGCTGCCAACTAGGATGTCAATTAGTGACAATTGTTCCAAAGAGGCAATTTCTTGTCCCCCCAGCACCAACCTGGAATAAGGTAAAGAAACCTTGAAAGGGATCAGTTATCCTATACACAGCCACTTTCCACTTAATGTTGAATTCTACTGTCATGAACAAAGTGGGAGGCAGTTTATTCTTGCTGGCAGCAGGCATAAACTATCAACTGCCTGTTTTGTGAAGAGAAAAAGAAAAAAAAAATCAATGTTAAAAGGAAAGCAGCCATGAGCAGGATGACAGATCATTGTAAAGCCTTTATTTTATTTTCAGAAACCTGTTAGTGAGCAGTACAATGACTCTCAGATTCATTCATTACTTCCATAATGGGAGTATCCACACTAAATCTGATTATTGGCCTTAACCAAAGGATTGTCTTTGAAAGTGTTTCCTCTTCTCTTTGATTAAAAAGTGTTCCTACCTTAAAGACTGTTAGTTCTATCTTCACCTTAGATTTCTGCTATGGAAACAAGCTGAGTATATCACAGTATCAAGCTTTTTGGAGATTATCAAGCCTGTTAGAGACAAAAAAATATGAGAGAGTAAAAAAGCAGCAGGACTCCTTAAATTCTGGCACGGCAAAGAGATAGTATTGTGTGTAGAAAAATCAGAAACTATAAAAGCAGCAAAATAGATAAATGCAATGTACTCAAGTCTTTATGGAGACAACCTGACACCAGTATTTGTTCAGGTAGTGGTTGTCAATTTCTTAGAGCAGCAAAGGAACCAGTCTCTGGGTGCTGGATTGGATTTCCAAGGGCAGTCCAGGGCCCTGGTCTGACCTATTAAATGTGATTTGAGGAATGGAGAGATGTCAAAATAGGGAAAGCATGAGCTTGGGACTGGTGTTTTTATACAGATGGTCAATGAGAGGCAATATGACAGTAATGGGTATAGTAAAAAATGGTAGCCAGGACTGAGCTTTCGTCGCTGAAAAGGGACAGAACAAACACCACAGTGTCAAAGGATATTTGTCATGGTGTGGCAGTTTAAGCCACATTAGAAATCTAAAATCCAATTTCCAGGCTCCCCCACCCCTTTCCACAATTTATCCCTACACTGAAGAGAGAACTTTCAGGCCAGAGGCTTCTATAGGGGAAGGGGGAAGTATATGCATTTATTTACACAAATAAATACTATACAAATTAAAGGCAACTATATATTATTACACTTCTATCAGTCCTTTTAAGCCCCTCCCTTTAACTTTAGTCCAGGAGAAGCCTTTCAAGGCTGATATGAAACGCAGTCTCTCTCTCGTGGGAGTGTTCGTGGCCCCTGAACACTCCCCCCCAACTTGCTGTTTGCTGCAGTCTTTTCTCCTCACGAAGTCCAAGAAGGTAGTTTTGAGTCCTTTCTCCTCGGTCCCATGTCAGTCTCTGCTGTGTCATTCTCTCTCAGTCTCATACCTCGGTTCGCTGTTGCTGTAGTGTAGCTTATCACAGTAGGCGTTTGGAATCTTCATTCTTCCAAGTCAGTTTTCGGCTGCCCCCAGTCAGCTTCGGCAGGGCAAATCCCAAGCCTCTTTGCCCATCTCCAATTTCTTGCCTGGGATTCTTCTCCCTGGCAATCGAGCCTCCTCCAGCCCGTCTCTTGGCTCAGCTTCAGTACTAAGCCTTGCATCCACTCCCACTTAAACAGTGAGAGGGAAAAATCAGTCCCCTTCTGCAGCCTGGCTGCAAAGGTGGGGGAAGAAGAGGACCTGGCCACAAGGCCTGCCTCTCTCTCCTCGCTTACCAGTTGTTTTGTGAGTCGTGTCCCTCCCAAACACTCTCTCACTCCAATGCTGTCTCTAACTCCTGCCTAGGCAGAGTTGGGGGGTCGCAGGGCTTCCCTCCCCACCGAAAGGGGGGAAGAAGGAGCCCAGCCACCCCCTGACCTTCTACACCTACATGCAGCAGACACCAACAACAAAAAACTGCCAGCAGCTTCCAGTGGCTGTGTGTATATGATTTTTAGCAGAAGTGAACAAGACGAGCGTTGATTAGCTCTCCAGGGAACACTGCCTGGCACCCAATCACCTCTCAGTCCCCGACTCCCGGGGAGGCCATCTCAAACCATGACACACGGGTTACACAAAAATTCTGGTATATGCTTTTACTTTTTCCCTAAATATGTCTACTAATTTGGACTGGAACTTGAGATGAGGGTGGTACTATTATCCTAGGATAAGAATGTATCCACAAGTGTGAAATACTGGAATGCTGATGACTCAGACTGATGATGTGCAAAGTAACCACCCAGGTGCTGAGGGCCTGCACACCTGCCACCTCAGGCTATGAGCTGGGTGTTATTTCTTTGTCCTTACACAAATGACTCAGCTGTGATAACTCCCCTCCTGGGGAAACATTGGGACAATTCACACACATAGCCTGAAGATATTAATCTCTGCTGATAGACCAAAATTGATCCACCTGTGCTGACATAACATGCAGCTGTAACATCTTAGAAGGTCTGAAAGACTCCTGGAATGTTCCCTGATCCAGCATTACAACAGCTAGTGTACAACTCTCTGCCCCTGGGAAGGTACCAGAGGTCTTCCCTCCAAACCTAAGTGTGCCAAATAAAAGCACATTTGGATCTCACTCAACATGGGGGATTTTTCTCCTCACTACATGGAACTTTTCCTTAGCACCTGGGGCTTCTACCACCACCTGACGGACCCAAACCACCATGTCGACAGGACTGCAACCACCAATTCAACCAATGAAACATCAAAATTGCAACAATCAAGTCTCGTCCCTGGATCCGACAGGTGTTTTGTGGGTCCTTCTGGTCACTTGGAAGCCCTGCTTCGACTGCCCGTACCAGCACTTCAGCCTTACTCTCTCAGCACTGACTCTCCAGCCGTTTCTGCCAGGTCTTCTGGGTGTGGGGGAGGCAAACCACACGGAAGAGTGGTCATTTTAGCTCTGTCCTATGGCCGCATGTGTTTTTTTCTGGGTGTGGGAGGCTGGCTGCCATCTCAATTTGATCTGGAGGGCGGGGCTTGGGAAGTTTCTCCTCATTGATTGGTTTAACCCAGTTTTATCAGTATTGTTATTAGCATTCTTCTTGGTAATGAGCTATTTTTCCACTTACATTCGGATGTATTTGGTGTCTCTCTCTCTGTGTAGGAGAAACCAGAAGTATTGAATCCGAGGGAGGAGACTTCTGTCCAAGGTCTCTGCCCCCCCAAATTGTCTCAAACCAAGACAATATTGAAATGAGGTGAAGCTCAAACTGATTATAATTTTTTGTTTCTGTGACAAACTAAACCCAGTGCAAATATCATATGCATATAATAAGGTGATATAGTCCCAAAGACCCTTCACCCATCTCTGTTGCCGTGTGTGCTTCCCCTATAGCACACAGAAAGGGCTGCACAGTTTCCCCAGTCACTTCAGCTGCATCTAGCTAGGACTGATTGCAAATATTCAGGAAAAGACTAGACATTTGTCTGGATGAGGAGAGCAATTTGCAGTGATGATAGACCTTACAAATTTAACCTTAAAGTGGCAGATTTGTATCACATCTGTTAAATATGCTGTGTTTTATGGGACTGATTTTGTTGTTCACTTTTTTTGAAGTACTGGCGCTATCTATTGTCAGAGTGAGGATACTAATCCAGACCCACTATTTTGAATTAGCATGGTATTTGTGGCAGGTTCTTAACTCAATTGCTAACAGAAATATTGCAAAGGAAATTATTGCATTTATATCAGACTAGGGGAAAAAAAAGAAAAGAGAGCTGATAATATCTATGACATAACTTTCAAAAGTGATACTCCCTCCAGTATTGTAATGTCATATAAGTTGTTTTATCTCTATGTATTCTAGCATCCTCACAGTCATAGGATGTTTTCTCAATCATTTTGGATAATGTTTTATCTGGTCAGAATCACAGAATCATAGAATGGTTTGAGTTGGGAAGAAAGTTAAAGATCATCTAGTTCTAACCCCCAGCCCTGGGCAGGGAATCTTCTACTAGACCAAGTTGCTCAGAGCCCCATCCAACCTGGCCTTGAACACTTCCAGGGATGGGGTACCCACAACATCCCTGGGCAACATGTTGCAGTTTCTCACCACCCTCACAACAAAGTATTTCTTTCTAATAGTTAATCTAAACTGACTCTCTTTCAGTTTAAAGCCATTTCCTGTTGTCCTATTACTAGATGCCTTTATGAAAAAAGCCCTCTTCAGCTTTCTTTTAGGCTCCCTTTAGGTACTGTAATGCTGATCTAAGGTGTGCCCAGAACCTTCCCCCAACTCTGTCTACCTGGACTTGTGCAGAGTATTTGACAGTGTTCCATATGACATCTTTGTCTCTAAATCAGAGAGAATGTCAGTTGCTCTTCCCTCATCCACCAACACTGCAATCCTATCATGGAAGGCCACCAGATCTGTCAGGCATGATTTGCTCTTAGTGAAGCCATTTTGGCTGTCACCAATCACTTCCTTATTTTTCATGTGCCTTAGCATAATTGTTCCACAGTCTTGCTGGGTATAGAGGTAAGACTGTGTGGCCTTTACTTCCCTGGGTCTTAATTTTTTCCCTTTGTAGTAGATTACGTAGGTTATTTTTCCGCTTTTCCAGACAGTGGGAACTTCACTGGACTACCACAGCTTCTGAAATTTGATGGATAGTGGCTTAGCCACTTCATCTGCCCTTTCCCACAGAAACTGCAAATGCATCTCATCTCATCAAGGTTCCAAAGACTTGTGCACTGTCAGGTTTGTTACATGGTCGCCTCAAGGATCTTAAACTCCACCATTTTATGTTCATTGCATCCAAGACTGCCTTTAAGCTTCACATGCCCCACCAATCCCTCCTTTTTGGTGAGAACAAGGTCTGGCATAGCACCTTTGTTAACTCCTTTATCCCTTGGAGAAGGAAGTTAACATTAGTGCATTCCAGGAACCTTCTGGATTGCTTTTATGCTCTGTTGTGTTTTCCTTCCCTCCCAGACATTGGGGGCCCAGTTGAAGTCCCCCATGAAGGTCTGGACTTGTGTACATGAGTCTACTGCTATCTGCCTATAGAGTGCCTCATCCACTTGGTCTTCCTGGCTGGGTGACCTGTAGCAGACTCCCACTATAGTGCCACGTGATCCTGCTCTATTTTCAATCCTCACCCATACAGTCTCAGTTGGCTCCTCATTCATACACTCCAGCTGGTCATTGACACAGAAGGTGACATCCCCTCTTCATCTTTCCTGCTTGCCCATCCTAAAGAACTTGTATACTTCCATTACAACTCTTCACTCATAGAAGCCATTCCCTCACATCTCCATGATGCCAACAAGATCGGAACCCTGCAGGCATGTGCATGTCTGTAACTTCTCTTGTTTATTTCCCAAGATGTGTGCCTGCATAGAGGCATTTGAGTTGGGCCCCCATAGAAGCTGACTTACTGGCTGGATTGATTAAAAAAAAGTATCTGTGCTCCAGTCCCTTACTGCCCGTTCCAGGGTTCTGTAATCCTTGATACTCCTCAGGCTACTCCTGACTGTATCACTGGCACCCAAATGAAACAACAACAGGAGGTAATAGTCAGTGGGCTATATGAGGTTTGGTAGTCTCTCAAAGACATCTTTGATATGAATCCCCAGTAATCAGCACAGTATCTAGAGAGTGTGCCAGGTGGGCAAGTCAGTGCCTCTGTACCTCTCAGAAGGGTCACCTACTACTCAGTGCGTCTGTACCTCTCAGAAGAGTCACCTACTACTGTCATCCAACATCTTTACTTAGTTGTGCTGGTTGTTACGTGGGGAGCAGATAAAGCTGCCTTACTCATCTCCAGTATCTCTCCCAATGACACAGATCTTTCCTTTTCAGTTTGCAGAGCAGTGAAGCCATTCTGCAATGGTACCTCAGGCTTTGGGGGAAGAATCTTCTTCCTTCAGATCCTTGCCATTGTAAGCTTCCATTCTTCTGTGTTATTGGCCCCCCTCCCTTCTGTGTGTGCCAGTGGGGGAGTTTTTGGCTGTTTTGGCTGTTTGACTGTGGTTCCACTGCAGACTGCATTTGGAACCAGGTACTCTATTCCTTCACAGCCTCCCAGATGTTACACAGCCTTCTCACCACCTCCTTCATCTCAGCCACCTGTCACAGAAGGCCATCCACGTGGGTACTTCTTTTGCAGGCAGGCCTGCCTCTCAATCAGGAAAAAGGTCTAGGCACTCTCTGCAGCCTGAGGTCTGCACCACAGCCTCTCCCTGCAGCAGCTCCATCTGAGTAGGGATGTTGGCCTCCGCCGGGATTGATAGAGCAGACCTCCCAGCTGGAGCTGCAGCCTTTGCTCTCAGAGGAGTGCCCACCATTCTGCCTTGAGGGTCAGGCAGGATGAGCACTCTCAATCTCTGCAGTTGCTCACAGAATTCTGTCCAGCTTCTGGGTTAGGTGGACTTCAGGTCTCCCCACTCAGCCAATGAAGAGATCAAACAGCATCAGGGAGGCTCCTCCCACAGGACCTGCTGTGCCAAATGCCTGAGAGTCCACAAGCTTTTTACCCACTCTGGTCACAGCCCCTCACACTCCCTGGGGCATTTTGTGAGACCCTGCGCACATCTCATCAGCCCCTCTCATGCAAGCTTCTGGCTCCTGGCAGGTCTCTCTACTCCTCTGGCATTTCCCTGGCTCAGGAAACCAACTCTCTCTGTTCACTATGGTCCCCTGCTCCACTGTGAAACATGGCTGGACTAAAACTGATTTCTTCAGTAAGTGACATTATCACAGTATTCTAAAAAATAATGTATTTTTAAATATTCAGTCTGTTTCCAAAGTTAGACAGTTTTAGCTGAAGTTATGTAATTCAATGAGGAAGAAACTTTATTCGAATACTTTCTTTTACATTTCTACTGCTTTAGTTATTTGCCAAAATTTGATTCTTGATAGTTTGCAACTATTAAGCCATATTGTCTTACAGTTTAGCGCAATGCAACAAAAGTAGTACTATACTTTCCTAAGCAGATTATACTATATACACATTTAATCAGTTTTACAATTTGACGTACAGTTAAACCAACTATTTAATTTTTATTAACTCTGTTAAATCGTAGTGAACATCATTTCTGCTTTAGCAGATGAGTCATTTTCCACTCATGATCTATGTTGAATGGCCTCTGAATGGAAACTGAAATTCAATTTAAGTGCAAAAAATCAGCCTTTTTAAATTGCTTTTATTAGATAAATGAAAGAACACCAAGTTGCTGGATACATAAGAAAAAAATATTTCCAACTTAAATTAAATTACCTATAAAATGAAGTTAGTAATATCTTTAATATCTGTAGTTCAGTAGTAAGTGCCTCTTGTCCTTTAGTTTTCTAGAATAAGTAGATCTCACCTTTCAAAAATAAGTATTTTTCATAAAGCAAATAAACTGCGATAAGGGAAATCTAAAGCTGTGTCTGCCAAAAAGTAGGCTGTCAAAAGGATAGTTTATAGTTTCAGGAACTCAGTTCTTACAAAACTGGGCGATCTGAAGGCAAGTTACCCAAATAGGTGGTGAAGAATTATCCTTCTGAGTTTTCAAAGTTCAGCTGGATAAGTCCTGAGGTCCTAGGCTAGATAGTCTGAAATCCCAAAAGGTTCCTTTTGAAATAAACTTTGGATAGTTCTTGGATTCCACAGTTCTACTTTAGCAGTTTGAATTAAAAAACAGCAAATTTGTATTTCTCAAGTGCTCTTTTTTATTTACCTTAAAATTTTCAATAGGTGACAATAATAATATAGATAATTCTTAAATTTATTTTAATATATTTTAAGGAAATTAATTTAGAGAAAAAATTGCAATTGCCTATTTCTTCAATTTTTTCTTTTGAAGTAATGTTAAATATGTTACCTACTGTTTTTTTTTTTTTCCAATAACACACTCCCACTTAAAAATCCTGAATGACAGAGGAAGAACATAGATTGATTTAAATTACAAAAATGGACTTGGGAGTTCTCCCAGTTATGAATTAACATTCTTGATCCCAAGTGATTGAGAGGTATTAAGTGGTTTGTCAGATATTTCCTTTGAATATAATTTTTTATAATGAACAAAGTCCTGGATATATAGACAGTGAGCTACAGAAAGAAATATTTAGCTTATCTGATGAAACAATAATAAAATAATCATTGTTATCTGTCAGGTACAGTGATTTTAGAATAGGACCAGGTTGCTCTGTACTTTTTTGAGATCTCCTATGCAGGGCATGCATTACGTTCAAAAACAACTGCAACACTGTGGCAGTCAGAATGTATAGGAATTGATACAGTCAAGCATTTATGGATTCTCCATTGTACACAATCTTTAAATCAAGATAAGATAGATAGCCAAAGATATGTAATAAAGCAGCCAGAAGATAGAGGCTTTATCCAGCTCGTACTTAATGAAATTCTATGACCTATGCTATGTGAGAGGTCAGATTAGACTAGACTAGCATATTTCTGTGTTTTAGTCTGTGCTTCACTACAATCAGTTAAAAGCATTTTGAACCTTGTCAACCAGAAAGATGCTTGAGAGCAATGGTAAAAGAGAAGGTTTAGTGTTTCACTCATAGTTCAGTGCGCATCACCGGCTGCAAAGATAAAAGGTTGCAGTGAATGCTTGGTGCTGTTGAGTACAGTAAAAGTTTTGCCTTTGTCTTTAGAGGACCAGGATTTCAACTAATTAATTTCTTGAAGATAGTGAAACGATATGACTTCATAGGAAATATGCACTTGCTAACTAGTTTCTGCGTTCACACACAAAATGATATGTTGAACCATTACACTCAACATAATGCTATACTGAATTTCTTCTCCTAAATCTTTAGACTATATATAATCAAAATCACACTACGTCTACTTATTTGAATATATAAGCACTTTTTTCACTTTTTTTGGTGAAAAATAGGAAAAAAAGTTCACTGCAAAACTTTATCTTGACTAAGATGGCAGTAGAGTATTTAAATATAGATCTAGCCTTCTCTTTAGAGGTACTGCCAGTGCAGTTATATTTGTTCACATAAGCATGAAAATTCAGAAAATGTCAGTCACATCACTTGTACTTATTAAAATGTGAATGTAATAGCATCTGAATGTATTGTAGGCTGTATTCAATAGAGGGTTCTTCTGAACCTGCTATGTGTGCAGATCATGAACATTTCCTCAATAAACATAATTTCTTTCTAATAGTTTTGTATGTGTAAAACCTAGGAAGAATTCAATTAAACCAGAATGGAGAAAATTTTCAAGAACTATGAAAATGTTATTAAAAGCAAATCTTTTCTTTTTTCTGCACCAAATCTCTCTTCACAGAACTCCTCTCCATTCCTAAATAAAACAGCCACATTTCCCAGTATAGAACATTCTCTGAATAAATGCCATCAAGCTTTAAAATTTGCTTTTCATTCAGACCATAAAGGGCAAACAAAGAGCTTGTGAGACTGCCCAAGCAAGCAGAAAGAGTCTGGCTCCTAATAGTGCAAATCTTTTGTAAACAGCTCATTGCAGTCCTATTTCATAAAGTCCACAGCAGACTGCTCTGCATTTATAAGTTTCAAGCCTTCCGTGGTGACCTAGCCAGTGTTAAATTTGCTTCATTCACTGTCAGTTCAATGCTGCAAAATTCCTATTAGTTCTCTGTAGGCAGTTCAAAGTCTGACATATTATGGAGTCAAGAAGTAACAGCTCTTTCCCTTGCATCTTCAGTGTAGGGATGGTTTCCTGAGAGGGTAAGAATCAAGAAACAGATCTATCTGTAAAATGAAAATAATAATTCAAGGTAGATTTTTATTTTACATGATTTAGAGTTAGGTACCTTAATCAGAAGCAAACAAAAATAAGTCCCAATGTTTAAGTGGCATTTATCTATTAAATTAAACTGTTTGCAAAGGAAATTTATGTGCCAAGGTTATAAAGATTCTAAAAGACACTATTTAATTATCCCTCAGTTGAACAAAGAAGTCCAGAAAGCGCATGATGTGGGACTAATGGACCAGCAAAAACGCAAAGTACCATTCAGCACTAAAGTAATTGGGCAGAACACAGAAAGAGACCAGGATAAATGATTACTTCATTAATTTTAAAATTAAAGGGCAAGATAAGGTGGTCACTATCATAGAGAGTTATTAAGGTAAAACTGGCTAATCAGCACAATTTAAATGTAAAGAAGTCATCCAATGCCTACCAATTTCATAAGACCATGAAATAAAGCGATTTGATGTAGTTTTATCAATCAAATTATACAGATAAGTGTTTTAGTCTGAGTTTTTCAATTTATTGTAGCCTTTGTTTAATACAGTGACCACAAGAAATTGAGGATGGACATCTCTTAAAATGGTTAGGGCTTGGGACAGGCATATCTAACACTTTGCAAATTGCAATGTTCTTCAGGAGATTCCATGTTCCTTGCTTCCATAGTGCTCTTATAAAAACTATCATCATCCCTTCAACACGAATTCAGTCCTCCTACCTGGCCTACTGTCCAATTCTTTAATCTGTTCTTTATAACAGAGGTTTTTATCCCCCTTCTGTGTTGCCTTTTCCAGTTTCTGTTGCACTGTCTCCCCTGATGCCACAAGTCACAAAATGCCCCTTTCCACTCTTCCTCTATGAACTCACATTTTAAATATAAGGCTTTTTTTTTTGTTCCCTGTGGGTTTCTCTATGAAGACTACGAGAACATTCTTTAATACACAATAAAACTTAAAAAAAAAAGCATGCAAAAGTTCAAATAGCCTTGAACTTTCTTCATAAATACAATCTTACTACAGGATATTAGAGTAAGTAGCTTAAATGGTATCAAATCCTAAAATGACTCCTCTATCTCTTTCAGTCCATCAGCAATATTCATTTGCTTACTCCAGAAGTAGTTAATATGCCTTAAATCCAATCCAGCATGCCTGACTAGCAGACTGTAACTCTTCATTTATTTATATTATATCCTGGTATTGCCATGGAAATGTAATGTCTCCCAAGAGTAAAAGCCTTAGGGCTTGTGCATTATATGCTTAATCTGTTATCAACACATCATTTTGTTTCCCCCTATAGCTGTAAGTGAATTCTGGGACAATATTATGTTAATACTTTCTACTGACAGACAAAATAGTATATAATGAAAACAGGGTTTTCCAATTTATACAGTGATGCACTTCAACATTAATGTTTAAATGAAAAAATATGTAATAAAATTTTAAGCATCTAAACCTGAAAACATTCTTTTTCTAGGCTTCCTGACAAATGAAATTTTGTGAGGAAGGTTGGATAGCTATTGACATAAAAGAACACATGCTCTTGCTCATGTATCAGTCTCATTTTTTAAACTGGTTTTCATCTATGGCATATATGAATTTATTTAGAAACACTGATTAAAACCTTGAGCAATAGCAGGTCTGAGTACCATTTTGATGAGAGCTTTCTCATTTTACAGTGTTAATGAGATCAAGACGTTTCCAATTTTAGAAATCCCATTCAAAGAGGATTCCCTCAAAAGCCATTTGAAGGATTTGCAAACTCCATGAGTCTCATCTTAACTATGCTGCCAAACAAAAACAAAATGTGTATTGTGACCTTGAAATTTCAGAAACACTTTTATGTTTTAAAATTCTGTAAGTAGAGAAAATAAGTTGGGAAAAAAAAAGTGTAACATTCTGAAATACATTTGACTGTTTTCTGTATTCTAAAGTGACGTATACACAAAAGCCCTGCAAAATTCAGTGATTTACTCTGAACTACAATATGTAACAAATGGTCCTTTCAGATAGCTATACCTTGTTTTGGTCTAAGACACAAGAATACCTATTCCTTTGGTAAAATACACATGGAGTAAACTACTAGAGTATGCTAATTGGTGTTATTTATTGAGTTATAATTAGGAAAGGCGCTGAACTGAAAAATCAAATCTGAACTACCTTTTATTCTAAAAAAGTTTGGATTCAGACCAAACTCTGTATTAGTACTCTGTAGTTATCTTTAAATGATTTGAAGTTGAGCAGAAGAAGCATTTCAATCTCCTATATCTCCAAAATACTAGTTTATAACTCTTTGCTTTAATTTACTTTTTGTTAATATAGTTGAATTTTTGTTCTATGGTTAACCAGGATAAATGCAATAGGTATGTAGACAGACATTTTAAAATCATGAAAACTTGTGACTTTGGCTGTCTATCTTACTTGCACTCATTATAATGCAGACTTGCATAAAAGTATGTGGTCTGAATTTAAAGGGCAAAACATTGACCTGCAGCTTCACTAACGCCTGCCATTCTGTCTTTTCAGCTTACAATGAATGATTAACATTTTCTGTGCCTGTAAGATAATCTTAAAATTTAAACTATGTTTCTAATTACATTACTGTCCATATTTTGTGTGGGTGTCAGCCAGAAGACAGAAATTAGATAGTGATGTAATGTTTTCATTGATGTATATTTTTATATTTTTTAAATAACATTTTAAATACTACAGAATGATAATGCTTCTTTGTTCCTGCTTACTTCTTTAGTTTTAAAAGAATTTAGAGTACAGTTCTCATTTCTGTAAGTAATACGAAGATGTTAAAAGTTGTAAAATAAGTCATGTATTTAAATAATATATAAGGTGAAGAATTGGAATTATGAAATTATACAGGATGGAATCTATATCAGGCATGCAGACACATTTTGATGAGCTCCCTGCAAAATAAGTCTGGGAACATGGTCTAGAGACAGCAATGTCAAAGACTGAAAGTAATGAAATAGGAGAATGCATTATTAACTGAGAAACAGCACCGTTGGAATATACCTATCCAACTCATAAACACAGATGACTTGCCTCCTTGGCTTCTGCAGTGCACTCTATGGATTCACCAGCTTCTGTCCTCAGAAGCTTGGGGATAGCTCATGGTAAGGTTTATCACAAAATGAAGACACCTATTACCTACAGTTACTGACTAACTTACTTGCAAAGGTATCTTGAAACCAAGTATTCCCCTAAATAACATGAGAACAGGACCTGAGCAAGCAAGTATTTTCAGAACAGCCTCTCAGAAGAACAATATGGTATGTAAGTAGCTGATAACCCAGGGTTTAGGGAAGCTTCCTGAGAAATAGAAGGTCCCAACTGAAACCTTTGATTTGCTCCAAATCTACATGTGCATTCTGTAGCTCAGGCAGAAGAAGCCAGCCCTGTCTAGCTCAGTGTACGTAACAACAATGTTCATTGAATTAGGTGACACATGGGGATACGCTCAAGGTTTCAGAGATCACCTAACTCACCTAACTGACTGGAAGCCCATTATATGGCAGGAGAAGTTTTCATCAGTAATTTTGACACCCTGGTTTAAGTAGCTCTCTGATCACAGTGGGGGCTGCTGTGAACATGATTCCTGTAATCTTTACATTCCTGAGTCTTTAAGCAGTCAGTGTCCCTACATGGTGCAATTCCTAAACAATAAGCATAAATCTCTCTTTTTCCAGCACCGGTTCCCCAACCTGAGTAGAAACTAAGGAATAATTTTAATATTTAACCATGTGTGCTATATCAACACCTTCCAGTAAAGTAATACTATTTCAGGGGTTTTTTTGCTATACCTATAAACGAATTCCATGGTAGCCATTGGTTACACCAATCATCATCATCATCATGGCTAGGCTTCGCAAATGAAGATTTGGGAGGGGCTCTACCCACATTTGCTACAAGCGCGCTGGTGGCTAAAAAGGTCAATGCGAGATAGGCACGTCCGGTTGCAAAAGGCACAGCAGAAAGACTCATTAGGTGGTATTGGCAAGACATGATTCTTTCTGCATTGTCTTTTCTCCTCGAGAGTGAATCTGCATGTGTTCTCAAAGGAAGCAGCAGTGTTAAAGGTAGTGTATCTCCAGATCTCCTGATTTGAGGCCAGAGTAGACCAGTTGTGGTGATCAATATGGCCAAGGCTGAGATGTTGTTTCAAGGAGTCCTTGTATCTTCTCTTCGGGGCTCCTCTCATGCGGCAGCCAGTGGCAAGTTCACCATAAAGCAAGATCTTAGGGAGGCGGTGGTCCTTCATCCTTGAGACGTGCCCTGCCCAGCGCAGCTGTGTTCTCAGCAACATGGCCTCAATATTCGTAACTGCTGCTTGTTCTAGAACAGACGTATTGGTCACAAAGTTTATAAAGTCAAGCCAATGGACCTAATAAAGAGAAGCAGATCCACTTGACCTGGATTTTAAATGCCATGTACTACTTGTATGTTGCTACTTCTCCAACCTGAATGAAAAGCAGGCATTAGCTTTTAAAACTTGAGACCTCGTTTGCTTTTATATGGTAGAGATATATAGACAAATTTTCACCTAGTGCATTAAGTCATGTAGAATCAGGGCCTTTTTCATAAGGAATTTGTATGACTCTTATAACAATACTTTGTAACAATGCTTGTTATTTCTGAGCAATAACACAAAACACACTGCCTTAAATGTTACTATTCCTGCCTATAACGTTTTAGAAAAGATACATAGCATTATTTCAGTGGTTCAGTCAGCTGCTTGATTCAATGCTTACTAAGATATATGCGATAGAGAGATCAGGTATTACAGAATTATTTGGATTAAAAGTGAAAGAGACCTGTTCCATCTGTATCCACCTGGTGCTAAATTGTTACCATTCATTTGAAAGAGCCAGTCAGCCTTTCTGATTAAAATATTAAGATCAGTACTGGTAATGTCAATTATTTTAAAACTGATGAGCATTCCTTTAATTTGCTTTTCCTGTTCTCACTGAATTTTCAAAGGAAAAACACACCCTGAAAGACTAGTGCGTGCTCAGAAGAGATATGTAAAGATAAGCTCTCTAGATATGTATGANCATGTACCAAATAGATATTGAAAAAATAATGATTTTGTTGCTGAACTCTTTTATCCATACCAATGATGTGCATTAATAAACAATGATTTACTTGGCATAAAACACAACAGTCTCTTTTATACTTCACAGCCTACTGGAATAGTCCTTATCAATGTCTACTCACAACCATGCCATAACGTTCAAAGTCCCAGCTCTCACGTGTGATCTTTCCAGTAAACATGTTGTATGAACCTGGCCTTGGACTTACCAACTTTCATCCTGGCCAACACTCTAATTTCTCACCTGTGGCCCCTTTATTCTGAATTGGATTGTTTCAGAAAGGCACTTTGAAACCCTTTAGAGGAGACAGGTAGAAAAGAACATTTATAGTTAAACAAGACAGCTTTTATAAAGCAAAATTGGGGCTCTTGCTCACCTACATGTTAAGTTCTCAAGTCAGGTCGTCATCTTATCAATTCTCTCAAACACATTTCCCTGAAATATATTTAGGTATCAACAGAGCATTTCAAAATTGAAAACCAGCCAATAACCATCTAGGTTAGATGCATGTATGCACAGTTCCCCTAATTCCTTTACTTTCCAGCCAAAGTAAGTATCTCCTTGTCTCCTAGTATCTCTGATTTTTTTCCCATTATAAACTCTAGTGAAGCTGTATACAGTTTTAAAAAGAAATATTGAAATAGTTATTTGTGTAAAACATGAAAAATACTCTTCAAATAATGAAGAATATGTAAGGCAAACCAGATCATTTGTATTGCTTTGACACTTGTGAAAAATAGTATAAATATGGAGTTTTTCACACACTAACATCTACTTTCTGTCTTTCAATTAATTTTGATCTACATAAAGGTAATGCTATCATAACTGTGTGAAAGATTATGGCTTAGGCCTCAAAATTATATTTTAGATACTATGAGCTGTCACCAGAAGATTATCTAGCAGAGCTATACTAAGGTTAGTGGAATCATAGATTTAGAATATCAGAACAGACCACAGTGTAATAAAAAAAAACACAAGTTTTGTTCAATAAATAAGAACTACTCCTTCAATTTGGAAAAGAAATCCAGAGAGGGGTGACTTCACATAAGGCTCCATGGTGAGGTATTGTGTATGCTCAGTGTGTTCTTATAATCTTTCATATTTATCTACATACCTTGCCATAGGTATGCATAGATATTGTAGTTAGATGGACTTGGGAGTCTTTGTCACCACAGCTCCTCTTGCTTCTTATGTCCTTCTGTATGTTCAGAGTGGACATGTGTTCTTTATTTAAAAAAGTCAATGAAAAAATAATTCACAAAAGAAAAAAACAAATTGAAGAATAGATGTTTCTCTACCACGGGCAATTATGCCATTTGCAATATTTCGGTGAAAAGTCTATGTCTGCTTCCAGGTGATTTCAGGATAATATGAACTGCCTAAAGATTGACAGGACATATGGTGAAGGTTAAATCTGTGCCTTTGAGTTTCTAAGGACATACAGCACTAACAATTATCATATTTTCTGTTGATAGCACAATACTGTTCAGAGCAGATTCATGAGCAAAAAGCAAACATTGGAACCAGAAAAAGGGGAGCTGTGGTTGCGCAGTTAGTAGAGAAACATTATTTTTGGGACTCAGGACTGTATCTCCTCAGAGGCAGTGCAATGTACTAGGGTAACAAATCTACTCAGAGCATTCAGGGTCTCTTCGAGCTGCATTTTACCATATGGTAACAATGCATTTTCAGTCATCTCATGTGTGTTAAAAAAGACCGAGGCAAAGAACATAGATAGATCACAGCAACCTTACTGTAACAGCTTTATCACATGAGTTACCCACATAAATCAATGGAAAGCTTTCAATTTTTAATTAATTTTGTTGGCTAAATATGGATTAAACTCGTATACTCAGCTTTTCAAATATTTCATTTAAAAATATTTGTATTTTACATGTATGATAAGAAAGTTGAGGGATCATGGAATTGTAATCTTAAAGAAACTGTCATGTGCAGGTACATTTCATTTCCCCAGAGTTATTAAAGGATTGCAAGTCACCTTGGCAGCAGAAAGTTCTCTTACTTTTATGTAAATGTTGTATTTGTTTAATACTTGACCAACTAATGGAATTATGTAGTTTTCCACTAAAGGCAGTTTTAAGGTCTTATATCTCCTGGATATATGTGATTTAAGAATTTAATGAAAAATACAGCAAAATGTTCCAGCTTAGCAGATAGTCTGGGTGACAGGTTTAATTTACAATATGTAAGCAATAAAAGGGCATTTTGAGAGAATCATGAAACATTTTATATAATCTTTGGTCCAACAATGTCTACTTTAGAGTTTTTCACCCTTCGCAAAAGGTCAGATACTTGCACTGAACAATAAACTAATGGTCTTATCTAATTTGGTTGATGATTACTATTTTTTACAACTACAGCTTTCTGTTTTAACTCATTTAGTATAAAAACAGTGATATCTTGAGTAATATCTTTATCAAACATCCTGAGCTGCTGTGGTGTCCATTGTAACCAATACGAACAGAGCTACTCAAAGTTATTTTGAGTATGGTGTCACTCCCCTAATGTGTGTCTTCTATTTCGTTATATTAAGTCACCTTGACAAGCTGTTTTTACAGACATAGAGACTTAGATGTACTAACTGTATTTCTCACAAGCACTAACATTTATGAGTGAACAGTGGGAGATTTGATATGAAATAAAAATCAAGGAAATTATTCCCAGAGAAAATGTGTTTCCATGTTTCCCAGTGATGTTATTTTAACAGTTGTGCCCATTTTTTTATCACCTCACATTATCCCTTGTTAATGTATTGTTCAAAAATGGGTTGTTTTGCTATGCTTTTGAATAAAATTAGAGTTTATAACTAGTTCAAAAGCAATGACTGCTAATGAATTGAATTTGAAAAAGATTTATATAAGATCACACAAATCAAATCTTATGACATAATGATCTACAACAGGATCTTACCAGGACTGGTCACTCCGATGCATGACCATCCTAATGGAGTTTAAGCTTAAAGGTGTTTGTAGCTTTCAGTCCCCTTCCTTCACAAGACTTCAATTTTAGCATTCCATCAACCTTACTAAAAAATCTGCAAACCCATGTAGTGCAAGTCATGCCACAGAAGTGGGGCATGATAGGGGTTTAAAAGATTGGTTTTGTGCAGCAAAAACCTTGTTAAGATACAGTTGAGTCTCAGAATAGATGGACAAAGATTTCAGATTTGCATGGAAATATTATTTATGCCAAGTCATTTAGAGCATGACCATTCTAAGGCTGCTAGTCTTCCGTGCTCTTGTCTCCTCAAACCTGAACTGCTTGAGAGTTCCAGGTGTGATGACAGAAAAACTTTGAAACAGACACTGAGGGAAAGAGTTTTCATACCACATAACTAACCATCAAGTGTGAAACTCGACATGTAAGCTGCCCTCTAGTGTCTTCTTCTCCCTTCAACTGTAAAGGAAATTTTGGAGGAAATTACAAGGCGAATTTGTAGCCCAAACTTTAGATATGCTGAATTATACCTAGATGATGTGCTTAAAAACGCATCAATCAGACGATGTTAGTGCTTTCTTACATATCTTATGAAATCCCAGGTAAAATCTACAACTTTTTAAAGGCAATGTCAGAAGTTTCATTGATTGTTTCATCTCTGTGTCTGAAGGAGGAATATAACTAATTTAACTAACTCTGTTCCATTTTCACAAGTGCTTATCTTTTCAGTACTGTGATTTCCATGTAGAAGTGAAGGTCAGCATTAAAATGCAACCTGCTTTATCTCTATGTGGTTCTCAGATGACTTACTTTCTACAGTTTTTTAAATTAATTCTAATGGTCAGCCTTGGAAGTAGAGCATATCGTGTGCCTGTGCATGTCTGAGGAAAAATCCAGGATTCATTTATCAAAACCAGGCCAAAGTTACCTATTACTCTGAATTGTACCGTTCATTTGAAAGTATTCTGTGAATTTTTACAAATCATTATTTTCGTTTTGTTACTGCTGCTGCTGTGGGAACAAATGAGGTTGGAAAAGTAGTTCACTAGGGAGGGATAACAGTGTTGACAGATTATTTTCAAAATGGGAAGAGTAGCAAATGGAGAGAGAACAAGAGAAAACATGAAAAAAAAAAAAAAGGAGTGGTGTGGACTCTGGTCCAAAACTTGATGACAGCCAGGGAAAGGTCAGGAGGTGAGGGTAGGAACAAAAGAAACAGAGAATCCTATGGGGCTTGTAAATAAAGACATTTGGCTGCAGGTAGAAAAGTTAACTAACAACACTAGACAACCTCCTGGAAGGACATAGACCTGAAGAGGTGAGAGCTGTCACAGGCACATACAAATTGTTGTCCTGGATTGAAGCAGGAGCCTTACTACTCAAGTAACTTCTCATCAGGACCCAGCTGTTTCAGGGAAGGTCTCAAAGCATGAAGGTTTTGGAATACCAGTCCCTGGAGTAACCTCCTACAAAATCCTGTTCACAAGAAATTGGCTAGTACTTTTATTTTGTGATGTTTTTCTGGCCTTTAGCTGGTGTAACTGTGAATTCTGGCAGTTCACATGAATAGACAACTCTTTTCTAATTCCTTGAAGTTCTGTGCGTGTGAACCTGGCTGGTGGTCAACTGAAGTTCTAAGTTTTTATCCCTGTTCACATCAATACGCAGTTAAATTTAAAAGAGTAAAGGTGTCTTGTGTGTGTGCCTTTTACTCTACCCAGATTGCCAGATGTATATCTCGAGCTTGTTTGTTGTTGTTGGGGAAATGTATAGAATTATTCTACAACTTTCATGCAATTATGAGCAAATTAGGAGTATACTGTTAGCATATGTCCTGGTTCTGACCAGAACAGGGTTAATTTTTGCACTAGCCAGGAGGAGCCATGGCCAGGATCCAGAGGTTGTTCTATACCACCTCATGTCATTACCAGGGGTGGGGGGAAGGGAGTCTCTTCCAGGTCATTGTAGCACAGTGGAGGAAGCAGTCAGGTATTGTTGTGTCTGCGTGACATCATTCACCTCTTTCTTGTACCCTCTGTCATTAGTATTGTTCCTGCTACTGTTCGTTTTTCTTATCTCGTTGCTGTTCCCTGTAAGTTTTTCTTATCTCAACCCATGATCTTTACCTTTTGTGCCTCAGTTCTTTTCTCCATCCCACTGCAGTGGAGAGGTGGGAGCTGGGGAGTGAGCAAGCAACACATGCTTAGGCCATTCTCAGTGGGAGCACTAAAGTGGGAAGTACCATTCCTGAACCATGACAGCAATACTATTCTCATTATCCTTATGTAGGATCTCAATTGGATATGCTAGAAATTTCAAAGTACTATCACATAAAGTGACAAATATTTTTCTTTGTACTAGATAAGATACTCTATATGCTGTAACCATTTTTAAAAAGGTAGACACCTCTATAGGAGATCTAGTTTCAACTCCTCACTTTAGTAATTTTCTCTTCTCTTTGGTGACTAAAATAATCTTTTACCCCTTCAACTGTTTTAGAATTTTCCTTTTGCATTTAGATTTATATTGTGCTGTTGGACAAAAAGTGAATCCTCCTGCTACCCTGTCCTTCTGATCCTCTTCTCCTTCCTCCAAACATTTTTGAAGACATTTATGTCACTTTTTCCTCCACTAAGCCAACCTTTTTCTCATGAAAGAAAGTGCACAGGTGTAAACATACATGTATAATATTACCAAGTACTAAGGTGCTTGAGAGTTCATGCATGCTCGAACATACATGGACTACTTTCCAGGTGTCATAATTCATTCATGTTCAAGTATGAAAACCTTCAACTTGTGTAATCCTCTTTTTTGTTTCCCTGTTTTCTTCCTTGTCATCTAACTCACCACATTATGCTGGAGTTTTTTTAAATTTGTCTCTCACTTTCCAAGGTTTGTTTTCATGATCCGTCTCACTAAAGTCTATGTCCTTGTTGCACATTCTAGCCTCCATCCAATCCATTTAACCTGAGTCATCTAACTAAGCAGTCTAAGTCAGATGCATTACTGCCCTGGGCTGTTAATACCTCCAGAACATGTCCTGAAGTTGGGTGAATTACCTTTCTGAAGTTCCTGTACATTCATCTGACAGAAAAAGTGCCTTTGGGTAACACTATTCCTAATTTAAGCAATGTCTGAAATTAGGTGGAACTGAAACAAGTCCCACAGCTTACAAATAGGATGCTGAAGACGGGCAGCTTTCCAGCAGAACAGACAGTTTCAATTGCAATTCAAATAGATGGGAAAGGGGGGGAAGTTGATTTTCATGCAGGTCTGTTCATAACACATGGCACAGTGCAGGCTGATGTTCTAGTTCTAATGATCATTCTGTGAACATATAAGGCATCATAGTTCTGAAGAAATTCCTCTTTTGTACTAGTGAACTGAAATAATTGTTTGTGCTTTATACTGTGAAAACCATGGTAACCAGAGCTGAAGGTCCCTGATCATTCAACTGTACTGAGACAGATCTGCCATAAGAAGTGTGTGTGATTAATATACCAAGTGGAAAAGTATGACCCATTCAAGGATCTGAGATTATGCTAAGAAAAATCATCTTAAGTAACCAATGTAGCAAGCCAAGGCTGTTATCATGTATTCTGATTAGAAATTCATCTTTAATGTTCCTTTCCTCTTAGATGCTTATAATAATATTCCTTGCATTAAGTATTGATCTGTCATCAGTGTTTCCAGTTCTACATAAGTGTGTCACTTGGATTTTTTCCTATCTCAGTAACTAAGGGCATTAAACATTTTCAGATGGCATATTGACTTTGAGTGCAAATTAGTAAATTCTGGTTCTTTGTGTCTGCTAATTCTTCTTATCCAACTAAACCAAACAAATAAATGAGGAGAAATAAGAATGGAGTCTTTGTTATATACCCATTGCAAAGTCACTGCATATTAAAGCTTGCATAGTCAGCAATGTGGAAAAACACTCAAAGTATCTTGGGGTTTGTGTTGGGTTTTTTGGTAGGGTTTTTTTTTCCCACTCACAGAGAACTGTAATTTCTAGTCTGTATGGCAGCCCCAATCAATAAGCATATCCTGATATCCTAGATTTTCCCCTGTTTTGTTAGTGTCATGTTGTACACAGCATCCACAACTTTTTCCTGCTGCATGCTTGCAAGCAGCAGCTGTTTCATGTTGCTTTCCACTATGGATGTCCATAGGCTTTATAGCCTCATCCTTTAACATTATCCTTCAGCTCAGTGCCTGAAATACATATGTTCAAAGACCTGATTCCAAATGTGTTTATGCAGGAAATGTGGATATCTCCATCCTTTGTCCTGGTTCCTGTAATACTGGGGCGATGAGGCTTATAAAATTCAGAGATGCTTTGCCTTTCTTCTGAAGAATGAATGAATCAGTCAAGTAAATCAAATGGAAGTTCCTAGCAACTAACTGAATATCACACAACTGAGTCTCATACAACTCAGGCTAGAGCTATAGTGCTGCTGAGTCGAATATTTAAATGGTGCACTTGAACAGGTTGCCCAGAGAAGCTGTGGATGTCCTGTCCCTGGAAGTGTTCAAGGCCAGTCTGGATGGGTGTATTGGGTCTGGCTGAGATGGACTTCGTTTCCCCACAGCAGCCCTCACAGTGCTGTGCTTTGCATTGGTAGCTAAAAAGGTGTTGATAGGACACCAGTGTTTTGGCTACGGCTGAGCAGCGCTGGCACAGCATCAGCACTGTCTCTCAACATCCCCCCCTGCCCCAGTCAAGGGCAAGATCTTGAAAGGTGACACAAGTAGGCCAGCTGACCCAACCTAACCAAAGGGATATTCCATACCATATGACATCAGCTCAGATTTAAAAGCTAAGGAATGGAGCAGGAATTGGGAGGCATTCGTTATTTACAGTGTTTGCATTGCAGAGCAACCCCTCCGCATGTCAAAGCCCTGCTTCCTGGGAAGTGGCCAGACATCGCTCGCTAATGGGAAGTAGAGAATAAACTTTGTTATTTTCCTCCTTGCTTGTACATGGGCAAACTTTCACTTTTGATTAAATAAACAGCCTTATCTCAACCTACAGGTCTTTTTCCATCTTACTCTCTCTCTCCTGTCCGTCTGGGGAGTGATAGAGCAGCTTGGTGGGCATCTGGCATCCAGCAGAGGTCAACTCACCACAGTGGGGCTCAGAGCAACATGGTCTAGTGGCCCACAGCAAGGGGTTGGAACTAGATGATTTTTAAGGTTCTTTCTAACCCAAGTAATTCTATGATTATGCAAATTAAAAATGGTTCAGATCAACAGAAATGTCTCTCATTTCAAATCAGGTTTAAAATCAAATACTTTTTTTTGTTTTGTACAATGATCAGTTGAAAAAATACTTAGCACAAATTTGTTAAACATGTGTCCTGGAGTAAGAAGAAAGAAAGAAAAAAGAAAGAAAGAAAGAAAGAAAGACAGAAAGACAAACAGAAAGACAGAAAGACAAACAGAAAGAAAGAAAGGAAGGAAGGAAGAAAGAAAGAAAGAAAGAAAGAAAGAAAGAAAGAAACAGACAAACAAAGAGAGAAAAATATGAATAAGATAGAAAGACAACAAGTTTATATTGCAAAATGAAAAGTTCTTTTCACCTGGAAAACTAAAACATTGCTTTCTTTCCAAAAAAATTTTCCATTACAATCAATTAGGATTTACGAAATAAATTAATGTTAAGTGAAAAATGTAACTAAAATAAGGATTTTTATATATAATCTAGCCAAAATACCTTTAGAATATGCTAATATTAAAATTAAAGTACCTGAATACATTAATAATTTAAAAAAAAACCCTAAAGTAAAATTTAAGGAACTTATTTCTTATGTGGTAATATGCTACTCTAGAAGTTTACAATGGATTCAGCTCTCATAAGGATTCCATCAGAGGCAATGAACTAAAGTACACATGGATTTTTCCCCAATGAACATCTTGTTTAACTAAACTAAGAAACATTTCCACTATTGTTGAATTTGCAGACCTCATTTCTCTAGCAAGTGTTACAGTGTTGACACTCAGAGGCTTTTGATTCCCATAAGGCTTTAGAGCATGAAAAAAGATCTCAAAGAACTTGCAGGTACATCACTGGTTTTGGTGGTTTTCCCACGTGTTAAGTTTCACCAATCAAAATTTCGCCTGATTTTGAATCCAAGTGTTTTGTTCCTGATTTTATTCTTGTTTTTGTTGTTACATGGTTTGTTTTTTGTTTTGGTTTGGTTTGTTTTTTTTTTTTCCAGGAGGAGTTGTATTTCCTGTGTGTAGGAAGCAGAATATTCCTTTGCCTTTTTTTTTGTGAACACAAATCTTTCACAAGCATAGGTTGAGGTGTTGGGAATGCAGTGTATGTATAAGACCGCTCATTCATTTATTAAAAAGAAATTTAAAAAAATATAAACCTCGTTATAATCTTTTTTTTTTTACCCTTTAGGAACACACTGAAAAGAAAGGATATGATTTTTCTTCATTTTTGTGGTTTAAAGTACATCTACCATACAGAAAACATTTACCTCAATCAGTGATTTCTTTTTAATTAGATGTTGAAAGGAGATATTATGCAGCAATTCTGGGAGTGCTTGGAAAATTTCTGAAAGACTCCATCAAGTAAGGGTTGCTACTGGTACCTGAAAGGAGCACACTGTGAAGAAGCAATCTATCACCTTCTCCACCGTGAAATACTATCTGACTCATATTAGCTCCATATATAAACCAGGGTAAATGTAACTTCTAGTATGTCCCTATTACAAGGAAGCCAATCCATATAACCCTGCCAAGCTCATAATTTTCTATCAATAAGGCCTTTCCTCTAATGTTAGCAGACACTTGAGTTTAATTATACAAGGGGTTGACTCCCTTGCTTTTTACTGAGCTTGCGTCCAAGTTCTTTGAACTTACTGCTGGCCTTCTAAAAGATTTTTCACTATACAGTGCATCTGTGGGTAACAGTTCATGTGACTTGACAAGAATGCTACACAGCAGAGAGGAGTCTGAACAGTTGGAAAAAATGGATGTGCTCTGACAGTCTCTTTGGCCACTGTCATGGCATATGTACAGGAGCTGAGAGCTCAGAGAGAGTTTTCAAAGCTTCAATTTTCCTTTCCCAGACTTAAGTTCACCATATCTGTATGATGACGAAGTTCCCATGTCCTGTGGAGAATTGAGAACAGAGTTTCTTATGTGGTGTGAGGAAGTGGTTTCTAACACATCTAAAGATCAGTAGAGTCAGGATCTAGATGCTAGGATTTCTGGTCTTTATCCGTGCAGTTTTCCTGTGTTTTGTATGTCCCTTAACTTGTAGACCTTTCTCTAGAGAAGAAAAATAGTATCTACAGCAGGAAAGACTCATAATTCTTGTGCAAATTAGGTAAATTTTCTGCCATGTAATATTCATGAACTCTCCCAATTCCACTCCTTTCCTGGACACCTAAACTTTGGCATTAGATATGCTAACCTAAATGCACTGTGTGCATATGTGTTTATGGACCAATACAGCCTTCTGCTTCCTACAAATCTTGCTTGCTCTTGAGCATGGACACTGCTTGGATGACATCCAGTTGCTGGTACTAGCCTCTTTCCAGCTCCCAGCATCCTTGACCCACCCTGACTGTTCTATTAGTACCTCAGAATGAAGACAGCTCTTTCACAAGGGCAGAGGGTCCCAGACCTGTACTGAAACTCTCAGCTCAAAAAAATCTTTGTTTTTGAGTGAAACTGGTCTGTCTTTTCCCTGAGTCTGTTTTCAGTGTATGTGGTCTCAGTGTACAGTTCTAGGAACTAGGATACACAAAGTGAAGATTAAAGAGCCATTCTCAAGGTCATGAAAATTATTGGACTCATAATGCATTTATATATTGTGTATAAAACTATATAAGACCTGGCAACATCCTTATTTAAATATACTTAATAGCATGGAAATTCTACATATGTGAGAAGAGAACAATCTGTGTACCATAATTCACTGTGGAACCTTTTAATTATGTAGATACAAGAAACTTTCCAGGCAGTAATAATGATAGTAGTAATGATAGTAATAATAGCAACCAGACCATCTCACCTCAGTCTTTTAAAGGCTCATTTTTCAGTGTCCATACTGTCTACTAGAATTATGACAGATATTGTAGTGGTTGCATAAGAAAAAAGTAGTTGGGACTGGCCCTCCAAAAAATTTTAAAAGTACAATATCTAATATGTATGAAGGGGTTACTTGTTTGTTAGTTTGTCGTTTACACTATAATCATAGCATTTGGCAAGCAATCATCATTCATATTTTGTAAGGAAAACAGATGCCCATGAGTAACTTCCATTACTCTGTAGCTGATCCAGCAGAATCCTGAAGCACAAACATAACAGAAAACATACTAACATTATTTTTTATTCTATGAGTATTAAACTTTATGTTTGTTTTGCTGAATCCAGGCCATAAATCAGAGATTGAAAGTGTGTCCAGGTATGACTCTGAGAGCTGCAATGAGGTGATCTGTGCTACATGAAAACAAAGTGTGTTGTCATGACTGTCTGAATAATGAATAAGTAGAAAGACAATGATAGTAATTTAATATTTAGGCAAAATACTGGTGCCAATTGATTACAATATTTTACACAATATCAGAATCAAGACAATAGCAATTAATAGGCAAAGAGATGGAGATATCATTTTTCCCACCTTAAATTAAATTAATGATATTGGATATAACCCTTGGAAGACAATTTCCTTTGAAATTCCTTGGGGTGAAAAGGGTAGATTCACTGAAAATTGCTTTCAATATAAAGTGATTGCTCTTGGGTTTTTTCTGTTTAAAGAGCAGTTTAACAGTGGCTTGACATATATTTTGCAGAAATGTGCCTCGATTAAAATTTCAGTAGAGTAAAAAATGTTAAAAGTATGTGAAAAAAGTATAATAATATATATATAATAATATATATATATAGTATATATAATAATAAAACAGTTTTCAAATGCTTACACTCTACTATTAAGTCCCATAATGTCTTATGGGACTTAACAACTTTCTATATAACCAGAAACAGAAAACAAAACTGACATAACTGAAAATACTCATGTTTAATCATAGACTTATATTGAAACAAAGACATAACATTCATATTTCAAACAAGTTTGGTTTGTATCTGAAATGGGCCTGCTTTAGTAAAAACTAACAAGTTCAAAACCAAAATATTAAACAGAATATTCTTTGTAATCTTTGTTTAATACATAAACACAAACACATAAAATGCAGATGTTTTCTTGACACTGACACTTGACTTTAAACTGATGGTGGTATCTAAGTATATATGACTCACATTCATTAATGATGTGAAGGTTAGTTACATTTTTCAATCATTGCCTAAGACAAGGAGTAAGGAATTGCAGAAGTGCTAAGAAATAACAGCAGTTTTCTGATTTGTTCAGATTCTTACTTGTTGAAAAATAGAGAAAAGAGCTTTTCTTATTATTTTTCTAATTTTTTTTTAACAATACAATAAGGCCTCCCACCAGGCCATTTGTACCCTGCTGAACAAAGGAAGAATGTGGAAAAAACACTCAAACTGAACAAAAAGTGATGCAGTTTTTCTTAATTGTGAATGAAGATTGCATTTCGTTAAAGTGGCAATAGTAGGTCTAGGTGGAAAAGAAAAAAACAACAGTGTATTCTTTCATGAAAAGTAATGAAATTTCAAAATATACCTTGTTTAGTAATTGCTGTAAATTTTATTGACATAAAATAAAAGATCCAAAAGGGAAAAAAATTGAAAACAGAAATATTAACTTTATGCAGGCTGCATCCCATTGAAGGAAAAATAGTGCTTTGGTTTTATAGATACAAATCAGTAACAACATAAATACAAGTCCAGTACTTCTACATACCAAAGTTTGAGTAAAGGCCAAACAGGTTTTACTGCGAAAAAAACCCTCTACCTGTAAATCTTGTGGCTTGGTAAAATCAAAACCAAGACTGCTTTAAGTGTATTCCATTAATTTCTAAGTAACCAATATTCAGATTTTTTTTTCTGACCAGTATATCTGGGTTTTATTTTTTGGACTTACTGTGTCTATTTTCATGAAGAAGTAGCAATTTTTTGGCATGAAACTGTTTGCTGAGTTTGTGACAAGCAGAGCTCATGTCCTAAAGATACTTTCTGTCAACAGGAGGTATCTTATTTTAACATATTTAATCTTTTTAGTCTCAATATAAACATTAAAGTTTTCTGCAAACATCAGTACTTGGAAAACAATTGAACACCTATTTTCATTACTTTCTAGGGTCACTTGGGTTTACACAATCATTTAGATCAAAAAAAACAGTATGTGTGGACAGTTGCAATAGCCTATTAATGAAGATACTAGAAATTCATTTCACTGAACCTCTGAAGATTTGCTGTGCTTCCATACAAAATACTGTTATTATTTCAAGTCAGATTATTCTCCCGTTTGAGAATGCTCTTGTATACAGTTTGACATTTCTTTAAAAAACTAAGCCTTTTTGACCTTTTAAATTTTTCATGGAAATTCAGAAACTAGATAAGTCATACATAGGAGAAGTCTGACATTCAATGCTCCTACTTTCCTTTAGAAGTATATTAGTGATGTTGTAAATTAAATTGTATTTTACAATTATTTGTTATTATCAGTACTTTAATAGTTTCCTTTTATCTCTTGCCTTTAGCCTCGTGAAATATACATACATGTGCAAAAGAATACTGAAGAATTGTTAATAATATCATGAACTTTTGAAGCAAAGAGATCAAATGTGAAAACTAACTCCATGCAAGTAAAAGCTGTTTGTCTTTGAAAAGTATAGGTATTTTTAAAATCTTATTTAGATGTACAAGAAAAAGAATTTTTTTATTTCAATTACTAAAAACAGATATAAAAGCTGAATTTTAGATGTTTAGTCTCAAACCCTAAATGTTTGGCTTTAAAAGCAGACATTTCTGCAATTTTACTATTACTGTTCTTAAGTGAAGTCAGGAAATATTTAATCCACCTGAGCAATGGGAAGTCAATAAAAATTTAGCCAAAAAATGACCAAAATATGGTTTAGCTGGAGAATGAAGTTCAATGCATCATTCTAGCTTTGTTATATTATGATTTTAAATGCAGATATCATTTAGATTAATGTCAAAGCATGAAATCTAAGCTTTCTTAAGCAATAATTTAAATTTATTGTGCAAAATTATCAATAATTGATCAATAGGCCCACCTTGAATCCTTAAGTTACTCAGTTAATAAAAGACTTATATACCAGTTTTGATTTCTGACAAATTCCTTTGTGCTTTCTGTTCTTTTTCTTTTCTTGATCATCCTCTTTCACTAAAGAGAAAGAAAGCTATTTTTATTCTTTTCTAGTGGTTTGGGGCTTACGTAGGGCTTTATGTAGTAAAAGTTTGGCATGGATGGTCCAAGTTGATAACAGTTGGACTATGTCTATATAACCTTAATTTTTATTCAGATTATTACTCACACAGGCTGTACCCAGGAAGACCCTGGTCTGAAATACCATTTTGGTACCTCAAACTAATTCTTTTCAATCTATGTTGATTCTTTCTCTCTTGCATTTTATTAATATCAATAGTACCAGATGTTTAGAAACAAAATACAAAGTGTTTAGATGTCAAAATGCAAGAACGCCAACAGCATGTTTTAATCAAGGACATAAGGAAAATCTTCTATGCAGTATTTCATAAAATATAATCTCTAAAAATATATAAAATTTATAAAATTATAAAATATTTCATATAAGCAATGAAAACAAGCATCCCATCTAACACGTTCAGAAAATCTAGGTTAGCGCAGATTTGAACAGGTCAAAATTTTATATAATGAATAATTTGAAAAGCTTGTATTCTGTTTGACTATTTGACAAAATTAAGGTAAAGAGAGTATTTGGATTATCCAAAACTCTTGAAACCTTCTAAAAGCATTACCTGTTTGTAATTTGAATTTAACATACTGGTAGACTTTTTTGAAAATAAATATCTAGGAATTTATCCTACTGACCACTTGATCTGACAGAGGCAATAAATAAAACCAACCTTAAAGACTTGGAAGGATGTTCATGATCACATACCCTAGAATTCATAGGAGACTTCCACCATCCCAGTATCTGCTGGGAAGAGAATAGGACTGGGTACAAGCAATCCAGGTGATTGCTAGAATGTGTTGACATCCATTCCTTCATGGAAATCAGAGTTAACTAGGGGGTTTACTTACCGTGCTCAGACAAGGAGGAGGTGGCAGAGAATATGCAGGTCAACGGCAGACTTGCAATCAAGTGACTGAGAAAGTAGTGCCTGATCAAAGTGGTTGTTGTCCAGCTTTGTGTACAGGTGGGGAAATGTTGTATACTTTGGCTCAAATAAAGTTTGACAGAGCCTCCCATGCTATCCTTAGAGTGAAATTGGTGATATATGAATTGGATGAAAGGAAGAGGCTGAAGAAACTGGCTGCATCACTCAGCCCAGTGGACTGTGATCAACAACATGAACTCTGGATGGTTACTAGTGGCACTAGGGATAAATATAGGGGCCAATACTATTTAATGTCCTTACTAGGACATAGGAAACTGACTTGAGCTGAGCAGCAGGAAGTGGGGTGGATGGGTGGGGTGGGGTGTAGAATTACAATGAAGATGATCAAATACTGAAGAACATTTTCAAGAGAGATCCTGAAGTCTCCATCTTTGCAGACATTCAGGATTCTCCTAGACAAACCCTGTCTGGGTCCTAATAGGCTTTGAGCAGAAGTTTGCATCTGCCTAGACCTTCCTAGATCCTCTCCATCTTACATAATTCAATGATTTTATAGTTCTGTAAATAGATCCTTCTCCGTGTAGAGATTGAAAGATTAAAGATAGATCCATTTTGCTATTCTAATTTTATAATTCTGCATCTTTTATCAAATATTCCATTGCTATCTGGAGTTCCAGTGATATGTGCCACAGAGAGAAATCCATAGTCTCAATAACATTTCATCTCTAACTAAACAGTTTGTACAGCTGCTAGTGTTATTACATATCTTTGTTTTCATTCATGATTTATTACAGATTGCCAGCGTTTTAGGTAAGAATATTTTTGTTTACTCATTATTCTTTCTACTTTTTTTAAACTTATGTGAAGATAAGCAATTTTTTTTTTGTTCTTTTCACTCTTAGGTGAAATTAAGTGTCTTCCAAGAGAACAGTACAGTTTATTAAATACCAAAAAAGTAGTTTAAAAAATTTCATAGATCTGAATAGAAGTAACAACGACTAAGAAATTTAGGGGTGAAACATCACTGTTAACTCATCCTGAAGACTCAGAATGAGAAAAACACAAAGGTAATTACTCCAGATATTAGCATTTATATATAGCAAGTTTTCAACTTTTCAGCAATGTGAAGGACTCTTCAAACAAAATATTTAAATATTTTATGCATAAGTTGAAAGATGTAACTATTCTTCTTGAAGTTCGGAAGATGACTTTTCCATATGAAGTACAACAAAGAAAATAAAATTAATATATCGCACAGTAAAACATAAAGCAAGCAACAGGCATAAATCAATAAATCATAAATTTATAATGTATAAATTAGCTGAATAAATGCCTTTCTTTGGTACTTAGAGAAAGCAAAAATTGTGTTTCTTTCACTCATTCGCCCCTTTTGTGCCAAAGTCGTAAACAGTACTTCAAAAGAGATGACTTGCAACATTGATGGTAGTAGTAGCCTTCCTCAGACTGAAATTATTCTTTCAACACAAAACATTATTTTTCTTTTGCTCAAGTTTTCTTCTTTTCAATTCTCGTCCTAATCACAATCTTTTCCAACGTAATTAATATTTTGTTCCTTTAGTATTGCGTTAAGAAGGGTGAGAGGCTAATCATTTTTCTATTTAGAAAAGTAGGGGGTTTTATTGAAAAATGATCATATCAAAGGTATGACCTACCTTTAGTAAACCTGGATTGTGTTGAATACCATTTTACATGCATATCCAGAGCCTTTATTATGTTTTCCTTTAAAACGGTACAGAGTTCATGTTACTGCCTCTGTAACTGCTCAGATTAATTTCTCCAATCACCTTTCTAATTACTTTTAGAGCATTAGAGAGTACTACTTCAATATATTTATTGATTAGGCTTGGTACAGGACTGTTTTCATGAGTCAGTTCTTTTACAAGTAGGATAGATAATACTTAGTTTTCACTATTTGAGCAGACCGATCTCTTAGACCTTTGTTTCCTTCCTTCTGCCCTTAGTTTTCTGAATCTTTCTTTCCATTAGTCATCCTGCTTTTGTTCTTACATCAGCATTAAAATTTTAATGAAAAGATTTTTTATCAGGGTTATTAGACTTACAACATGCTCAATATGAAACTCTTCATTGGCCCTGAAAAATCAAGTTACTGCATTTCCAAAAGACCTGCAGCTCAGTCAAAGCCTAAGCCATCCAAATCCTGAAGATTCCTGGGATTATACTTCTTCAAGTGCATTCACAACCAGATTGACAGAAACAGTAACTATCTTATTTTTCTATTTTCCCACCAGTGGAATTAAAAAAGCTTCCCAGTAATGTGTTCACAGGAAAGAAAAAATATGTGGAAAAAAAATTTAAATGTAAGCTGACAAGAAGCCATGACGAAATATCACGAACACAAACAGTTTCTTCCTCAGATATATTGGCTCCCTAAGGAAGACCCAACTGAGTATTGGCAGAAGGCCAGCTGCCAAGTAATTCTAAAGAAGAAATGCTCTGTATACAAGATGAAAACAAAAGACCCTTTGAGTTTCTCTTTTGAATCACAGCTATGATACACAAAAGTTGGGAAATTATATTAAAAAATATATATTCATTGTGGGAGTAATGAGCCCTTCTCATAGATTATTTGCTGAAGTAACTTTGTGTGTGGAATAAAGATAGAAGTGTCAAATATGGATTTTAGAGGTTTTAGCACCAATTAATAGAACAGGAAGAGTTTATGCTGTACTACTATGCTTGTGCTATCATTACTTTGACCTTATTACAGCAGTGCATTAGCAAATGGAGGCAAAGGTGAGTGACAGATTTTCAGATTAAAAGATGTGAGGGTGGTAAAACATATCATGATTAATTTCTACTTCTCTCAGTCTCTGTAATGGTTCGTAGTAACCAAAAGGAGTTGAAAAACCTGTATCTAAACCACCAGGTACCAACCCAGACAGACATTTACATTTGGGTTGGATATGGATCTTCTTGTGACACACAGACTTCTGTTCAGAAAAAGAATGGCTCTGAAGTTATTATGAAATCCATGAAAATCATAACCAAATAGGATAATAATGCAATTTGATGGCTCTAATTAATGTTAGACTGCCTTAGGGTGCAGGGAATGTCATGTTCAATTGGTCATATCACGTCAGAGCCCTGACTTCAGTACATGGTGTAGCCAAATGTTACCCTAATTAAAAACATACACACAGAAAGAAAAAAAATCTTCAGTCCTGAAATGCACCCACCCAGCTTTGATGAAATGGCAGAAGCAGAACCAGCCTCCAGTGAGTTTATACCTGCTAGAGTTCCTGCCATTGATACTGTCTTCTACACAGTTAATTTCACTGAAAACACTGTTAATAAATGAGGAAGGATTTCTGTTTAATAATGTTCTAAATGTACTCATCTTTCTAATGCAAGCTGGGACTTTTACTTTATTTATATCCTAATTTGCTTGTGTGCATTTCTTGCTGCTAATCTCACTCTTCCAGAGAGACTGTGCAACAGTCAACTTTAACAACATTCACTTCCAAGACTCTATGACAACCTTCTCACCAGAACATAAGGAAGTCTCCAGGACTTGGAAACTCTGTGCTCCAGGCAGGATAAGTATAGAGGTTTATGAGGTGTCTTCTGCATTTCCAAAGCCTTTGGATGCACACGTTATTTCTATGTGAATTAAGTATTCTGGCTTCTTGGCAGCCCATCTATCTGGACTGCCTGAAAACTAAATTGTCTTCCATTTCCCTTTCCCCTACTCTGGTTTGGCATGTGCACATAATGATTATATTCCCAAGAAATTCTTTAACTTGTCTGTTAAACATGATATTTATTGCATTTTAACAGGACATAACAATATTTCCATATTAGACTATCAATATAGATTATTACTCTTATGTGCAGTAGATGGCAATAAAACCACCACCTGGTATTGGGCTTTTGCAAACCACTTGGCTTATTTTCCTTGTAAAAACAAAATAAATGCACACCAGGATCCGCTGTTACACAAAGAAAAGAAATAAATCACAGTCATTTTACACATTGCTTATGTTCATGCAATAATCATGTGGGCTAAAAATGATTGCAAATAAAGCACTTTTCAAAAATGAGGGTTCCCAGAGAGAATCCACTCTCTGGGGAAGAATAAAGAAGAATCTCTATCATTCCTCTCAATGTTTCTTGGTTACTGCTGCTGCTATTGGTGATAACAAACAGCAGAAATGTTTAATCCCTGTTTGAGGATCTCACTGCAGTACGGTGAGCATGTGAACATTTTTCCTTCCCAGTACTCAGTCTTGCTCAGCCTTGCTTTTCCTACTTATTTTTCCCTTCTTTCAAAGAATTCCCCAAAAGATCACAGGAAGCAGAAACCTTTGCAGAACATCTCACAAAGTGAAACTTCATTCTACGTTGAAATTTGCTCTTTCAGATACTCTTGCACCCACAAAGACAAGATTTTTCATATATTCAGGCTTTGACAGTAGCCATCTTTCTATCAAAACAGTAAACAAATATTTTCATTCTACACAGAAAGATGCTTTGTAAAGTTTCAGCACAATTTCTACTCTTTTAATTTCCTCCTTGTTTGAGTGTTCATAATATAAGAATTTTACTGAAATCACTATGTTGTAGCGAGTATGAACAATAGGAATAAGCTCTATGGATCTCATTAGCTGAAAATACACTTGAACAAAATTTCTGTTTCCTCAGAATTTTCCAGATAATCAAAATGATAAAGTTTCATGGAAAGAGGCTGTGATAAAATTCAAATAAAGGAATCCGGACAGGAGCCTTATAAGACTTGTCTGTCAGGTTTTCATACTTTCTTGGCAAACCTATCTGCCAGACTGTTGTGTGTGATTTGAAATACCGGGGCTTCTGTGATCTCTGCTGGGGGCAGACCACTAGACAGACTGCCTTGGAGTAAGGGTGCTATTCACTTTCATCGAAGCATCAAAGCTTCTTTTTATTTCTTTTTTTTTTTCCCAAAGTGGAATGCAACTACATTTCAAAGTTCTGCCCCAAACCACACTGTCTTTCTTTACTGCATTCTCAAAATATGGTTGGGCAAGCATGATGGACAGAGAGTCCCAAAATTAAGGAAATGGCTAATTTGGGGCTACATCTCTACAGTTCTTAAAATGCACACAGAATGTTTCCATTCAGTAGACACTCCATTCCAGTAGACACCTGAAAAATTCACTTCTGCTAAAAAAAATTAAATGAACAACATGAAACAACAGCTTCCCACTGCTGCCTGAACAGCAATAGAAAACAACAGTTGCAGGAAATAATTGCTCAACATATTCTACTTTAGAGACAAATATGAGGACATACTTATCTGTAGATACTATGGAAGAGAGATACTGTGTTTTGAGATATTGGAGAGCTTTATCTTCTTTTTGGTCCACTTTGGTTGCAAGAATCTCTGGTTTTTTTCCGTATTATTTTTGTACACAAATCCAAAGCCTATTCTCCCATCATCATTAGTGCTACATTTATACTGAAATACTTCAATGCCTCTGAGTCAGGAATTCCCTAGCAACAATAATGTCTCACCAAGCAAATGCTGTGGAAATACAGTTACTTTTCTCTCAAGATTCTTGCTTGCATGATCAGACGTGATTTGTAGACCTAATAAATCTCAGATACAACTAATGACTGCCTGGGAGATGACTTTCTCCCAGGACAAAGGAAATGAAGAAGATTCATGTGACCTTTGAATTTAACAAAGAAATAAATCCACCTTTTTCAAAGTCTTAAATTGACTAATCTGACAGAGTTGGACTATTTTAACAAACAGTTTGGCAGAACACTCTTTCACATCCCATTTCACAGGTCATTCTGTACTGTAAATATATCAACAAATTTGTATAGTGTACTCTGATACAAGTGGCATTCTAGCCATGTTAAGCAGCAGAAGGTATGGTAACAAATGCACAATAACTAAAGAGAAACAGGAGTAATTCTCATGAAATCACTGTCCGTGCACAGTCAGAGAATAAAAGACAAAAATACAGGGAAGGAATTTTCTACCATTATCCTTGCAACTATCCTTTCTCAGGAAGGATTGGTTCCTGTTTCAATTAACCGCAACTACAAGGAATCATGTCCCCAGTCTATTTTTGATACTGGTTCTCTTTTACTTCATGTAGTGCAGCTTCCACGTGGTGGTAGGATTATATAAAACAGGAAATGAAAAATGGTCTCATTACTGTGATTTCCAAACATTTGGAAAACCTAGCTTCAAAGCTGTACATCTTCCCAATGGAGCACAACTATGACAAAGAATTCAACTATCTGAAAGGAGAGGATTATTTTTATTTTTATTTTATTAGACCACAGTGCAATGTCTCTTCCAACTCCCCGTTATTGGATGCAATGATTTTTTTTTTCTTTGACATGTTATTCCTGACACACTTAAGACAATTCAAACCCAAGGAAATTTCTTTTTGACAATATTCATTTGTAAACAAGATCTCCTCTCAGTAAGGACTGTCCTTTCAAACTCATCTCACTATTTAGGTATATGTGCAATTCCGATTGACTTTAAGAGAATTGGAAGAATGTGCTTAAGAACTCTAGGAACTACGTATGGAAACAGGCATGTGGGTAAGTGCTTTCAGGTGGTTCCTCATCAACCTTAGTATGTAACCCTTGAGAAATCACACAAAAGGAGAAACAGACATTTTGAACTTCGAGGCATTGAATGCTGCAAATATTTAGCATTGCATGTTCAGCATTAGTCTCTGTCATTAGCATAGAACACAGTTCATCCAAAATAATTATAACAAGATTATAAATGTATATTATAAATGTAGAACTTTGGTATGTATGTTATTGTTCTACCTATTAAGAAATTATAGCCATAATTTTACATATTTATCAGCATGATGCCAGATTTCTCCAGTCATTATAACCTTAGTTTTCTGAGAATAAATAAGATAATGACATCTACTGTAAGCTGATAGGGCATGGCCTCACTGAGAGGGACTGTTGCATTTAGCATTTCTGACAGCTTTCCTGAGGTGAAGTATTATAGGTTTAAGTAACTCATGGCAAGCAGGCTGATTTGAAATTTCTGAATTAAATAGTTACTTATGCATAATAAACCACCAAGCTAGTACATAAGCGTGTTTTTCTTTTATTAATAACTTTGAATGTTCAATTTTTATGATTAATAAAACTTTCATATTTATGTAAAAAGGGGAAAGACAAACAATGCTGCTTATTCTTATTTCTAAGATTAGCTATCATAATTATTCTGAATATAATAGGATTACATAGCTCCATATTACTATTTAAATGGTAACATTTTTTATAAGCAAAAATGTAAAAATGTTTGCTATAAAAAAGTCTTTTTAATGTAAAAAAGTTTATATTCATTTCTTCTGAATAAATTGTAAGACATATAACTTCTGTGCATCTCCTTGAAGGAAAATAAGCAATATTAGTCCACTAAGAGGAACTGCTCTACAGATCAGGAATAATTTAATCACGTTTCTTGATTAGCACCAGTATAAATTTTTTACAAGGGAGAGATGAATCAGGTCTCCACATGTTTTTCACTTACACCATGACACAGTGTACCAGAGGTATATAAAGGACTCATGAAACCAGGAAGCAACCCAAAGCTATTTCTATGGAAACAAGCTCTGGCTGCAGGGGAAGCAGTAAATCAATCTCCTTTGTGTTATGTTTGAGACATGTTTGGATGTTTCCAACACTTGGCTGCCAGGTTACCTAACCAGAAAGTGTCTCTGGGTTTAGTGCTACTGACTGAGTCTGACTCTGAATTCCTTGCTCACTTGATGGACAGCTGTAGCTTTGACTGAGAAAAGCAGGCAGTCGTGATTTTTTTTTTTTAATTTTTTGCCTGCAGAACTAGTGTATATTGACTTTTGCTATGTTGTTACACATTACATACCTTTTTCTTTTTAAGAATAAAATGCTCAAGTAAAAAAACCCAAATAAACAAACAAACAAACAAAACCTTTCACAACAACGACGACAAATAACAACAACACCCTACGTGAGGTTAAATAGAGTTAACGTAATAAAACAAAGCTAAGCTTTCATGATACCCCAGGCCCCAGAGTGATGCCAACACCAAATTGCTGTTGGTGAGCGTAGGCTGCAGAGGGCGATGTCCCTCAGCAAAGCACTGTGCTTCCCAAAGAGAAGCCAAGGGGACTTTTTAAGTGTGTATTTCTTTTTCTGGGCTGTCTACTGTTCGTACTGTAAAGAATCAGAAGTGCAGAGTCTTAATTCAACAGCTAACAACTATGTCCAGAGATTAAAGGACCACTGGATGAGTATACTACGTTTGGAGAAAAAAACAAGCTTTCCACAATATTTCAAAAAAACCTAAAAATTGGTTAGTTATTCCACCATTTAACCAATGAAATGAAAACCAGAAAGTTTGCTTTGGTTTTAACTGAAGAGCAGGAAAGTCAGGATATTCAAAAGCAGAATGCAGAGACAGGTAGGGATAGAGACTCACTTCTTCTTTGGGAAAAAAAAAAAAAAAAGAAAAAAGAAAATGTTAACCAACCTCAGTTTTTTCTGAGAAAATACTAGCCAGATATATTGCAGAGCAGTGTCCATGATCAAGGGAATATAAAGACTGCTTTTTTTATTCAGTCTTTCTACAGATGAACAAGGTTGGAGAAGATCCATGCAATATTGCCAACCATAAGCCTTCAGAAAACATGAAGCCAGTCCCTCCAAATTGAATGACTAGCTTTTAAACTAAACAATCTTCAAGTAGTAATAAATAATATACTTTCCTTACGGCTTAAGTTATTTGGCTCTGATCCACCATCCTCAGAAAAAGAAATTTCATGTTAAAAAATGAAAGCCAAGATTCTCCTGTGCCCACTGGACTGAAGGACTGAAAAGGAATAAGAAGAGTTAAATGAGAATGAATGAAGTAAAAGAACAGGAAATGGGGATGCAAATGGATAGCAAAGTTCAGTAAGAGAGAAAAGGGAAAGGTTAAGATGTAAAAGGGGCTGCAGTTTGTATGATGTGTAACATGATATATATAGCCTATACTGCTTTAGGTCACAGAGATGATAAAAATCTCTAAAAAGTAATTCTGATCTACAAAAAACAACACGCAGAACACTGAGTGTTGAATTCTAATATATATACACAGTACAACTCCATGCTGTCATTATCTGACTCAAGAAGACATATGAGCATAGATTGCCTAGTTTGTGCATTAACACCAGAGTTTATTGGACAAGATACTGTCTAGCTCCGTCTGGAGCTCACAACAGTTTCAGATAAGTACATGATGTTTTGACTAACAAGATAGAGTTCTATAAATATCTAATATCTGCTGCAAAGATATGTGTGATTACTCTAAGAAAAGCACATGAAATAAAAGAAAAAGACTTCATAGGTTTATCATGACCTTTGTTTAATGGCAATAAGAAATTCTCAAATGAAAAAAAAAATAATGAGAAACATCTTCAAGCTATTTCATGTATAGTCAGGTATTCAGATTTTCCAAAACATTTGCCTAATTATATTCTCAGATACTAATGCAGTATTCGTGTCCAAAATAACCAGGTTTTTTGGTATTTAGGATAACATAAATACACTGACTTAAAATTTCCCATCTCTTCCACCTACTCCTCCTCCTTCAATGCTTTTAACACACACTGAATATTTTTTTTTTCCATGGAGCTCTCTTCTCAACACTCTTTCCCTCTCTTCTCAGACATAAATGAGGTGCTGGGCAATGTTCTGACGTCAATGTGGTAATTGCCCCAGGGGGGAAAACAGCAGTTTAAAATAGAAACAGAGACACAGGCAGACACATTCATATAGACACCTGTGAGAGCTAACATCACTGGTAGATCCAGACTTCTGGGAACGTGTGGCATGCTTCGGATGCCAGATCACTCTCTGAGCCCTGTATGACATTGTTCTCCCTGCGTCTTGGCAAGGATTTAGCTACAAAATTCTGGACTGGCATTGGACCTGGAGCTGCTCCAAAGTTTACCAAGATGCATGGGTATGACTGAGGTCTGTCTCTAACTACAACTGGTTTTTTGTTTGAAGGTTATATCTTGGATATTGTGCATATACTCTTGCTTTCATTTATTAAAAGACCAAAGTTATTTACAGATCTCTGGGTAAATGACAATCCACTGTTTAATTTCTTCAACAACTTTAATAGAAAATCTTCTGATGAAAGAGTGGTACCACCACCAGCCACACAGAGCATGCTAGTCTACCAGAGTCAAAAGAAACATAAAGTCAAAACATATGAAAAAGAATTTTTGAAGGTAGGAGACAAAGGTCTGGATTTATTTCTCTTCTCTATATCTGTTTTAGTTCCCAAAATACATTAAATAAGACTGGAAAAGGTGTGGGATAGATAATTAAAGAAATAAAAAGATAGTTTGTGACCAGACCTTAGAAAGTTTGGTTTGTTTATTCTGTCAAAATTATGTCTGATAAGGAATCTATTGAGTGTTTCTGAAAGAATCAGCATAATAATTATCAGATAACTAGAACCAAATGGGAATGAACTGGCCATGAATATATTTAGATTGGTAATTGGAAGACTTTTTAATCATCTTTCAACAGAAATTCTGTCATGTCCTTCTAATAAAATGAGGTTTTTAAAATTTTTTTAAGAGAGTTTAAAAACTTTATACGTGAATTCAAAAACAAAAAAAAAGGAGGTTGTTCTTTGGGCAACAAAGAGAAAATAGTTGTATCCCTTCACCAAAAAATGCTAAAGATCAAAATCATAAATGAGTTAGAGAGAAGACCAGTAAAATATTTGGAAGAGAAATCCACAGAAGGTTTATAAACTGATAAAAAAACCATGAAGCTGAAGAAGAAAAACGACATTGGGGAAATATCATGTATGTTTACCCTGTTGTCACTTTTCTCTCATGGCCTGAAAGTGATTTACAACATATATCAGTTTCTGAGAGAACTGTACCGAACAGTCTTTCTACAAAAGTCATACCTCTATTTTTAAGCTAATCCTGGTTGAGTTCAAGACCAAACTATATTAAAGTTATTCTCTACTCCAAGAAAAAATCAGAGGGGAGACTAAGAGACCTGTCACAGTTTTGTTGTGTTGGAACTTGTGTCCCTAATTTCTTTATCATCAGGCCAGTGTGTTCTGATCATCTCCATCTATCTCCAAAGAAACTTTTTTCTCCAAATGAGTAAAATATTATTTTTAAACACTTCCAGGAACTAGATGTTGCTTAAGAGTAAATCAGTCTTTAAGAATTAAGTGCATAAATAGAAAGCAGGCAGCCTGAAAAGAGAGGCCTTAAATATTTTGTAGTCTCCCTCTTGCAAAAACTTTGGTTTGATGAGGAGACCAGAGCTGTCCTGTTCTGGACACAACTGTTCTCAGCTGGGTCCAACACAGGACACAGACGAGCCGATCAGCCGGGCTGGTGTTGCCTCTGCAGAAACATTTAAAAAAGGTCATAACATGTCTAGGCAGTGAGGAGTAAGGAAAAAAGTATGAGAAATATTCTGTAAACAACAAGATCACAGAAGAAGGAGATTCCCCTGCAGTCCATGGGGGATCCCATAACTGAGCATATGGTTATGCCCTGAAGGAACTGCAGTCCACAGGGACCCCACACAGGAGCAGGCTTCTGGCAGGAACTATGGCCCATGGAGGATCCATGCTGGAGCAGAGGAAAACTGTAAGGAAGAGAGACAGAGAGGAAATATTATGAGTCCACAACCTATTCCTCACTATGTGTCTCTGAATGGGATGGAGGTAGAGGAGGTGGCAGTGAAGGAGTAAACATGAGCCCAGACCTCAGAAAAAAGAATGGAGGAAGAGGTCCAATTTGTCTTTGTTTCTTAATATCCAGCTCTATTTTAATTGACAGAAAAAAATGCTAATTTTCCTCAAGTTGAGTCTGCTTTGCCTGCAACAGTAATTGGTAAGTGATCATCTCTTTATCTTGACCCACAAACTTTTTCATCTTTCTTCTACTGACCTGTTGAAATGGGCAAGTGAAAGAGCAAGTAGGTGTTTAGTACCTAGCCAAGGTCAAGCCACCTCATCATCCAAGACAGTTCTCGTTAAGTATACTGAAAAAATTGCTTCCAAACAACTTAAGAGAAAATTTTGGGGAGCAGAGGTGATTATTAAATCATCTTGGAAGAAAGTGTTCTTGAAAGGTTTTAATTTCTCATTTTTCTTTTGTTTTAGCTAATGTAAAAAGAGATATTTAAAGAAAACAAAAATAAAACCAGAAACTCAACATATTTTTTCACTTAAAATCCCCTATTTTTAAGACACTTCAGTTCTTGCAATTTAATTCATATTTTAAATGCTTCAGTTGTGTTTTTTCCAGCCTTTTAAGAAGCAATTCTTTTCCATGTAGTATGCAAAAAAAAACCAAGTTCTTGGAGCCAGTCTGGCCATCTCATGATAATTAGAAAATATCATGTCACCACTATAGGCAGAAATCTTTGAAGTACAGCTTTTGACTTTTAAACCCCTCGTGGACCACCAGCTGCTGCCATTGCTGAGAGGGGCACTAGACATGCACTGCAGGAATTTGTGTATTTGTCAAAAGAACAAACACATGAAAAATATTTTGTAGCTGCTGCACAGAGTCAGAGAACTGTGAAACAACAGTCTAAAGTACCATGGAAGATGAAAGGAGAGCAGTTAGCTTCTGTAGCAGTTTTCTCTCTGCCTTTGTATTTAAGGTCTCAACATAATCTTTCTTCCTCAGTATGAGATAGAGAAAGAGAAATCTTTAAATCAGTTGTGGGACTTTGAGTCAGCCACAGTTTTGCACCACAGAAACAGCAGAAGACCTTTGAACACCTAATGCTATTGATTATTAGCATACAAACTATAAAATGTTTAATTCTGTTCAGGGGTTAATATAATAGGTATTGTCAACAAGTGTTTCCCATGAGTCCTTGCAAAGACAGTCCTTTTCTCTCACTTACAGTCTAGCACCTTTCTAGTTCAAGCAAACCACACTCAGCCTCCTCTGGGCCTTTAAAAAAAAGACATATGTTTTATGTCCTTTTGGAAGTCTGACTGTGTCTTGCTGATAGAAGGTTCCTGTCTTCCTCATGCAGCAAGTTTGCCATCTTCCTCTCTCCCTGCCTGCCTCATCCCAAAGACCAGGTGTGATAGTTTTCACCCTAGGCCTTCCTGGAGACCAGCTTGTAACCAGAAAGGGACTAGGGAAGTGGCCAAGGAAGTATTCCATGCTATTCCTTTACATAACCTGAGGTATAAATAAGCCGACCGGAGAGACCTCTTCTCTTCTCTTCTGGCGAGGTTCGAGAATAGTAGATCCCTACGTGGTCTTGCTTATCTGAAGTTGAGGCCTGTATCGACTGCTGTTGTCTGCCACTGCGGGAGGGGAGAACGCTGGGCCGTGCTCTGGCCATCCTGCTTTTCTCAAGGGAAGTGGTGAGATTTTACCAGTTCTTTAGTTTGCTGGTTACCGGGTTTTTAGATTGTGCATACCTGTTTTGTTTCTGTCCCTTTTCATCCTTTTCTTGTCTTTTTTTCCTTCTCCCTTCCCCTCTTCCCTTTTAGGAATCTATTTGGGGTTTCTGGGATTATATGTATATAGTACTCTCACTGTGTATATAACCGTTTTATATGTAAAATATATATTTTTTGCTATAGCTTTGGCTGTTCGTTTTTGGTTTTTTTTTTCCTCTCTGGGAAGCAGGCTCTGTTGTTGAGTTTGGGAGACTTGGCAGGAAGCCAACTTGAAACTTGCACACAAGGCACTGCCTTAAACTGACTTTCCTTGCCCAATAGCTGGGCATGCAGCAACCTCCCTTTCCTACCGTTGGAGTTTCCTCACAGTTCAGTGTTTCATTTCAGTAGCATATGAGGCAAACTGGCAGCCTTCATCTCTGCTGCCCACAAACATCTTTCTAACAGAACGTAACATGCAGCAAACTGAACAAAGCAGCAATACCATCCATCATACCATCACACTTTACTTGTTCAAAAAGCTCAAACAAATAAATCTTTTAAGACACTTTCTTTCTACACACTTACATGGAGGTCTTCAGTGCTGGGTACAAAAGCATGAGCTGGCACAAATGTCTAGCTATGAACTAATTCCACAGTTTGCAGCTTAGGTTCCTTTTTCTAAATATAGCTGTCTGGTGACACTCTAATTCACATTATTTGTTAGAGTGACTTCCATTTTGTAATACCAGAATTCCTATGAGTGCTCTTCTCCCCATTCCACTTTTTTCTGCCTCTAACACTAACAGCAGTTTTCCTCTTACTTTGTATGTCATGTTTCTTCACTTCCTTGCAGAATGTGTGTATGAGGGCTGTGGAATCTTGGGACACCAACTAGTATGCATGGCACAGTAAAATCATAGCCTTGTTGTTGTGACTACAGAGCAGTATGGAAAAAATATGCTTTCCAAAATTAAGTCTACCTCTGTATTTGTCTATATTTGCAGTTATAATACGGAGCACTATGGGTTAATGGCAAAGAAACAGTTATCAGGAATTTATGATAAAAGGAAATCAGAGTTTTGGATGATTAGAGGCACGTTTCAAACAACCTAGTAGTTTTCTCTTTCTTCAATTAGATTTTTTTTTTGTTTCAGAAAACTAGAAATTGTATTTACAACTAGGTAACTCAATAAAACATAATTCACAGCTGTTTTAGCTCAATTACCAGAGTAAAAAATTATGCAATCCCTCGTTACTTTTAATACATATATTTCCAAACAAGTGAAATCTGTCACAATGCTATTTACAGGGAAATGAAGGAATGCACTTATCATCATGAAGAAGGATTTGAGTGTGCTGGACAATACACATGCACACACACACACACACACACATAAAAGATTATTCTGCCATTAGAATATAATAACTTTATAATACTGTTATTTTGAAACAAGATACAATAGGCGGACACATTCAGTAATTGAGACAGTGTTGGTCAACATGCTAGAAAATTACCTTAGCAGCTTTAATATCAGTAAGGATTTTTAGATAAATATCAGTGAAAAATAAAGTGTTAAGGATAATATTAAATAGAACCATTAGATTTATCTCTATTCACCTGATATAAATCTGCTAGACCTCTCATAAATGCCCAAACAAAGCATTTACTAATCCTATAATAAAATGAGGGATGAGTTATTCTGTTCAAAGATATTCTCCTTACCAAGAGGAAGTATACCCTGATACACGAAGTACCACATATGCCCTAGAGGTGGTCAAACTAAGATATTGTTCCTTTGCCATTTGCTAGTATTTAAATGGTTTATGGATGGATGCTTTGCCCGGGAGAAACAAAAAAAAAAATTCAAAAAAAGCACATTAATGTTAAAGAAGACAATAAATAAATGTTAAATCTGCTGACACTGTTGCTGTTCAGGAAAATGAAGAGTTCTCTCTTGATATTTCAGTCTGTTATTGTCTATAAATTCAAATTTATTTTGGCTAAGCATTTAAATAACGTATATGAAGATGTTTAGTACAATAAATATTGGGAAGCAGGATGGTGATTTTTTTCATGATGAATTAATTTATTATTTTTTAATTGGAAGCAATGGATTAACGGGTCATCTAAAAGGATTTTGATTATTATAATGTATTATGAATTCCAGGGAAAAAAATAATTTATCTCTGTGTTTTTCTTTCAACTTGTTCCAAAATTGACCTACTTGATTACCTCCTTAAATGTTTCCTAAACTGATATGTTTGTACTGAAGAGATATTTGAATAAATTGGTCGTTATTAAATATCCCATTTGTAAGTTAAAGACACACTGCTATGTGTACAGTTCAAGCTATTTTCTTTTTTTTTTCTTCACTAACTTACTTTTTAATAGAACATCAGTAGCATGGCTGAAGCTGGAATTTTTTATGCTCTATTTTATATATATATATATATATATATTAGCTCAATTGGTTAGAACCAAGGTCTCGGGCTCCATCCCCGTACGGGTCATTCACTCAAAAGTTGGACTCGATGATCCTTGTGAGTCCCTTCCAACTCAGAATATTCTGTAAAATATGCTATAGGCAAATTGATTTTGTGGCACCAAAATACTGTATGATGTGCTTGGGTAAAGCCATATAAAACCGTAAATTCTTAGTCACATGGTTACAACATTTTGTGTCATGCATGTTGTGGATATTCTTAACATTCCCTCAAGCTTCATGTGTACATTTTGTTATTCCATTTGTCCTTCCTCAGGGTTGCAGAAAATGAGTTATTCTAATGCAAAACTTATGTTTATTTTTAACCTATTTAAGTGTCTTTTTTAAAAAAAAGAGGTAGTACTTTCTATATCATGCTTGATACATGATATAACCAGTTTAATTAACTCCAGTCTTATTTGGTTCATTGCAAATAGATGCTGCACTACATATTTCCTGCCAGTTACCAGGATCAATATTTCCGCTTCCTTAGATGACCTCGTGGAAATATTTCCTATTTTCAAAACTATTGATAAAAGACCTTCCATGGTGACCTTTCATAGCAATTAATCTCAGTCAAAATACTTCCACTACTTTTAGGAGAAGATGACAGATTTCCTCTCACAGCGTAGCAGATGATTTGTTTAGCTATTTACTTGCTATGAAAAATCATCATCTACTATGTATGAAATGGACGTTAGATTATGGGCTAATAAACCACATTTATGGAACAATAAATATTTGCTTTCTCCCTGTTATAGCATTTTGGAGACCTTTGGCCAAGCAATTTAGACAATAGATATAATAATTTTGTTAAGGTTAACCACCAAGAAGTCTATAATAAAAGATTACCTACATCCCAAACACCACTCCTAGAAGTAAAACAATGTATATACTTACATATCCACATTCTACAGCAGGATGATGATTTGATGATGATGATGATCTGATAATTTTTTTTAATATACAATATAAGTAGAGAATATGCAAATAATTCCAGAGACAAACACAGTATTAAGATTATGGCAAATTTGCATTTCTGTCTGGTTTTGGTTGGTCCTGAGACCAGGGCAAGAAACACAATGTTTCCAAGAGCTTCATCCATTCATGCAGTCATTAAAATTTTGACCTGTGTTTCTGCCGATTTAAACTTTTTCTGGCTAAATGTCAATACAGAATATCTGGGACCCATATTAAAACACTTAGAACACTTCCTTTGCTTCACACATTCAGAAGTTTACCATCTTTCCTGAGGCAAACAGTAATTTGACCACGAAAAGATTTAGTGTTAGATCAAAGCTGGAGCACCCTTTGACACTAGAGTCTACTTTCAAAATCTGCATCTGATCGGTGCCCATGGATCAAGACAACTCACGGCAACTATTCTTCTGATGAAAAATAAAGGCATGACTGGTGGGTGAGACAAACACTCACAGAAGGTAGGGTCTAGGAAATGAGACCCGTTCATACAAAACTACACACTTTAGAAGGAATTGCAAACTTTATTTCTGTATTTCAGAATTTTTAAATAACTTCATTCATCCATATCATAGCATCATTTAAGAGTTCTTTTGGTACCCTGTCTCTAGACAGGACAATCAACAAATGCTTTTAATCTATTTAGATTGTGGCCTAAATTTAGAGACATTCAGACACTGTACTTTTTTGTGGCCAGAGAGATGAAGTTATTAAACAAATGTAACAGATAGGTGGACCAATAAGAAAATGTTTGACTTATCTGTGCTGCCACTAATTGTATGTCATCCCAGGAAATGCTTGTGTCAGTCTCTGACAGCAACTTTCAAATTGTGCTGAGCTGTGGAGCTTTCAGGTTTTAAGAGAATACTACCTAAACCTGAAATTCAAAAATACACAACTTATTTCTCAAAGTATTTAATTTTCTTTGATTAATTTTTGCAGTAAATCACACAAGCACATTCTGAAATGGCACATTCACACGTGTTGCATTTTGCATACAATTTGAACCAGCTGGTGTATGATTTTTATATTAAATTGGCAGTGGTTTTTAAAATCTGCTTCTCTTTCCATCATTCCAAAGAAAGAAAAAAAAATTAAAAGCTAAAAACAGCTAAAAATGCCCAATCCCAAAGAAAGATGTGTCAGATCAGTGAAATTATACAGTAAACTTTATGTGACAGAAATGCTGAGCAGTGGAATCAGTAAAAGATGAAGAGGATTTTTATAACTTTTTGAAAATGTATGGAACTCATATGTCAGACTGTATCTTGCCTTCTGTCTGCAGTCTCAGTTTTAATTTTCCTTCCCGTTTAGGCAGGATGTGTTACCCTGAAGTAAAAAATTCTGAAACAAGACTGTACTGTCCTTGCCATTGTAATAACCTGTGTCCATCTCTGAACAGCATGTTTTTTAGGCAACCTTATGCATTCAGCATTGTAAAGAGATTTGATGACCTCTAGCCTCAGAAGTGCAGACCTCTTCTACCTGATAAGCCAAAGCAGTAACTTAGAAAGTAAAAAATTCATTTCAGTGACTGAAACACGTAGCTTTATGAAGAACTAAATCACAGTATAATGTAAGGAATAGACACAGAAGAGAAAATGTCTAGCACAAGGTAACTGCATTAAAAAAAACCAGCTCTCTCTAGTCTTCATCCAAAACCCGCTGGAATACACTCAACCCTGCTCGTACCCTTTTTGTTGTCATGGTCCTCAGACTGTGATCTTGCACAGTGAGAAGGCAATGCAGAGATATATTTTTTCAGTATCCAAGGGAGCAACTTTCATGGAAAACAAGGATATGAGAGAAAGTGTTTGCAACTAAAGCTAAATTAAGTTGTTATTTGGTTGGAAAAAATGGCACACAATTCTTCACTTCTCTGAGGCTCCCTTAGCTGGGGAATGGAAACAATCTGTGAAGGATGCTAAATTTTATTATTTTTTTTAAGAACAGCCTGTGGTACTTCATACATGGACCATGTACAAGGCTCACAAGCAATAGAAGTAGGGACAAACAAACACTGTGCAGTCTTCTGGCACTTTCTCTTCTCCTTTGCTAGTCAGTGGAAGTGCTTTATAGGCAAACACATCTAGGCCCCAAGTGAATGTGTGTTCAATATTTAGTTTTTCAGAGAAAAGCTGTTCAATAGTCTGTTTTTCTTCTGGGATAAACTGGAAGAAAAGGTTTATTTTTCTTTTTTCTATTTCTTGGCCTTCAATCCTTAGTCATTCATGCACATTTCTATTTTTTTATCTGTGAAGCTATTCTTCAAAACCTATAGAGATCATCCACTTCAAAGCAGCTGGGAGCTTCAGCTGATTCAGGGCACAGTCATCTGTTTAGACAGACTGCATCATGACTCATAGATTAATTCAGGAGACCCAGTTTTAATATCCAACTTTCTAGAGGGGTTCTGACAAAATATTGCTATATGCCTCAGTTTCCACAACTGTTGAAAATACTAGGGTTTTAATGTGTAGATACATAATGCATATGAATTAGAGCATGAAAGCCGTGGTACTGCCAGGTATCTAAAGTGAAGCTTTGTACAGTGACATGAGCATAGAATTACTTTTTCATACATTGAAATGTCCAATACTAGATCAAGCTGGTGCCGACAGAATTGTTTCTGTGTTCTTGGACGTGAAAGTACAATTAAGAACAGAAGCAATAAAAATGCACTGGAGTGGAACACAAAGCTCTGTGTTAAAAATCAAACCAAACACTTCTACTTTTATCCAAAGCATCTTTTAAAAATTAATGTAAAATTGAAAGCCAAAACTTATGATTTTACTGAAGAATCATGGTGATCACTAGCAACCTGGAAAGAAAGTTGGGGAATAAATCAGTTTGTCAGCCAGGTGGCCCTTAGTATGTTTTTCTGAGGCCAAGGATGCATATGGCTTGGAGAAATCCATTTTGTCTGTAACCCAGCCTGCTGAAGCAGAACTGCAGTCCAAGTACCAACAAGGTCATCAAAGGTTATTTGTCACTCTCTGCTAACGAGCTATTCAGACTTTCTGGCATTCATATGTGGTGTAAGTACCGATTCTGACATCCCAGATCACAGTTTGATACAAATGATAGTCTCACCTGTGCTGAAATGCCTTGGCCATCTGTACACCTTTCTGACGGTCATTCCTTCTTCCCTGAAATGAACACAACTGGCATATGCTTATGCATCCCTCCACCAACTACATCTTTTCAGGAGAGAAATGTCATTACTCCACATCCCATCATCATACATGGAAGCTATTTTCAATTCTCCCTTCAACCTGAAATCTATTCTCTAAAATACACTAGTAGAGCTATAATGAAAATATCTTTTAAAATCTCAGTGCTTCTTCTTAAGCAAATTAGTGACATAAACTTTAAAGTACATTTGTGTGTACAGACGAGCAGATTCCTGATAACTGGTATGTTCTGTTATGTTTAACTGTACTCCAGATTGGAAAGCTGCCACTGAAATGTTAAAAATGCCAAAATTAAAGTTGTTCAAACAGCTTCGGTTCTCCTTCTAGTATTATTTGCATATGATAAAATAGGTAGGTACATAACTGTGTACTTTTTTTCCCCCATTGGCCCTTTATCTATCCCCAGAAAAAGGTGAACATTCCTTTTTATCTCCTTCAGCCAATGTGTGACTCCAGGCACTATTTTTTTACTGTCCACTCAATATATGAAGGCATATTGAGATTAAAATAAAAGGGATAACTCTTCTATTGCCAAGGTAATGTAATATAAATACTGTGTTTTTTTCAGAGTAATTCAAATTCTTTAATAGATTCTCTATCAACTTACATACAGCTTTGAATGTTCAGTGCTTCTGCAAATAATAACCCACGTATTTCAAGATGAATTAACTAACATGTGAAGAACTAGATTCAGAAAAAGATTAGGGTGCACTCACACCTACCGTTTAAAGCAATCAGCACAAATCATTGCTCAGCTACTGCTCAGTTTTGTGCTCGCATCAAAGTATGTACTTTATGAGTCAAATTGCTCAAAAAGGTGGATACCTCTCACTGGGCAAGTAGTGTAAACTGAGTAAAACAGGCAGCGTTGCACTAGTAACCATTTACAAATTTAATATTGAACTTTTTTTTTTTTTAAGAAGTAACTTCCTTCTGTGCTTGCAGTTTTCTCCTCAATGAAAGTATATTTTCCATTCCACTTAAAACCTACAGTCAGTGCCCAGTCTGTGGCAAACTGAATCTGTCAGGGAGAATTATTTCTAAAACTAAGCAAATGGATTTAGTGTCATTTACTTAGGATCAAACAAAGTGATGCAAAGACTAAGAACATTCATGAATCCTCAGAAACCAGGAGGAAGAGGAGAATGGGTGAGCAGAATGAGGTGTGATCATGGAATAATTGATCCATGAATAGGTTTTCATTTACTGTGCATGGATATTTAAAGTTGTTATCTGGGTAAGCAACACATTAACTTCTGAAATATTTCTTGATCGTTCTTCCACTATTAGTACTAGAGTTACCCAAATTAACATACATAATAACCTACTTGCCGACAGCAATAATGAACATAACGTCAGTGAAATCCTGAAAAAAATGTATCAACCATTTATTGGAGGAAGTACACAGATGTAAATGAAAGAAAATACTTATTTATATGCAGCACCTTCTGTTGAAGATAAAAAGTTTATGGAACTGCAATTTTATGAAACTCTATTTTTATGAAAATTTAAATTGGCAACAGAACATCTTAGAGGACCAGGGGAGTCTGTTTTTCCAGTATAATCCTTTTCACTTGATCTGTGAGTAACTGTTACATCTGTTCCTAATGCATATAACATGAAACCATGTTAGACTCGTTTAATTAGGGCAGCCATGGCCAAACTCATCTTTCTCTTTAAATAAATAGTATAACTAAACCTGCTAGCTAGGTGCGCAAAGATGAGCACCTTAAAGCCCTGAGTTAGGCCCTAATCTACCTCCAGAGGCAATCTACCTCCATATAAGACAGACTGCTGAACAGGACATCTCAAGCAGAGCTTTAAGAACCACCATTCACAGTGAATCAGTGAATTAGCCATCTCTAAGACGATCTCTTCCATTTTCAAATCACAATTACAAAAACTCTAATCAAGTCACATACAAGCATCTTGTAAATTATGTCAGTAGCTCTTGAAGGTGTTACTTTTTCATTGAGCAGCATGTAGCTGTCATACGGAATGAAATCTTTCTTCTGTTCTCTGAGAATTTAGCTTGTGCCTCCCAGGCCTTTGATACCTATTTCAGTGGCTGGTTGTAGAGCATTTCTTGGTATAACTCTTTTATTTTTGTCCCTTCTGTTCAGTCATTCCATTTGCACACACAGTTGAAGACTCAGCATGCTAAAGAGGAAAAAGAAGAGAGTTCCCTGAAGTGGAGGGGTTCACCATCAGCTCCCATCACGTTTTAGTAAACTAATCACTGTGCTCACTGCACATTTTCCTGAGCAGAACCCACAATGAAACAGTAAAAAAAAATTTAATTTGTAACTCTATGGTTCTGAAATACGAACAAGTCATTTAAAGGGCAGCAAAGCTTGGGTGAGGGCAGTTTTTGGACTGTCAAAAAAGAGCCATTTAAGTACTTAGATGAGTATCAAGAAGCTTTACTTCCTAAAAACTGAAAGGAGCTACGAGGTTAGGCAGCAAGAAACTGAACTGGATCTTGGACTTTGATGATACCTTAAGTGCCAAAGTATTTTTGTGGGGCCAAGTCAGAGCATTCAGCTATGCTGAGTTTACACTTGTCACAGCTGAGAGGAAAAGGTAGCTTCCAAACTAACTTTATACCTCCCTTATTCCTGGGAGCAGCAATGTGCCAAACCACCCACTGGCACAAATAAATCAAAAAATCAAAAGCTAGCAGGTGGAATTATGGGTAAATGACATGCAAATAAGGCTGATCAGAACTGGCTTTTCTTCTTTCCTCCCGAAAGAAAACAGAGTACTCTATCCTCAAGGCTTTCTGGCTAAGAATCATACAAAAGATAGTCTAGTGTCTATAATTGTTTACTATTAACTGGACTAGACTGTGCAAATCTTGCTTCTGTGGATGAATACTTATTCACAGTAGTCGTTGAGTTTTTTGTTAGGTCATTTTGTGGTTGGGGTTGTTTGGGTGTTTTTTCTCTACTATTGAAAGTGGCAGCTTTTTCCCTTAATAAGTTTTTTATTAATATGAATAAAAACTGTGCAATCAAGCCAAAAACCTTATTTTAGCTACTCAGAAATACAGACTTGCAATTTTCTCTTGTTCATATCTTTTATGATAAGAACAAACTTGATCTCATTCCAGCCTCCTACCATAGGCTAGGAATTCCCAGAAGAAACCAGTCTCAAAAATGTCAATCACAGTGTAAATGTATGAAAGCACTTTCATGTAAGACCCATTTGTGTGGGTCCAAATCTCATGCAGTCTGCATCTTCTAGTTAAAGTTTGACCTAGAAGCAACAACTATGTATCCCAGAACGGTTTCTTCTGGATTTTAGCCAACTTTGTTGGTAAACTAGTAATATAGAAAATATTTCTTAGGGTGCCCAGATTTTTAAGGTGTTTAACTCTTTGCTTATGAAAGGATGTATGGTGGATACAGTATCGCCATTTATCTCAGTAGAAGTTTTGATGATTTTCCAGGTTAAGTCTCAAACAGGGGTGAGTAAATAAGACTTTTTTAAAAAAAATTAGAATCAGCTGTGGCAGTTTGAGAAGTAGAAGCCCTTGGATCTGATGGAGAAATGATATCAGGCTGTGGTCTCTTATGCTTTGATTAAAGAAACCTAGCCTTGCCTACAGAGCTTCATGTCTACTCCAACAACATTTTCAAATACAAGAGTTATATAACAAGCATATCAAAGACTTTTTCACCTTTCTTTACTCAAGGGATCGTATTGCATGCTCTTTGAAAAATAAAACACTTTGTGGAGAAACATCTCCAGCTTTCTAGATGAAACAAGTTTTAATTCCTCTAGTTAACTAGTTTTAGTTGACTATCTAGTAAATAGCTGTAATGATTTCTATAGTCATCTCTTTATGTGTGGTCTTCATTTTATTAAAATATGAACTATTCCTTTCCATCATACAGAAACACTTTAACAATGCATTCTATGTCAAGACATTCTGTATGTGCTACTAGACATTATGATAACACAAAACAGGGAGGATAAATTCCTTGCAAAAAAGTTAAATTGATTAAAAATCTTTTTTCACCTTCCACATAATAAACAAAGTTTCCTCTGTACTCTTCCTTTCTGTAGCAGCACTGATAGATGATAGCTGAGTTGGAACCATAGCAGTTATAAGAGCTAGCTGCTTTTACTCTCTGTATTTGCAGATTTTGGTAGGTGTTCTGGATGGTTTTTTTGGGAGGAGTGGGTTTTTTAAATGTTTCTGCCTGGATTTCAGGCTTATTAACTGGATCATCCAAAAGACAGATTAATCACCTGAATGAGTCGATTGACAGTTTTCAATACACTTATATTGGTTATATATTAATCATTAATTAAAACTATGAAGTCTTATAATAGAAGCACCTGAATATAACAGTCAAATATTGGAAACTATCCAAATTATAGAAGAGCTCTATCCAAGCAAAAGAATGAAATTTTAGGAAGCAAAGAGTAAACTTCTTCAGCCAGAATGAAGCACTTTTCTCCTTGCTTGGCTGAAACTGTTATTTTCTGGTCACATCAGTATTTTTAGATTACTCAGACCTGGCATATACCACTATAAAGGAAAATCAGAAGAGGTAAAACCCGTCAAAATTCTAGTGTTTGTGTAAGATTTAGAAACAGAAGTTTGTTTTTAAAGAAAACTAGTCACATGGAAGACTAATTTTCTCTCTGCTTTTCATATGCCACAAAAATTGTAATCAGCACATTTTTACTTTGTTACCAAAACTGATTTCTTTTTGAAAGGGCACATTCTCTTTAAGGGAGCTTTGCATTAAAATAGTGGATTGATTTAAGTTATTGGTTTATTTCCTTAAACAGCTTTCAGGAGTATAAGAATATAAAATAATACAGGAAAATTAAGTCCATACATCTTAAAATTCAGTTTATTACTCACAAAAATTTCTTGTGTTCTTTTGTGTGTTCTAAATGTCAATTAATTTCTTGTTGCTTTGAAATGTATGTGCTATTTTTGAGAAATACCAAAACTTTATAGTAGCCTGTCAACAGTAATTGCCAAAAATTGGGAGACAATACTAATGTGCCTCCCATTCCTCTTTAGCACCAAAATAAACAAAAATAGCAAGACCAGCTGAGTAGATGAAAAACTAGAAAACCTTCTGAAAACAATGGGAGGCAGCAGGATTCCAGAATGCAGTTGGTTTCAGCCAAGAATATAGTTTCTTTTTTTTGCAGAAAGGAGTCTGGTAACAACTCAGAGTACAATGAAACAAACTGGGAAATGGTGCAACAGACCTCCCATGTGGATCACAGTGCATAGCCCAAATGGAAAACAACAGTGATCATAGTCAGAACAACCACATGAAAGGGAAAATTTTGCATCCACCAAGTGACATCCTCTCCATGGTGAATTTGATCACCTGTAAAACAAGCTATCATCCTTGTTAATTTGAAAAAAAAAAATAAAACAGCAGGAATGTAAACATAGGAGCATTTGATTTGGAAACATTTTTTATGACCGGCAGTTTCTAGATTTTTTTTTTCAGTATGTATATTTAACAAGTTTAATCATATTCCCTGAATGCACTTCCTGCAATAAAGCTCCAGGAACAGCTCTGGCTTCTTGTTTCATAATGTTTTAATACATACACAAATGACAGGCTGTTATGGGCCATTCAACACAAGAGTGCTTGACTTTAGTTAAAAAATTATGTCCTACCACTCTATGTGAGAAGGAAGATGAATAAAATACTTGCATCTCACTACTGAGATCAAGGTTCAAGGCTTGGATGACCTTCCTAAAATGGATTTAATTCAGTCCCTTCATCTGCCATCCAAAGGAACATATCACCAGGCAGAACCAACATGACAACTTAAATCGAAACAAGACATGAGCTTATGAAGAAATGAATAATGAACTAATTCTCAACACCTTCAAAGGCTGTTGCTTTCAGGTAGAAGATGAGGTCAGTGTTAGGTCAGTGTTCTTCTGAACTTCATCTGTCACAGCTTTGGATGTATTTCACTGGTATCAATTTAGCAATCTTTAAAATTAGAAATATTCACAATACACAATTAAAAATAATGAGATCCACCTGAACACATATTTATAGAGTGTAAAACACCAGAACGACTATGACAGGGCATTTATCAGGTAAATAATATATGTTTTGTTTATAAATATTTACTTATTACACCAGAAGACTTATCAATAGCCTTTCCAGTCCCTTGTGCACATGATAAGCTTTTAAACATAGAAGGTAATAATATGTTTACCTGAAGGATCAGACTACATTGAGAAAATAAGTAATTTTGTATCCTCCTATAATATTTTCTAACAGAACAATAATTATTTAAACGACTACTGAATACTGTTACAATGACAATGGAAATGTATAGGAGATAAAATGAGCCAAGATTAGACTTCTATGGTAGACTTCAGACAATTTTCATCCAAGTGAGAATGCTCTAGGCTGGAACAACTTACCTACAAGCACCGTACAGGTTCATACAGAACTCCAGAATACCCCACAGATTTTTATGTGGTGCAGGATGAGAATTGTTTGGGCATACTACCCAACTCACAAGTAGTAGCCACTTCCTGGCAGGACCCTTCTAAAACTCCCTTTGAACCATACATGTATACCATAGGACATTATCCCACCAGCTAGTACTAAAATATGCCTCATAAACATATAAAACTGTTTCCTTATAAGTTAAGGGCACCTTGGGTCATGAGCTATATGTTAAATATTGCATACTAGATTTACTTAAACTGCTACTACAGGACTAAGGGGTCAGATGGAGCACAATATTATGCTGATGTATTTGGGCCATTTAATTTTTTTTCTTTTTTCTTTTTTTTTTTTTGTCTTCAGGGCTAGGGTACTTCATTGAGTTCCTAGAGGTTCTTTAGTTATCTATCTAACTTTATTTAGGCATTAAAGCATAGAAATTTTTACCATGGAAGGATACTACAGATGTGTTTGGGAATCCAACCATGTTCCAGTACAGAGAGACATGGAACAGCACAGCCCGAGTTAGAAGATTCAAAGTCTGTTCAAGGGCAGAAGGCACAGCACATAAGGCCCTTTCCCATGTCACTGAGTCAAAGGATGCAATACACTTTACTCACTTTATTCCTGTTGACTTTTGACTTTGTGACAGTTTACAACAGAACACTTTGTTGTTCTCTGCCCTGCAGTCTTCAAACAAATTCTCAGAAAACAGGAATCCCTATAGTTCAGTGCTCTGTTGTCAGACAGATGCCACAAAAATCTCCCCATGCTAATTTTGAAAGTCACAGGGGAATGAAGCCAAACTTTACTTTTCTATAGAGGGAAAGCTCCACAAGATGTAGGCAATGTCAAGAGAAGTCATTTTCAGGAATTTAGGCAGTTTGTGTATATAGAAAAGTGTGGTCTGTGCTATACAAAGGAACTCAAAACACCAAAAAAATATATCCAAACACTCCTTTATGTTTGACTTTCTCCAAAGTATTAGACTCACAGTCCTTGCATTAGACTTTTCCATATATCCCAGATACAGACCTTTTCTGTACTCAGCTCTGGAGATGATACGAGATTTTCTATTATACAAAAAAGTTTTCTTCTTTTCCAGGCCAATCACCAACATGGCAATTTAATGAAGGAATTAGATAAAATGAGGCTGTGACTCTTCCCAGAGAAACATCTTTATGCTGTTAGTTCATCCTCTTTCTCTAATAGCTTTGGCTTTAAAAGACATGTATATTTCCAAAGACATTTGTGAGTTGAAATAGCCCTGCAAAATGGGAGAGCTATTTGTGGTAGTGGAAGCTCTTAACTGGCAGGATGAATCTGCCTGGAGCTATGTATGCTATAGCTGACACAACCCCTGCCCTGTAATAGCAATATTAGAGAGATACTTTCTCAGTGAGCAGCCAGAGGAAAGCATGGCCTCCTTTGCCTCAGTCAAGGCAGCAGAGGAAGTGTTGGCAAGTTCCCACCCCAAAATAGTCCAAATTATGGGACAATGCCAATCTGAATGTCTGTCCTTTCTAAACAGCTTTTGGCCAAGATGCATCCTGAAATTAAGCTGGATGAAGTCAGGACAGTCTGTGGTAAAAATCTTGATGAGACTGAGCTTGATATTTGAAGTTATCAATAGGACAAGAAGTTAATAAAGATCTTTTGGAGTAACTGTGTTATCCTAGTGCTGCTAAGATTGTCTCTTTTATTGTGGACTCTTAGGGCTGGGCTCTATTCAGATGGGCTGTTCTCTGTCTGCACTGACACTTTGCATTGAGTAAAAACTGATCTCTGAACCGTACATATAAAAACCAATCCTTTTATGTTTTTCTCTATACCTGCAGAGGAAACCAATAACTTGTTGAAAAGGGATGTCACTTACTATTTGGGTGCTGACCCTCTGTCGGCAGGCAGGACTGCCAGGACTCAAGCTGGTGGCAATAATTCACAGCAAGGGCCCGATACCTTGTGCCGGGTTCCAAAGACAGATGCAGAACTGAGAAGGATATGTTACCCTTCACATTGTTTGTGAGGGGCTCCATGAATGGTGTGAAGCCTTGTCATTTCTCTTCTGTTACTCAACTAGTTGAACTGCATGGTTCCCACTGAAACATAAACCTGAGCGCAGTTTTCAGGGTTTTTTATGTCCGGGAAAGTTACAAGCAGGCAGTGGAGCTTGTTTACTTCATTTGCTACATCAATCCTTTGAATTGTATCCTGTCAGGAGTTACACAGAATTCAGGAGGACACTATACTACTAGACAGGAAAGGAAAAAGCAAGAGGAGAGAAATAAGAGAAAGAAGAAAACAAGAAAGAAAGAAAGAACAGACTCCAGCCTATTCCAGAAGGACATATCTGTCTGTTCACAAGGGACTTGCCCTGAGGAGCAACATAAGCACAACTACTGAGGAATATTGGTCTGATAGCTGAGGCCACTTTCTTGACACTGACTGCTGTAAATCTGACAGCATAGATAAATTCAGTGTTGCCAATGGAAATCAGGCCAAAGGAATGGGTTCACTTGCAGAGGCCCATGGCCAGTGAGGCTACCTAGGTGGTCTGCAGAGCATCCCAGCATTGCCAACACCTAAGTCAATGGCTTAGAATATTCTGGTTTCTTTAAGCTCTCACTTCCAAACCACAGGGCCTAAGAGGGCATTTTTTTCCTACCAACATATCTATTAAAAAAAAAAAAGCTTATAGTGATACTGAAGAGTTATATTTTTTCTCTCCTCCAAAACACCTGGAGTTACTTACCTCAGAAGTTTCATACCTCAAAAGGCAAACCGAGACAAACATTTAGGTGAGACCAAACTTGGAAAATTTTACCCCCAAAGAAGGATTGTTCTGAAATTCATCTGCACATGAAAACAGGAGATTCTAATGAAAGCCTCAAAATAACCTATAATTATATTTTGCACTATCTCTCAAGGAATAATATGCCTTGTTACTAATGAAGCAGAAAATAGTGAGACACACAGATGGAAAAAACCTTTTGTAGTTATGTGTAATTATATATAATTTTTGGCCATGACTCCAGAGTAATTCTGAAACTGAGTGAAATTTTTGGTTCAGCTATTTGTCCTTGCATGTTTTAAAATGGGAATACTTTTTTAAGAAGTCAGAGAACTTACTGTGTTGTGAAGTTTAAATTAAAATATAATACATTCCTTAAATTAAAAAAGTAATTTTGCGAGTGTTTTTGGTATGTCTTTTTCACACAAAGCAGAAAGATTAGAGCTGCTGCTAATAATTAATACGCTGTAACATATATCTAACTACAATTCATTATCAATACATACTTCTGAAAACTTGAAAATAAGAATGTATAATTCTTGAGGTTCTTTTGAACGAATTTGTTAATCTCTGCTGTAAAGCACAGTATTATACCTGAAGTCATTGCTGAAAGAAAAGGAAGATTTGTGCTTCGTAAAAATAGGGGTTCTATTGTTATTCTTTTGTATTTTTGCTATGTACCAAGTACTTCCTTTACCTTTTTCTGAATGCAGAAGGATGGTAGGGGATAACACGGGTCAATTTATTGCATAGGTAGAATTGGCAGCTGCCTAGGATGGCAACTTGTTTTGCATAGGCATGCTTTCTGTCTTCATGTGCCCAGAGAAACAGAATTAGCCTAAATAACATTAGTTTACGCGAAAGCATGGAGCTCAACAGAGGGAGCTGGAAAAGAGTTGTAAAGGACAACTAAGACTGTGGTATAGGTAATGAACCTTGTGCAGCATCAGCCCTGATATAACCAGAGAGCAGAGGTTGAAGAAAGCCTTGGATCTTGGGCCACTGAGTCCTGACCCCTTTGGAGCAGGCTGTTAGTCTTAGCCGATTTCCCCTTCTTTTTCTCCCTTTTCCTTTCTATCATCATGCCAAGAGGTGTAAGAGATTAAATAAGGGCTCTTTTAAGGAATTAGAAGTGGTGATGGATCCTTGGGATGGGTATACAAAGGCCTATGTGAATATGGAAGCTGGGGTGGACCAGAGGGAGGAAAAAGGACAGAGCTTTTGAGGAAGAAGGTGGGAGATAGGAATGGGGCTGAGAGATAATTACTCTAACTACACACCTGCCTATGTGTTCTCTGATGTATCACACAATCTGACAAAAACCTCCTGTCTTCTCTCCTTTTCTCTCCACTGAGGTGTCTCTTAGCCTCCCTCATTTTGTACCCAAATCTTTCACTGAATACTTTCCCATCTTATATCACAAGAACTCCTTAAACAGTAAAAATTTTATTTTTCTTGCATCGTAAGAAGCCCAAAACTTGTTCTGTTTCTGTCAGCCCCACTTGCAGACAGCTGAAGACTTCTCTGTATTCTGAACAAATTTAATTTTTTCCATTCTCAAAATAGGAACAAACATCTTTCATATAGTCTAATTACTGTCAATATCAAAGTCTGTGGTGGTAGCAAAGGATGAGGTTGCATAGGAAGACAGCAGAGCCCTGTGTATATACTCCTGGGAAGTTTGCTTGTTCTCTATAACAGGAGCCATTTGGAAAAGGTGGTGCTTGTTGAAGTCAACTCCTGAAGAAATAACATGTTGAAGAAGCTGCAACTACACCTGTGAGATCAGGAAAACCTTTTTCTTTTTTGCTTAAAACTGTGTTGCTACTGCCATAGGCAACAGTTTATGCCTAAAGCAAGACCTTTAATCAGAGCTTGCTACTCAGTACATTTGAAGTGGGACTCATCTAACCAGATGTAAGGACTTTTTATGTGTTATCTCTTTATAGGGAGACTTACCAACTTCTAGAAAGAGATTAGTCAAATTTTAAAGTATATATCCAACATGGATGAGATTAAAAACACTGTGAGCATGCCCCAAACATGTTTATCTCCCAGAGGACCACCTCTACATCGCCCTACTCATATACAGACAAATGTTCATCCTGTCACACAAAATGACTGAGTAGACACAGAGAGATACTTTCACCACCTGTAGATAACACAGACACCTTTTGGGGCAGTATAATAAATCCTGTGATAACAAGGAGGAATAGAATTTGCCCTGTCATTTCTATTCTGAAGATACAGAATTTTTAGCTTTTATGGCTATCCTATCCCACTTTTCTTTTCCTGAACTTTAATTTTTTAAGAAAGGTTCTGAAGGAGTTAAAGAAAAATATCACCTAGGGAAAAAAAAAGAACATTCTAAAAATGAAAAATTAAAATATAACTGCAATAGTAGCAGCTGAAATTATAATAACTATGCATATAATCATAAAAATAAATAACAGAAAACTTATTAACTTACTACATCCAAATTTTCTTCTCTATTGAGAAATCTGTGTCAAAATTGGGTTTATTACAAAAAGTAGGACATAAAGATTATTACTTTGCAAAGGGGTAGCAAGCATTATAGTCAGGAGTTTTAGAAAGCAAAAACAATTAGGATTAGCTTTGCAAAATACTTTTTTTTCCTTTTAGTGAAAACACTTTCAAAAGAACTAGCTGTCTAAGAGTTCCGAAAATCTTACTGGAGGCATGATAAAATGAAATGATGGATGTAAAGAAGCTTTGAAAATCTGATCTTTATTTAAGTATTTTTTAAATGATAAAAAGCATATATACCTAAAATATTGGTTTAATGATTTAACAGTTCCTGGGCTTGTGCAGGCCAAAGTAAAGAAAATTCTTTTTCACTACTGGGATGAAGTGAGAGGTAAATCTGTTAGTTGCTCCTCCAGCAAATTACTTAAAGTGTTCTGATTAATGTGATAGTCATTGTTGTCCCTTCAATGATTCACACAAAATATAATGATGGATAGCATACAAATTCTCCTTATCACTGCCAAAATCATATTTAGGTCATACCTATAGAAGTAAGAATTTAACACTAATATGCTGCTTGCTTTCTCTAGGCAAAGCATTTGCTTTGAGTATTTCTACACATATTTCCTTATTTTTTCCTTTACCATAATGACAGTAACAATTTTACATCTGTGTTGGGATGCTATGTTCCCTCTTTTTAGATGGGTGATTCTTGTCTGAGGAAGCAAACCCTTCTTCTGGCTATTGCAACAACAAATTCCTGTATGCCAAATTGCACAAATATGTGAGACTTACTACAGCTTTAGTTTCAGAACATGCCAAAAAGCCAGCTTCTTTCCCTAAAATCAGATTCTTTTGTTGATTCAAGAGAAATATTGTTTTTTCTTTTTTTTTCTCCACAGTTACACTGGTCTAGGAAAATTCTGTTTCAAAATTTTCTTATTCAGCATGTGGGAATCCCACTGCTCTGCTCTAAAATGAAATACTGAGACCTGTCCCTTGTTGAGAATCCCGCTAAGAAACCTTTTTTTTCTGAGGATTTATCAATTCTTCTTTTAAAAAAGAAAAAACAAACCTTCTCTTAATGGCTTTTCTCATCATAATTCTACTGTCTTTGCTAACTTTATTTGATACAATATGAGACCAGTCATTAATCTTGAAATCACAGTTAGCATCATTCCTCATCCTTTGTTTTCTTCCCTTCACACCTGACTGGAACAACTAGGTACTGTATAGAGTGTCAAAGGCAGAGCCTAATAATTGCATAACAATAAGCTTTGCAAACCCAGGAAGGATTTGATTGTCCATCTATAAAGCCATTTTCTGTATCATTATTAGTCAGCTATTGAAAGTCAATGTCCTTTCACAGCCAACAGGAGTACCACAGACATGGCATTTGTTCTCAGACAACTGCAAGAGAAGTGTAGGGAACAGAACAAAGGTCTTTATGTAACCTTTGTCGACCTCACCAAGGCTTTTGATACTGTGAGCAGAAAAGGTCTGTGGCAGATTTTGGAGCGTTTAGGTTGTCCCCCCAAGTTCCTTAAAATGATCATCTTACTCCATGAGGATCAGCATGGCCAAGTCAGATATGGCAATGCACTTTCTGAGCCCTTTCTAATAAAGAATGGCATGAAACAAGGCTGCGTTCTCACTCCTACCCTATTCACAGTCTTTTTCAGCATGATGCTCCAAAGGGCCACAGCAGACCTCGATGATCAGGACGGTATCTACATTAGATACCGTACTGATGGAAGCCTATTCAATCTAAGGCGACTGAAGGCCCACACTAAGACCTTAAACCATCTTGTTCAGGAGCTTCTTTACGCTGATGACGCCGCCCTTGTCGCCCACACAGAAGCAGCCCTGCAGCGTTTAACATCCTGCTTTGCAGATGCTGCTGAGCTCTTTGGGCTGGAAGTCAGCTTAAAGAAGACAGAAGTTCTCCATCAATCTGCACCTCAGGAAGTCCCCCATCATCCCCACATCACCATTGGCCAATCAGAACCGAAATCAGTCCAGCAGTTTAATTACCTAGGTAGCCTCATCTCCTCGGATGGTAAGATTGACGGAGAGATAGACAACAGGTTAGCAAAGGCATACAGTGCTTTCGGGAAACTCCATAAAAGAGTATGGCCTAATAAACACTTGAAGAAAAGTATAAAGATCAGTTTTTACAAAGCCATAGTGCTGTCTACTCTCTTATAAGGATCTGAATCACGGGTCATCTACTGCCACCACCTGCGTCTCCTAGAACGCTTCCATCAACACTGCCTCTGTACAATCCTAAACATCCACTGGTCAGATTATGTGACCAATACATCTGTTCTTGAACAAGCAGCAGTCACAAGTATTGAGGCCATTTTACTGAGAACACAGCTGTGTTGGGTAGGGCATGTCTCAAGGATGAAGGACCACCGCCTCCCTGAGATCCTGCTTTATGGTGAACTTGCTACTGGCTGTTGCAAGAGAGGAGCCCCGAAGAAAAGATACAAGGACTCCCTGAAACAACATCTCAGCCTTGGCCATATTGATCACCATAATTGGTCTACTCTGGCCTCCAATCGGGAGGCCTGGAGACACACCATCTATAATGCTGCTGATGCTTTTGGGAAAGCACGCAGGATCACTCTTGAGGAGAAAAGGCAACGCAGAAAGAATCATGCCTTGCAGAATATACCACCTATGGAGTCTTTCTGCTGTGCCTTTTGCAACCGGACATGCCTGTCTTGTATTGGCCTTTTTAGCCACCAATGCGCTTACAACAAACGTGGGTAGTGCCCTTCCCAAATCTTCATTTGCGAAGCCTAGCCATGATTAGTCAGCTATTACGTGAATCATTTTATAAGGAGATATCTTGTTCTGTTTCTTCAGTGATAGCCACTAACATGGAATAATATGATTTTAATCAAAGGTAGAGGCCTTGTTTGGAATGGTTACAGTTGACCACCACATAGATTTTTGGTGGTGGTTGATTTTTCAGGTCTGTATGGTGAAGGTTTATATAATTTTTAAACCAGCACCAAGGTTCTTTCTTTTTTAATTACTTCAAAACTATTCTATTGCTATGTAACAAGCAGGAGAATTCTCAATGGTACTTGGAAGAAAAAAAAAATTCCAAGACACAGGTCAAATACATATGCACACTCCTGGTGTATTTGATAGCATAATTGCAAACCACACACAAGGCAAGACCCTGTCTCCCCCAGAGTCATCTCTCCACATCTTATAGATCAGGTAGAACAGCTTCCTAACAGCTCCTGGCCAAGATGAGGCCTCCAGAAATGCCCGCTCTGTAAGCAGAGCCTGTGAATAGTCTTCCCTAAGGTATAGAAAGACTTGTGTGAAGTCCCCACACACTTGTGGATTTAGCACTGGGTGAAGATTAGGTGAATGAGAAGAATTTTTCTATCTTTTGTCTCTGGTATTCTTGGATTTGCAATTCTGCAGGGGTGTTAAAGCTGGCAAAGAGAAAGCACAGCCTGCATCTAATCACTTCAGCTGATGATTGCAGCAGTAACCAGGTCAGGACAGAGTCACTGATCCATTTAGTGAAGCTTTATCAGAAAGTTTATAAAGTTACATAAACAGATGTACATAATTCTAAACTTAGCATTACCAAAGGACCAAAGGATTTATACTTTAATCAACCATCTTTCATTGCCTCATATATTGTGGGGCTGCTGAAGATGGTTTTTAAAATGTTTTTATGGCAGAAAAATGATTAATGTTTCAGGTTTGGATATCTTCCCAAACTGTAGATACTCTGGCCAACAGTGCACTTGTATTTCAAGTCTCAGAAAAATGGAAAGGTTTTGCCTGATTATTAATGATTAAATTTTTATCCTTTGAGATTGTTTTACATTTACTAATGTTTTTGTTTTTTTCAGACAACAGGTCAGCTATGGTGTCTTACATGTAGCTATGACACGTGAATTACTATATAAGTCTGCAGCACTCTGAGTGCATTTAATTCTTTTTTCTTTTTCAGGCAGTTTACTTGATTTCTTCTGTTATTAGTATTGAGTGAACCCCCATCACTGAGCAATTAGTTACTCCCCTGTTCACTGAAACTTCCCAACCCAGCTGTTCACTCATCTTCTTAAATTGTCCTTAGATCAGCCCAATTAATACAAGTGCAAAAGTTCTTAACAGCTCATCTCTCGAGATGAAAATCTCTATCTTGCTTTTGAGCACATTGCTCTCTTTAAGTGGTATATAAAGACTAGCAATTAGAATGTGTGGACTATTGTGTAAAAAGCTGTGCAAACAATAATTAAAAAAATAAAACCTCTCAAATTCTTATTATTTTAGTATTTACTCTCAGCTGCTCAATACCTTCCTATCTTTCTGTCTACCCTATTCTAAAAGCCACACTTCAAGGCTTAAAAATTGGTCATCTTCTTTAACTGGTCACCATCTGCTTTTACCTTATGACTTTTGTATCGCTTGTGAGGCTTGTAGTATAAGGAACTAAACTCTCCAACTTTTTGAAGATGAGCTAAGTTAACACCTCTAGTGCTTTAATTTCTTTTTTTTTTTTTTTGTGATTCCATTCCCTAAATTGCACAGTATTTGTGGTAGTAAAGAATTAAAAATTGCTGGGCAGCAGTTATAAGAATTTAATGACCAACATCCTATTGCAAATACAATATATCTGCCCACTTGACAGGTGCACCTGAGAATATCTGAATATGTTGAATACTCCTGTGGTCTTGAGACTGTCCTCTTTTGTTCATGGCATAAAAACAATTAGGATGTTAACACAGAGCAATTGGGTGGAGAGGCAAATGGTGGTGCAGAACATCCCGTCTCTAATAAGCTAGCAGTGAAAGTTGTTAAGCTCTTTCTTTTTATCTTCTGTTTGGACATGCAGCAAATAATTTCAATTGTTTTTGAACAAAGGTCTTGTTTATAAGGATAAAGTTATGTTATTTCTTCGTTAGAAAAAAAAAAAATTGAACAAGCCAAAAGCATTTTGGTGAGTATAATTCGGTTGCAAAATAAGCCACTCTGAGAACCCTTTCAAAATGTGTTCAATCTGCCAAGCAATAAATAACCTTCACACCTGATTTGTTTTAAATTAATGAAGTCTACAGTAGCTACCAGTCTGGAGTAAAATGAACCTGTTTCCCTACACAGTCAGAGTATCATAGATTTTAACAAATAGAGACACTCAAATCATTTTCACAGCGGTGAACTGAGTGATTTAATGAGGCTGAAGAAAGGTAAGATTGATTGAAAAACTCTAGAGTATATGATATCTCTTTCTCCAATGGTAGTATGTAAATTGAAGATGGAAAGGTAGGTAAATGAAGAAATAAGAGAACATCAATCAGTGTTTTATCAAACCCCTGTACTGCTTCTAGGTCTTTGTCTAACATGCCATCATATTGTCTGTATTAGAAAGGGAAGAGGACTTCCTTCTTGTCAATAAATAAATGCAAAGCCGCTAAGCTGGTAAGGGGCCAGTCAGCTACAACCTCTGACAGTTCTGTTTATTACCCATGTGGATAATTATTACAACATAATAAATAGATTACATCACCCCAAGTGATGCCTTTTTTGTTGTATGTGGTCTGCATCTATGTTTTCCTAATTATAGTTAATATTTTAGTGATGAAACATTTATACTTTACATGAAGAAGAGTATATTATGCCTTAAAAAAAAAAAAAAAAACAGAACTCAAAATAGCACATATAACTACAAGGCAAGTGTATATGCATAAATGTCATAATCTTACAAATACCTATGCTGAAAATATTGTGAGTTATCTTAAATTATGGTGCTCTAAAACATTACCAGAGAAATAAAAGGATAGTTAAAACAAGTTATACCAGAGTGAAATCAGTCCAATAGTTAATTTTAGGCTACTGCCAGCTTAAAATACATTGTCCTACAAATTAGTTCTAAATCACCATATGGTCCCCATGAAGTACACAAACTGTATATATCTACCTGCCTGAAGAATGGTCTCACTGGAAGGAGATCCAAAGTTCATCTATCAGTCTTCTTTCTTTAAAAACAAGCAGTAGAGTCTAAGAAAATACATGAAAAATGGGAAATGAGAAGAGATAAAAGCAGCCAGCTTCCAACAATCAAAAATGTCAGGACTTCCTGAGCCAGAGGTGACTTCTCGACTGTTGTACTGGGTTGGGATGGATATAATTTTCTTTATAGCAGTCCATATGGTGCTACATTTAAGACTGATGATCAACACAGTGTTGCTAACACATTAATCTTTCAGTTACTGCAGAACAGTGCTTGCACAGCATCAAGCCCTTCGCTGTTTCTCACTCTACCACACCAGTGGAAAGGCTGGGAGAGGACATAGCCATGACAGCTAACTGATAATGGCCAAAGAGACATTACACACTATATAGCATCACGCTGACTGATAAAACTTGGGTGGTAGTTTTCCCAAAGTTGTCATTGATTAAGGACTGGTTGGGCATTGGTCTGCTAGTGGTGAGTTACTGGTTTTGCAAAAGGTGTTGGTGGTTCCCCCACTCTTTCCTCCTTGTATTAACTTGCCTTTATCTACACCTAAGAGTTTTCTCATTTTGGTCCTTCCAATTCTCTCTCCCATCCCACTGGGGGAGACTGAGTGAGCGACTGGTGATGGTTGACTGCTTACTGCTTTTAACACACCGCAGTGTCTTACGGTCTAACTCACAACAGTGCATTCTTTATCAATCTGCTCCCAAAATTAATGACTCAGTATTTTTCTCAATTCATATAATTAAGTAGATTTATTGTTGGAGAAACTGTCCCAGGAGTTTGGGTAATTCAAAGAGGATATTCTCTATGCCCCACCTGTATGGACGAGTACCTCAGCTATTAGGAGAAAGCATTCCCCTGCTCAAGAGGATATACTGTTGTCCCAGTTTCAGCTGAGATAAAATTCGTGGACACCATGGGCCACCCTATGGTTTTGTCTGCATGACCACAGAGAGGACATGAAGAACTGGAATGGAAAATCTGCCTTGACAATGGAGGCAGAGGCATGGGTATGTGAATTGCAATAAGAAACAATCACAAAAGAGGGTTCTTCCGGGAAAATATGTGCTTCAATTTCCAGTGGGCAGAGTAGTATAAAGGGACTTCTGATTCATACTTATAAGTGAATTATGAATACTACGACCAGGATTAGAGGGGCCTTGCCTCCAGTCAAGGGGAGAAAAGGGACAACCAGATTTACTGGACTGTGTGGATTGGATTCAATGATTTGGCATATCAGACCCAGTTTGCTTTCACTTGGACAGACATCCTGTACACCAAGTCAAGCGCTCCAGTGTTGGAAACACAGCCCTACCATCTGCCACAGACTGATCCAGACTGCACTGGAACAGGGTGAAGCTCTGGAACACCTGTAATGCACTAACATTGTCATATGGGGCAACACAGCAGAACACATTTTTGAGAAAGGGAAGAAAGTAGTCCAAATACTTCTGAAAGTTGTTTTTTCCATAAAACAAAGTAAGGTAAAGGGACCTGCACAGGAGATCCAGTTTTTAGGAATAAAGTGACAGTATGGATGTAGTCAGATCCCAATGGACGTGATCAACAAAATAACAGCAATGTCCCCGCCAACTAGCAAAAAGGAAACTCAAGCTTTCTTAGGCATTGGGTTTAGGATTTTTATAGAATGCACATTCCAAATTTCAGACTGATTGTAAGCCCTCTCTATCAAGTGACCTGTCAGAAGAAAAATTTCAAATAAGGTCCTGAGCAACAACTAACTTTTGAACAAATTAATTGGGAGATAGTTCATGAATTAACTCCTGAACCAATCGAGGTAGAAAAAGACATAAAAAATGCAGTCCACATTGCATCTTGGAAGAATGACCCTACACGGACTCTCTGAAAGAACGCACCAAGGGTGACTCAAGAAATAGGCACTGTTCACAAATGTGTCCTCTTGTATCATAGAAAAGCATCAGAGGTGGAAAGCAACTGTACAAAGCCCTATTCAACAGGTTACAGAAACTCCTGGAGGGGAAGGTGAATTGAGCTAATTTGCAGAAATTAAGGCCATTCAGCTAACTTTAGGCATTGCTATTAGCCAGTGCTCTATAGAGATAGCTATGTTGGCTGATGCTGGCAAATGTCCTGTAGGGATGGTTATAGCATGGGAAGCAGAGCAACTGGCTGTGCAAAGGCAAACTTATCTGGGCTCCTGCAGTGATGAAAGATATTGCTGTCTAGGTAGAGAAGCTGTTTGTCAAAGTACATCACATAGATGCCACTGAAGAACATCAGAACAACCAGCATGTGGATCAGGCTCCTAAGGCTGAAGTGGCTCAAGTGGATCTAGGCTGGTGAATTATTTACAGGTTGGTGCATCCATGGCACCTCAGGCCATCAAGGAAGAGATGCAATATAGAGATGGGCTTGTGATCAAGGAGTGGACTTTACCATGGACACTGTTATCTATGAATGTGGACCATGCACTGCAATCCAGCAAGTCAATTGGTTAAAGTCTCACTGGCAAGGAGGATGAGGGTGAAAATACAAGTATGTAGAGGCTTGCTAGATTGATTTTATCATGCTCTTGCAAACCTCCCAATGGAAGCATGATGTGTTCACAACAGTCAAGCAAGTGCCATGTGGCTGGAATCATATCCCGTGTCCCATGCCACTGCCCAGAACATTACCTTGGGCCTTGAAAAACAAGCCTTATGGCAACAGGGCCCCATAGAAAGAAATTATTCAGACAACTGGGCTCATTTCTGAAACAACCTTGTAGACACCTGGACTGAAGAACATGGCATTGAGTGGCTATATCACAACCCCTATCACGCATTAGCCTCCAGGAAAATCAAATTATAAAATGAATTTCTAAAGACTACACTGAGAACAATGGGTTCTTGGTCCTTCAAACACTGGGAAACACATTTAGCAAAAAACACTGGTTAGTCAACACTAGAGCTGGCCATAACCAATCAAAACTTTTATCCACTAAAGAATGGGATAAAGTTACTGTAGTCCACATAAAAATATGCTGGGGAAGACAGACTGAATTATACCTGCCTGTGATATAATCAGTTTGCCAGGCCTCACAATATTTATATTTCAGCCATCATTCTCTGTATCAGAGATGATAAACAACCCAAGAGGGAATATATACATATAAATTCAATCTGCCACATTCCAATCATATCTGTCATTAACTTGAACCGTTTGAGATAACAACACCTCACACTATATGCCAAAAAGGACTGTCACGTTTTAACTCTGACTGGCATTTAAGCAGCACATGTTGTTAATTACTCTCACCTTCTAAGATATTTGTATGTGTTAGATACCTAATGTGGGCTAGATTCAGTCATATACATCAGTGGTGCATTAACATAAATAGCTTAAAGTATTCATGCCAGTTGTGGCCATGCATTTTGACATTTTCAATTCAACACAGACCCGAGAGCCACTCTGGCCATTCTCTTCTTCAGGCTCATGACAAAAAAAAGAAATGATTTAAACAGGATAACTAACACCAAAATTGTCAAACATATGTTTTGCAAGTACAGAAACTTTATCAATATCAGACTCATTACATTATTTATGTTAAATGTGTCTCTTGTTTAAAAAAACTTCATCAGCCTGCCATCCTGTGTTGAAAATACAAGGCATTGCTAATTTAACTGCAATGTTTTATTCTCCTTTTAGAAAGCAAAAAAAATGTTTTAAAAATAGTTTAGTTGTATCCTGCATACTCATCAGAATCCATCTGTCTCTGTAACATTAATGAAGAATTTTGGCTCAGGACTTGTAGAGATGAGGCAAGGAAGAAGAGAGATTGGATGAGAATGCAGAAGAAAGACAAGAGTTATTTCTCCCTGTAGATGAACAGAGAAAGAATGTTTCTGAGCAAGAAGAGTGAAATGGAAATAAGGTGCATGTTAGAACTGCAGTAGAGAAGGAAAAAATAGGATAGAGACAAGCTTGGAAGAAAACTGGTTGAAGAGTCTGCGCTCAGTTAAACATTTTATTCTTCAGTGCCCAGAACAGACTCAAATCAATTCAGGTCTCACTAGCCCTTGGCTGCCTGCCTGTACCTGTGACATCTGTTACTTTGTGTGCCCACAGAGAGGCTGACAGCATAGCATTGTTATCAGTTGCTCTCCAAAAGTAAGGATTTGTGTAGTTAATACAAAGGTTGGCTTCACAATATTTAACACATTGGATGTGGACTTTTGAAATAAATCTCCCAATAATCCTCACTTTTTGCAGCATGATATCTTTGGCTAGTGATTACAAACTGGACTTGGAAGTAAATCAAGAGGTGCATCCTGAACCTGTTCCTTTCATTAATGGCAGCCAATCCACGGGACCAGATGAGAGATAGTCTGAAGCAAATCTCCACAAACAGTGGAGACTACAGTGGACATCAGTTCTTCAGGGTCTGCTCTGCAAAGCGTATTATTTCCTAATAAGACATAGCTTCAGATTCCACTGCTAATCACCGGTGTGATATCTGATCAATATAAGGTCTCTTTTAAAAAGAAAGACATGGGTATGAAAAAGGTTAACACCAGAAGAACAAATGAACAAAGTCAAATAAAGCATTAAGATTACACAGGGAAACTTAATTAACACATTCACAATATACCTGTTGTGTTTAGATGCTGAGTGCCTTCAAGTATTCAGCTTCTTTTTCCCTCTCTCCGTAGGATCCCTTTTTCCTTCATGGATACTGCTCCTTTTTCCAATCAGTGTTTTTTCTTACTGCAAAACATGACTTCACTCAAACTTCCCTACACATAAGTCAGACTTACAGTGAAAATGATTTATTAGTTTACCTTAACTGGTGTTTATTGATGCAATATGGAGGTGTTTAATGGACATTGGTGGCTTTGCACATCAACTATGGGGTACCGGATGATACTATTAGGTTCTTATGGCTTGGGTATAGAACCATGGTACTCACAAATCACAAGCATATGGACGATTTGGGCAACCAATGAAAAATTTTGATGTTGCAGTGTAATTACACAACATACATTTCCTGATTTGCAACCACCTTGCTGAGTGCTTATAATTTTGGAAAGGTAGATCAAGTAGACAACAGTGAGGGTTATATTTTAAAAGGTTTGTTTACTGTAAATGTGATACTACATCTGCGGAAGGACAAAGAGATGAACTGTGGTCTCTCTGGCAGATTAAAACTTCAAAACCTGTCTCCAACCAGTCTATTTGTTACTTCTATCTAATCACAGTAACATTATACAGAAACATTATCCAGATGATAATTCATTACCTCAGTTTTGAGTGCCTGATTTTGTCATCCTAATATTTGTAAATGATTTGTATAGAATAAATAATAAATAAAATAAAACAGTTTATTTTAATAGATGTCAGTTGCAGCTGCAAGTGCTGAGCACCTCTAAAGGTTGTCCCTTCAGATGTGTTGAAGGCAAAATTCCAGCCTTGCTCTGTGGTGCAGCACAATGCTGTGCTACCCCTACTTGGCTTAAGTAAAGCTTTTATTTTTTCAAAATCTTTAGGTTAGGCAGCAAAGCCTGTCTTTTGTTGCTAAAGAGGAAAAGTTTAAAATTACATTTAATACAGTCTTATCTACAGCTTTTGAGGCAATAAACTTGCTACGTATATGTGGGAAATCCTAATAGAAACTAAGGATCCAAAGTTAATAATTTTAAGGTATATTTAACAATATCTGTATTTCTAATAACAACTGTTTGGATATAGGTCAAAAGACACTTAAAAATCACTAGTTAGAACTAATATGATCTTCCTATAATCCTTTTCTTGGATCAGAGATATGGACTTTGCGTCTTTGCTTTTAAAGTTTTAAAACTTTAAAAACAAAGTGACTTGAACCTCAGAGAATGTCTTACAGTAATTTGTATCAAATGTGAATTTCCTTAGTTTAAAAAAAAACCCAAACCTCTCTGTTAGTAGATAAAAAACCTCTATCTTTGCAAAGAATAAAACTCATAAAGGATTCAGACAGAGGGTAATGTCTGTTTTTGCTATGAGGCAGTTATAATAATCACATCTATCAAAATAAATGTCCTTTTAAAATTCTTTCTCTTCCTGAAGTGTCTACCTATGATATTCCAAACAATTGTGTCTGCCTCTTGGCACCTATTTAAGATATACTTGGCAAATGAAAACTGAATTAACAATAATACTTTTAAAATCCCTAAGGCAATATTGAAACTTTATATACTTATAGAAGAAAACAGTTATTCTCCAAATGGTTGGCAAAACCATCTCCAGGCTATATAGTAACAGATGCCAATGGAAATGATTGCACATTTCTTTATTCTCACAAGATAACCTTCAGGTATAATGATTTCAGGCTCTCTGATTTTCTGGCTTACTTTCCATACATATTACATGCAATAACCTCAATACCGAAAGCTGCATGTCAGTCACATACAGAATAGTTGAAAATATACTCAAGGTTCAATTTATTGCACTGCCTTACTGTATTCCATGGTGTAAGTGCTACATCCCCCTGAGGAACTGAACTGACCACAAAGGCTGAGTCTGGTCCTTCACAAAGATGTTAACTGAAGCCCAGAAAAGTCCTCTGAAGTGTGTACAGTAACCCTCCTACCTGCACTTACACATTTTTGGGCAGCTTTTGATCATTTGCCTAACCCTACACTTTTCTAGGTCAGGGAGCTCCCCAGTGCTTTAGTGTCCTTTGATCTCTTTGACTTGGCAAAGCAGTTCTGCCTTAAGGATGGACTAGAGGAACCTATGTGTAGGTTCCTCTTAGGATCCTGCTTATCTAGCTAACTTACTTTTTTTGCTTAGCAACTTTGTTGACCTGAATCCATGGGAAGCAAGTGCTCAGAGATATGCACGATATCCATAATATACATTAAGAAATAGTAAATATATTTGATATTTTATAACAGTGTGTAGTTTATCTAGTGTGCATTAGGGATAATGCTGTTTCTTTTATGCTTTTAATATTTGAATACACAGAGGTATCCTTGGAATACTTATTGCAATCTAAATTCTTATTGTCAGAATATGGGTAGGCAGAACATAATAAAGTATCAGGAATATTTTTCAAAGTGATACTAATTTTTTCTTACTTTTACTAAAGATTCTACTCTATTTAAAGTCATATTGGTCTGCTGCAACGACACTGATAAATAGGCATCATTATTAACTTCATATCACTTAGTACCTCAAAAATCTTCTTTTCCTCCCTGACTCTTAGGCAGAAAGACTTAAAAATTTCTACCACTGAAGTTTTATCTCATTTCTATTACACTAATCCACCAGATTATCTACATCTATTTATATGATAATCTGATTCTTTCCTATATTAACAATAATGTGCATAACCTGAAAATACAGTAAATGTACATACAATTATTTCAAACAAAACCATGATACCAATAAACAAAAATGATCCTAACACCAATTGCTGAACCACTCGTTTAATTGCCTTTTTTTTAGCGACTGCTATTCATGACTATCTGTAGCATCTGTTTATCTGTCTTTCAATTCCAGGACTAATCCCTTTCTACTCCACTTTAAATTAGAATTTGTCTCTGCTTGAAACTCAATAGTATAGTTTCATTGCATTATATTTGTCTATGAATATTGATCATAAAAAGGATATTTGCTTAGAATGACATCTTCTAGCCAATCTACATGTACTATCTTAATAGCAGCTAATAATATCACTGATATCCTGGTTGAAAAAATATTATATTAGGTGAAATAAATTATCCACTTCATAGTCCTCTCTGATTGTGTCAATTGTTTCAGTATAATTACTTGCTGAAAGTAAAGGCATGTTCTCAAATACTTAGCAAGTCAGAATCATAGAATTATAGAATGTTTTGTGTTGGAAGCAACTTTAGATACTATCTAATTCCAATCTCCCTGCCATGGGCAAAGACATCTTCCACTAGACCAGGTTGCTCAGAGCCCCATCCAACCTGGCCTTGAACACTGCTAGGGACGAAGCATTCAGAGCTTCTGTGGGAAACCTGTTCCAGTGCCTTACCACCCTCACAGTAAAGAATTTCTTTGTAATTGCTAATCTAAAGTGACCCATGTTCAGTTTAAAACCATTATTCCTTGTCCTATCACTACATGCATTTGTTAAAAAACCCTCTCCAGCTTTCTTGTAGGTCTGCTTTAGGTATTGGAAGGTTGCTGTAGGGTCTCCTGGGAGCCTTCTCTTCTCCAGGCTGAACAACCCCAATCCTGTCTCCGATTTACAAACAAGGACATCATGTGGAACACTGTCAAATACTTTGCACAAGTCCGCTTAGATCACATCGGTTGCTCTTCCCTCATTCACCAATCCCATCATAGAAGGTCACCAAATCTGTCAGGAACTATTTGCCCTTAGTGAAGACATTTTGGCTGTCACCAGTCACCTCCTTGTTTTCCATGTGCCTGAGCATAATTTCCAGAAGGGTCTGCTCCGCAATCTCGCCAGCATAGAGGTGAGACTGACTGACCTGTAGTTTCCTGGGTCTTCCTTTTTCACTCTTTTTAAAAACAGGGCTTATGTTTCCCCTTTTCCAATCAATGGGAACTTCTTTGGACTGCCACAACTTCAACTTATTAATATATCTTTCATAAGCTTCTAAGTTTTCATAAGTTTATACTTTTATAAACCTTTAAAAGAATATAAATAGTTGATTCCTGATGATTTTATGGAAATGATTATATGCCAGATGTGTGTGAGAATGATTCTATAATTTCCTAGACATTTATATTACAGATAATTTACATGAAAAACAGTATCATGTTACATGTGCTATTGTTTTTTAAATCCTTTAATATTCCAGAATTGGTATTTTCTTATTGTTACTGCCATATCTTATGTTTTATGGCCTTCTTAGATTATATGAATGTTTTCACAAACCTGCTTATCTTTTTAGACAATTCAATCTTAAATATATATCTTTATCTCACTTCTTGGCCTGTGGAATGAAGACAAAGTTTACTTTTATAATTGGTCCTGGGAAAAAAATACTCCTATTCATATTTAGGAAATTCTATGCTGAAGTGATGAAAAATGCTTCAAATTAAAATGTCCTTACTTTTCTTTTGGCTTCTTCCTTGTCTGGACAACAATGAGCCTCGACATGATTGGCTGTACAGCTGCTGTCACAGAACTAGAACAGCAATCCTGATGTTAACTACTTGTGGAATTCTTTTTTTCTTAAGGTTATGCAGTGATTGAAGTGCTACATTGAAGTCACTAATGTATTTCAGAGGATATTTTCCATTTATTTCAAAGGACTGTAGATTCTAACACAATTTAAAACTCTGAATGTACTGCATATCATTCCTCCAGTGACAGAAAATCGTCTCCACAGTTACCACTTAGAATGCCATAGGAGTCTCTTCAGATTACAGGATTACAGTATTGCACCTGATTCACAGTCTGATTCGTAACTTCTCAATCAGAGTTTGACTGAAATGACATAACTCCAACCTCCACAAACTCTTCTCTCAGCAGTGAGAAATTTTTGCAGAAAATAATTTCTGCTTTTTTCATTTGTGGGATTGTAAAGATAGGAAAAATGTAGAAAGCCACCCAAATATATATTTTAGGGACTATTTATCCCTCTTAAGATTTATTTTACTTACCACTACAATTCATAAGTAGAGATAAATTCGAGGAAGTTAAAATACAAAGTACCTTCTGGATATGCAACAGCATCAGAATTCAGTACTTCATAATATTTCTACACTTTGTTCAGTATATATTTTTTTCTTATTTTGCTGCTCAGAGACTGAAGGAATACAATTACTCTGAAGAACAACCCCACCCCTTAAATAAATTAAGGGTTTTCATTCTAAGCGTTGTAAGTACAATCTATTTTTGACTAAATTCAGCCTCCATATTTAGTTGTCCAGTCCAAGCTAGCCATGCAGAGACACAGTTGTCTCCAGATTCTTCATTAGAGATTCAAGGAAGGACACGTATGTTTCTGGGGCAAAATCAATTTAACAATGTGCCAATGTGCTTCACAATCTCAAGAGAAACAATTTTATTTACTGATCCAAGACATATACTTTACAAAAGACCTTTAATAAGCAGCCTTATGTCAGCAATTCTTTGTTTTAAGAAATATTATAGCACAAAATTAGCTGGTTAGTATTACCTGGCAGTCATAGCAATTCTTTAGCCCTACCCATACCAGTAGGAAGACTTAAGTACATCTTAAAATTATTTTCTAAACATATTTGACAAGGAATTTATGAAAAAAGATAGAATGTTGTGTGTTAGCCCTGGTAAGCAGATCAAGACGACAGAAACCCTCACTCACTTTCCACAACAGGATGGAGGAGAGAATCAGAATGGTAAAAATGAGCAAATTTATGGATTAAGACAAGTTTAATAGGTAAAGCAAAGGTGTGTGTTTTGTTTTTCCATGGCAAGGTGAGGTTTTTATGGGGGGGATACAGGGGTGGCTTCTGTGAGAAGTTGCTAGAACCATGTCCAAAAGAACCAACATCAACCCTGCCCCTATGCTTAATTACTGAGCATTTCATTAGATTTTCTCTACCCTGTCCAGTTGAGGAGAGGGTGATATATAGCAGCCTCAGTAGGCACACAGTGTCCAGGCAGGATGTAGGTACCACGCTGTTCATGTAAACAAATGAAAAAAATAATTCATTCCCCCCTTCCCATCAGCAGGAATGTGTTCAACCATCTCCAGGAAAGCAGGGCTCCATTGTACGTAAGAACAGATACTTGGGAAGACAAATGACATCACTCTGAACATTCCCCCTTCCTTTTTGTTTCCTCCAGCTTTTATTACTGAGCACAATGTCATCTTATGGAATATTCTTTCTTTTGGTTGGGGTCAGCTGTGCCTCCCAAATCCTTCTGCACGCCCAGCCTACTCACTGGCAGGACATCATGAGATGGGCTTGATGCTGTGAAAGCACTATTCAGCAGTAACCAAAACACTGGTGTGTTATCAACACCATTTTTGTCACAAATACCAATCATAGAACCATACAAGCTGCTATGGAGAACACTAAATCTATCCTAATCAAAACCAATATATAGAGGAATCAATCCCTCTCCACGGTTAAATGTATTTATAATAAATAGAGATTAAAATATTAGCTTTCCAAAATACTTAACAAACTGGTAATAAGTTATAAAAGTGTAAAGAATTTAACTAGGTCAAAAGCTTTCAAAATATTCTAAATAATAAAAAATCACAGTAGAGTTCTTTTTCAGCATTTTTTTTCCCAACTGGAAGTTAAAGAAAGTCAATAACATGTGTGTTTCTAATGGCATCAGTTATTCATTTGCAATCTTTCATGACACGAAGTAAGAAATTGAATAAAATGGGGAAAAATATGAGTCATGCCTTATTTGTCTAGATGCCTCTCCTGAAGTTAAAACCATCTGCAACATTTATTTGCTACATTAGACAAATGAGTGATTTTTCTTTCCCAGGGCTAAACCCATTTTTAATTTAATTCAAGAGCACGTAGAGTTTGTCCTCTGTAATGACTTCTACAACTATTCTCCTTTTATTCTGACTTTGCCTCAGGCCCATTTTTTTTTTTTAGGTTGCAAAATGCAAACAGGTATTCTTTCACTAATCACAATAAGAACCAGGTTCCAAAAAATTGAATATGTATTTCATTAAAACACAGAGCAGATATACAGAAAAAATCTTAGCATTCAGCATAATCCTGTATATGTGTTGTGATCAACTGTGTCAGGATGTATCTCATGTAACATTGTTAAACCTTTACTTGGGTTGAGTAGCTTTAGGCAAATTTACTGCAGAAAAATCCATCAAAGATTTTTAAATACACCTTATGACTCAGGAAATTGAAAGTTAACCAAATGTTAGAATAATATTTAGAGGAAATATCTCTATATATTTACTCTGTGCTTACATTATTTCCTTCTAATATAGAGGAAAGAAAGAAAATATGTATACTGTATGTTATAGTATCAGAATATATTTGCTCTGTACTTACATCTTTTATTCCTCTTGCCTATGGTACTAATTGTTGTTGCAGAAAGGGTTTTATTCTGATCCAGTATGGAGTCATTTCCCTATGTTCCTAGATTCTTAACCTCATTTAGCTACAAGGGAAACATCTGTACAGGCGCTTCCAGATGCCCAGGAGCTTTTTGAGGTGAGTAGATCCAGGCAATCTTAGAATGTGATTCTTCTGATCTGTTGAATAATACCTCTATATTCAGAAAATATAGGACATAAAACCTACAAATCCCATCCAATAGTATGAATTATCTTTTAGATTTGTTCTCAGTGATTATGTCTGTATCAGAGCTTTTTATCCTCAGTAGTGCTGTGTGGCCAGATAAAATATAACATGCAGCTGGAATACATTTTTGTGTGTTACAATTGTTACAATAATTTTCTCTGCTGATTGATTTGTTACAAGTATAGTAGGAAGTGAAGCATTTATGATCTGCCACCAAACAAATTGACTGGTCTTGATTAAATTTTTTACAGAAAATGACAAAATTTATGGATGGAACCTAATTCTCCCAGAATTCCCAGCATCATTAACCAGCCTTCGATTGTCTCTATCCAGCAGACCAGAGGGGCCTGTGATTTCAGTGTGATTTGATGTCATAGAGAGGTGGAGCTGAGTTATGCTCCTGCAGAATCTCATGGTTGATCTGTTGCATGGTAACAAGTAGAGCTGGATCTTGAATATGCTTAATATGATGCATGGTTTGTATGACCATTCTGGCAAAAAACAAATTTCTATAAATGTTTAATTCAGAAAGATACATAACAGCTGCTTTGTACATGTGTATCAATCACTACTTATGCAAATGTCTTCTTTCCAGCTATGCTAAACTCTGAGTAACTTGCATGTGGAATTTCAAAACATAGTAATTTTTCTCATCAAAATCATACTGAAGGAAGAATCCTCAAAGACAAGGCAAAAAGGACTGTAGAGTAATGCCAAGAGCTACAACAATGGCTGGAAAATGATCTGAAATTTTACCATCTACAAAATATAATTAAAAAATCTGAATTCAGGAAATACATGAAAATGAAAAAATTCTTTGTTTGACAGGACAGAGAAATTTCTAAAACTCACACCCAAGTTCTAAGTGTGAGAACTATCTCAAAATATTTATCCCATAAATACTACTGAGGGCAATTAAGTTTTAAAACAAAGAATTTAGAATAAGACAGTGATCCACGTGGTTAGGTATTAATTACATAATAACACATATGATATATCTACAACACTGTAACCCTTCTGCACTATAAGTGGCTATTCAAATGAAGAATTTATTCTTCACCTATGTCTTAATCTGTTGATAAATGATTTTTTTTTACCTTTTGAGAGGGAAATAAAGATAGAGAGTGAGCAAGATGTAAGTTAGTCATCACCCCACCAACAATAACTTTCATGGTATGCAATAATATTTTTTAATCTTCATCGTCTGCCAAAATCTGCTGTTTGGAGGTTATACAGGTCATTCTTCCCCATCTCTTAATAATCTACCATTTCTAGAGGAAACGTAATCCACTGAGGTATGTGAACACAGTGCTCCACGTGTGTTCGCACAAGTGCTGATTAGAGAGGAAGAATTATTTCTTTCAACCTGCTGGCTGCACTCTTGCTCGTGTCGTCCAGAAAGCTGTTGTTTTTTTCTGCAACAGGACTCCAATTCTTTTCCTGCAAAACTGCTTTCTGATGATTTGGACTGCAGCTTGTACTGGTGCATGGGATTTTTCTTCCCAAAAGGCAGGATTTGGCACTTCACTGAACTTCCTGAGGTTTCAGTCAAACCATTTCTCCAGTCTGATGAGGTCTCTCTGAATAGCAGTCCTGTCCTCCATCTTATTGACTGCTCCATTAATTTTGTATCATCTGTAAATTAACTGCGAGTGCTTTCTAGCCCATCTATCAGTTCATTAACAAACATGGTGAATTGGTATTGGTTCCAATTGGCTCTTCACTGATAAAGACAGGCTGCCAGCCATGCTTTGTACTGCTGATCACAAGCCACTGAGCCTGGTGGTCCAGTCAAGTATCCACCTACACAACCCACTGTATTGGGTTTGTGTGGCAAGGTTTTGGCAGCAGAGGTGGGGTTTCTACAGGGGCTTCTGTGAGAAGCTGTTATAAATGTCCACTATATACTCCCTAGCCAGTGCCAATCAGCTCCAAGATGGACCCGCCACTGGCCAAGGCCAAGCCCATCATCCACAGTGTTAGTGCCTCTATGATTACATATTTAAGAAAGAGGTAGTTATTGTGCGGGATCAAAATGAAGACAGAGAAGAGAGGAGTGAGAACATTAAAAGAAACAGCACTGCGGCCACCAAAGTCAATGCAGAGGGAGGGGGAGGAGGTGCTCCAGGCACCAGAGCAGAGGTTCCCCTGCAGCCTGTGGTGCAGCCCATGGTGAGGCAGCTGTGCCCCTGCAGCCCATGGAGATCCATGGTGGAGGAGAGATCCACCTGCAGTCCCTGGAGGGCCCCAAGCTTGAGCAGATGGATGTTCAAAGGAGACTGTGAATCCATAGGAAACCCATGCTGGATCAAGCTCCTGACAGGACCTGTGGACCCATGGAAAGAGGAGCCCATGCTGGAGCAGGTCTGCTGGCAGGACCAGTGACCCCACGGGGGACCCACAGAGATATGGGATGAACTGACTACAAACCGCACTCCCTGTTCCCCTCTGCCACTGAGGAGGAGGTAGAAAAAAATCAGTAGCGAAGCTGAAGAAGGGAGGCATGGGCAGCAGGTCTTATAAGTTTTAAGTTTGTTTCTAATTATCATGCTCTAATTTGATTGGCAGTAAATTAAATTATCTTTTTTCCCCAGATTGAGTCTGATTTGTCCATCATGGTCACTGTTGAGTGATCTCTTCCTGCCTTTATCTTGACCCATGAGCTTTTTGTTGTAGTTCTCCTCCCTTTTCCAGCTTAGGAGGGGAGTAACAGATCAACCTTGGTGGGATCCTGGCACCCACCCAACATCAGCCCACCAATCCAAATCATGATAAATATTGCTGTAAAAGTACCATTTCAGTAGAACAACTAAACCTTGAGTAGTCTATCCAAAATTCAGCTTTGCTAGGAAGCAGCTATGAAAAATTAGAGACTTAGGATTTTCTCTCTTAGTCAGAGGCTTTATTTACAGTGACTAAGTGAAAACTTCAGTGAAAAAAAGTCATTCTCATTTCAGAAACTTCCATTTGAAAACTATAGAGAGTAACTGACTGAACAATCCTTCAGAAACAGATGAAAATATCTGCAAAGAACTGCAGAACAGATAGAATTACAGAAATAATTTCTATATTTCTGCATTGAACAGGTGTTATCGCTTTCAGGAACTGAAAAATAAGAGGCCTATAGATCATCAACAGGAGAGATCATCAACATTCTGACTGTCCAATATTTAAAGGACAGTCAGAATGCACAGAAATGTAGAAAAGTTCTTACATAGGAAACACTGAGAAACCTTAAGTTGTTTTGCCTCTAGTTTTCTCTAAGTCTGTAGTGGAGATGGTAAGAAGTAAAGAGCCTAAGTTGGATCAAGAAAGGTAAGATTCAAATGTTAGGAAAATGCAAGCAAAGGAAGCACTTGAGCACACTGCCTGACACAGCTGTGGAATACTCCAGTCCCTTAAGAACATACCAGAGAAACTCCTAGCAGACCTCTTGGTGCCTTCAGTCTCAGGATATCTCCCAGTCTTATTTTCCAGATTCGTCAGTGCTGTGGTTGTTGCATTCGCAGATGCTTCTAGATAAACATGCCTCTTATTTTGCAGCTAGCTGGGGGGAAAGCTTTCTCCCTCTCATCACGCATGAAGCAGCTGTGTACCGAGTTATTTGATCAATCTGGACGAAAACATAAAATCTGTCCCTCAAGAGTTCTTGCCTTGACAGCAGGCAGCATCACAAAATTACCATTTTTCTTTCTGACTGTTGATAGAAAATAAACAAGACATTAATTCTTTTATAACTGGTGTGTAGTTCTATAAAGGAGTAATTGATTCTTTTTCGCATACAATTACTTTCAAGCATGGGATTATTTAACCAACATTTACCACTCACTTTAGAATATTTAAGCAGAAGCAGTAGAAGTACATAAACAGAGTAACCTTTAGATTTACATTATCTTAAATTAAATAAATAATTTTTTATATTTGGCTTGTCAACAGCCAAAATATTGTGTTGACCAATCAACTAAAATTAACTATTTAATGAATATTTCATTTCCAAATGAATAAGAACCTAAGCTGCTCTTGTTGGGAATATGTGTGTAACAGATATTATTAGCAAGGCATTCATTATGAATTAAGTGATACTTAATTGCATAGTAGTCCACTTAACTGTAGATAGTAGTCCACACCACCTACTCTTACAGATATATATTAAATACATACTTCAAAATATCTAAGAAACAATAGTACAATAATTCTGGATGCTCAATACACTTAACAAGGATGTCTTACTCTTACATTTGAAAGTTTTCCCAATTCCTTTGGTGACCAGTGACAGAACCTGAGGGAATGGCCTGAAGTTGTTTCAGAGGAGGTTTAGGTTCGATATTAGAAAAAGATTCTTCATCCAGAGGGTGGTTGCGCACTGGAACAGGCTTCCCAAGGAAGTGATCACAGCACCAAGCCCAACAGAGTTCAAGAAATGTTTGAACAATACTCTGGGCACATGGGGTGACTCTTGGGGATGGTCCTGTGCAGGGCCAGGAGTTGGACTTGATGACCCTGATGAGTCCCTTCCAACTCAGCATATTCTGTGATTCTGTGATATATTTTATATTTGCATGCTATTATGTTGTACTGTTTTAGTTCTCCTCAATGTGGACTTGAGTTCTCTGAGGAAATATTCCATACCAGCAGAACCATAGTCTCTAAATCACCTTTAACCCAAACAGTTGTGACCACCAGTAAGACTGAAAATGCAGACCAGATAGCAAATGAAAAGACATTTCAACTAACCAATAAACAGCTCTGCCATGAACATCAGAACTGACTGGTCATCAAGATACATATCCTATGTTATCTAGAATTCTCAAGGAAAGATCAATACCTTAGCATCTGCATGGACTATCTGTGCAAATAGTCCGTGGCAACTCCTGCTGCCATCAGGGTGTTCCAAGAGAGGCTTCTACAAATTAATAAACAAAAGATTCATCTGGAAAAGTTCAGCAGAGGATCTATCATAATGAAATTCATCAGGTGTTCCCTCTATCTGGAAAACAAATATACATATATGCTTTGTTCAGATCATCTTCCCAAACTGTGAGGAGGACAGACCCAACATCAGCTATTACTCTAGAAATAGAATGGTTAACAATTACTGTGCAAAGCCTGCTGAACTTTATAAATGGAAGAAAATCACTTCCTTTAGAAAACTATGACATTTCTCTGGACTTAGACTGCTAGGAATAGGTTCCATGAGTGGCGTTTTCTGAATTCAAACATGAATTTTATGTCCTGTATGAGTGACACCTTCATAATCAGGATATGAGATTTATCAATCTTTGAATAAACTGCCACATTCTTCCCATAAAAATGTAAGACCATCCAGTGGGATCCTCAGACTGACGTAGAACAAGGCCTGGATAAGCCACAAAGCATTTTCGTCCTATTGAGAACTGCTGCAGAACAGTGCATAAAAAATCACAGAATTCTCATGATAGCTTTCCAGGTAATATCCCCAAGTACTCACCATTCCTAGAGAATAAAAGTGGAAATAGAATGAAATCATGAGCCTAAGGGATATATGAATGTCCATTTGTATGCAGAATGTAAATATGAGCTTTCTACACAGTATTGTGGTCTACTATCTGTGTACTTTCTTAGGAGCTAACTTTTTACTAAGCTTTTCTTCTGCAATGGTAATTTGCATTTACTCCAGAGAAATTTTGCTGCTACTAGAAATTTTAAAACTAAAAGATTTATATAAACAGAAAGCTTATTTTACTATTCTGTTAAAATGGGGAGTTCATGCATAGTTTGAGGTTGGAAGGTAAGGGAAGGCAAAAGTGAGGCCCCTTCACTTTGACAGCTGAATTCCAACAGCAGTTGGAAGGGGAAGATAAGACTAAAACCTCCACTATTCATAAAGTGTTCCATTTAGATGAAATAGTCCTTATCTTTTGGCTTTATAAGATAAACTCCTCTAACACAAACTGTAATTATAGGAAGTATTTCAGGAAATTGTTATAGTACAAAGGAACGTTTTATAGTAATATGTATGATAAATACTGTAGACATTAGCAGGCTCAACTCTTCTGAGGGGGCCATACTTGCCCTGGTCACTGGCTGATGTTCAAGGGGAGAAAACATTTGTTTTTAAAGGTGACTGAAAATTTTTGATAATACTTTGCCAATACTTACTTTGTAAATCTTTTACAGTAAATCTTTTCCTCCTCCACTCCAGAACTAGTTCTTCAGACATGTTTAATTTTCTATCTTCTACATTAATATATTTTCAACTGCTCTTCCTGTACGCCTGTTTATGTTATCTTAAACTGCTTGAAGTTAACGATGAGAGGTACCAAAGAATGTCACCTAGTCAGTATTCACTTTTGTCATTTATATTGCCTAATGAAACTATCGAAACAAAAATATTTTTCATTTTACTTATCTTACTCAAAAATCAATAGGAATTTCTGCGGAAATAAGCTAGAAAATTTGATCGTACCTACATATGCCAGCTAGCTAATTCAGTAGCGGTGTCATACATGTTGCAGGTTAATTTCATATATTTTGCAGGTTAATAATTGACTTATTGTCGTTTTATTTATCATGACACATAGAACTATAATTATTATTAACTAATTATTATAATTATTACAAATATTATAATTATTAAATATTATGCAGTTAACATTTGATAGGCTAATGACAACAATAATAATACTAACAATAAAAGCAGTAAGGCCTATGAGACAGACGTCCTGATCTTTGCCAAGTGTAGTAAGTCCCTCATTTCAACCAGTGCAGGGCTTCTTCCTGTGGACCGGATTTGGCATTTAACCACCGGCTCATGACACACTAACACTGCAGAAGATTTCAAATAAGGACGTGTTCAGTACAAAGCTGAGATTCTTCCAGCCCTCGTTTCTAGGTAGTGGTACAGAACACTCCTGCATGTGCAAGTAGTCCATACCTGCCCATTTATTCTATTTTAATTGTGTCATGGTCTGGTTTAATTGTGCCATGAGTTGTAGGAATTAGCACTTGAGTTACATTAAATGTTCTTGGATTATTCATATAAGAGTAAGATCATTTGTGTAAAAGTCCTCCTTTCACAATTATGTAATATGGCTGTGGATGAATCTGGAGGACTTTATCCCAAACTGCAAAAAAGTTAGATAAATAGATAGATGGATAGATAGACAGATAAACAAATAGACAATTCTTATGAAGAAATTCCTAATCAGTAGTAAGAGAATTCCAAGCATTAGTACTGGCTGTTAATTTCTTTTTATTGTTAACAAAGGATTTCTAACTATCTACCTTTTTCATTACAGGCAAAATTAAATAGATCCTTCTTATAAAATCAGATCACAGGCAATTCAATGATTTTTTTGCATGCTGATTGTATATGGATCAGGAAGAAACAGATTTCTAACAGTTTTTGGAGGACTTCATACAAAGAAGTCAAAATACATATTTAGGTGGAAAACTGGACTCTTCCCTTTCCTTTCCCTTTTGAAGACTAAAAATCACATAAACTTTACAAACCCAAACCCACACAACTGTCCAAGTTATTAGGAAATTTTGTTAATTAAGGGATGCTTTCCTCATCTTCTTTGGGCTTCTTTGCTAACTGATTCATTTTCATTATACACATCCTGTTGTCTCCAGTTGTTTCACATGGTGCCTTTCACAGACTTATTTAGCAATGCTGAGGTTTTCTTACCTTGTGCTGAGTAGGGTTTTAGAGGACTGTGGCTGAAGGCTGGTGTTCTACATTTACCACAAGCTTGTACAAAGATCTGATCGCAACACAGTTAAACTTGCTTAGAATTTCCTCACCCTAAAAATATCAAAGACCCTTTCAGAACTATTGTGGACAGTGTGAGTACCTTTGTTCTTAGTGGATAAGAAGTTCTTTTGACTGCATTTTTAACAAGCTTTGGGGTTTTTTTGTTTGCAACACAAAATTAAAAAATAAACCCTTCTTTAATTCTCTCAAAAATCACTATCAACAATGTAACTTCATAACCTTGTAAAGATATTCATGTTCAAATAACTAATTTTTAAAGCATTTTAAACCAATTAGTTCCGTATATTCTGTTTAATAGATAAGATTCATTTCTTCTCCAGCATTTAGTAGTTCACTGACATTACGGAGGTTGTTAATAAAAAGGTATCTCTTAGCAAGAGCAACAAAAAAGAGTAAAAACTAACCATATGTTTAAGTCCCAATTTTGAATTCTAAATAGTTAACTGCACACACGTCAGTAGCTTTTCCTGGAACGACTCTGAGGCTTACATATACAAACACCTGCCCTGAGTCCATGCATTGGTGCAACTAGACACCGTGAGCCGCTATTTTGCAGATAGCTACTTATCAAAAGTGGAGACTAAGTCTTTTTTATTTTTAAATTAACACAGCCATAAGCTAAAACCTTAGTCAGTCCCTAATCCAAGCAACTAGGAAGCAAAGAACATGCTCAATGCAGCCATTAAATAGAGAAAAGATATTTATATAGCAATATAGAGAAATGGTGTGACTTGTATATAATGCATACAGACAAAGATTTTTATGACTTGTTTTTGCAGTGACTTGTATACTTTGAGGAGTCACTGCCACAAAAGAATCCAAATAACCTACTAGCCCTCCTGCACTGCCAGCTGAAGTTAAATAGCATTTATGGTATGTTCAGCATGTTTGAAAAGTACATGTGAATTTCCTTTTCTTGAAATTAAAGAATATATATAGTAGAAGTGCAATCACAATGCAGTCTGTTTTAATTTACTTTTACAACCCTTTTTGACTCCACCAATATCTGCGCATGAAAGAGAACAAGGCAACTTCTCTCTGTTATGAGTAGAGAAGTAAAAGCTGTTGATGGCTAAAATATTACTCCGGCAATAGGGAACTTGTCAGTGACCTCTTTAACTACATTGTGGCTGAAAGGACATGTCTGTGCTGTCATGGCCTGGCCAGAGGAGAATCTGAGAAATACCCGCAAGAAAACTTCACCATGAAATCTTTATCAGGGATACAAGAAGACACATGAAAATCATTAGAATGTGAATATTGTGACTTAGTAATTTCACTTTTTACAATAAATTCATGAAAGTACTGAATGATTTTCATGTTCCCACATATAGTTCAGCACAGGTAGATACCACAACTGCAAAAAACACTCAGGTTTTTCCTTCAGAGGAGGAGAGCTGCATGAGAAGAAAATGATCTTACACATCCTCATTTTCTGATGGTACCTCAGAGTGATTTCATTTTACTCCTTAACATCTTCCAGTGACAATGATTCCTTTTTAAGACTGACTCTGTAATGATTATCAGCGTAAGCTACCCCTGGCTAATGCTTTTCTTCAGACCAGCTCTTTCTCCTTGTATTAAAGATTTCTATAGGGAGAATGAACTATGATTTTCAAACCAATTACGAGTCTTTTTTTTTATCTCAATCACCTTATATACCACAATTTTTACTTACCTGGTAACCTCGGTGCTATCACATTCTTGTTTCAAATCACATCACATAATGTAACCAAAGTGTAGGAGGTGTGCTCATCCTGATCAGAAGAACATGTGACTCAGTAGCCACATACTGGACACAGCAGGAGTAAGGGACAGAGATAGGGATACTATAAGGAGCATGGAGCTGTTACAACTTTAAATTAAGTGTATAAAATTACAGCCCGAAATCTACTTCTACTTTTTGTTACATTCATGTATGGCCCGTGTCTAATACAGCTGTCTTGCTAGAATGATTACACAGGTTAAAAAAAGGTTAAATGGGTAGGGGTCTTAAAAATAGATCAGATAGTAAAGACTAAACTAGAATAGAGTAGTATAGAGTAGAAGAGAAAAACAATTATGAAGCTTCCGACAAAATAGTGCATGCAATCCATGAAATGTGACATGGTTAATTTGTAAGCTCTCTTTTGATAAAAATACATTCAGAGGTGCTCCCAATACCATAAAATGTTGTAACTACATATGTGTGAATGATTTATAAAAACTGCCAGAAAAGAAAATCCTTGGTTTTCAGATATTATGCTCATAATTTTCAGATATTATGCTCAACATTTTGGCCCCCTCTATTTTTTCTCTTCTCCCAAACAGTAAGAAACTTTGCTATTGTATCTATTGTAATAATTTGCAGTTCCTATTTGGTAAATTCAGATGCATCCACAGTGTTCAAGTAGCTCCATTAACTTCTCTCCTTGTGGAGACTCCCAAGGTGATGAGACTATTTCCAATAAGAATAATAAGAATAATATGAATAATGACATTATAAAACTTTAGTGTCATCATATCCCTAACACTATTACCACTGAATCCAATCTGCATTTTAAACTATTTCTAGCTTCAGTGCCACTGGCTATATTATTGTCATTCCTATTTAAAAGCTCCCCTATACCTCAAGAATATGCACTGCAGATTAATAATAGAATTATCATGTGGCTCAGAGAGAAATACCAGGTAATTTTTCCAGCAACCTTCTGGTTAGTTGCAAGCCCTGAAAATAAAGAGCAGCCCTTCCCACGCAGGTCTAAGGGAAGAGAAACTCAGAAAAGTAGATGTCCTTTGCTGACATCTTATAGAGGACAAGAAGAAATGAAAGGCTCTGTCTATAATAGTGAATGAAGTGGAGCCCTAGTACAGGCTCAAGCACAGAAATGTGGTCATCCATGGTATTAGTGCTCTGGCAGACCTGTGAGCTGCACTTTGAGACAGGAAGTGTAAGATAGCCTAAGAAAGTGATACCAAGCGTTTCCTTTTTTTCCTATGATGTCCTAAAGACTGGACTATTGGAAAACCAATAGTTTACTTGACTGACTAGCTTGGTCTCTACTAGTACTGGTCCTACACAGAACTTGTGCCACTATCTTTAACCGTGACTTCTTCAGATTGAACCTGAGAGTCGTGCTGGTGCTGTCACTAAGGTCTAACCGATGGTGGCTTCCAACCACCTCATGGGTGATGCAGGAATGTGCTGAGATTAGGGGCTCTACTCCCACATCATGTGCAACAATGGGAATCAGAAGAAATCCTGCTTGACTGAGCCCAAAGCTAGGCCATGAATATAATGCAAAAGTCAGCTTTAGTGTGGGAGGCTTCAATATCTCCAGTTACTCAGCTTACAAGAGAGGGTGGGTGAGTGACTTCATCACTGTATGCATCTACATCTACTTGATAAAAGAGATATCTGACAAAGGTGTTCCACAGTCAGGGAGCATCCATTCTGAATTTAGACAAACTGGCTGAAAATTCTATGTAGTTTTCTAGAAGGAATGGGAAGGATTGAATAGTTTAATAGTTTGGTATTTGATATTTCTTCAGGGGAGTGGGACAGATAACATCGAAAATCCATTTTTTGATGGGCTGCAGAAGAGTAGAGTCTCCATTAATGTTCACATGCCTGTAGAAATTCTGGAAATAGTGACATAAGTCTAAAACCAACATGGTTTGCGTGGTTTTCTATAAGAGTCAGGATGAAAAGGGGGTTTTTGCTTTTGGAGTTTTTTCCTTTTGTTTTTCCTTTTTCTTTATTTTTTCTTTTTACTTTTTTCTTTTTTCTTTTTTTGTTTGGCTGGTTAGTTCATTTAATTTGGGGGTTTTTGTTGTTTTTCTGGTTAGTTGGTTGGTTGGTTTTTGTGCTTTTGCTTTTTATCTTTGTGTGACTTTGCACCATTGAGAAATACAGAGGTTGTTATTACCTTTCATGTGTCTGTCTTTACCTAGAGCTGAAAGATTGGGAAGGGTGGACCCTATTCTGCAGCAGAAGAATGTTTGTTCCATGTGAGTGGCTAATGAATCTTTCAGGTTCAAAGTCATTCTTGCCATCAAAAAAAAACCCAAAGAAACTGCTGGTCTGTTCAGTTTGGTAGTATTTTTACAAGATTTTTTAACTACTGAATCCTGTGCAAGGTGCAATCATCTTGAAGCATCTCATCAGAAACTGGTGGAATCTGTCTCACTCACAGTTTGCTGTGGCTCAGCTGTTCAATATTTTGAGGATCAGAATTTCCAAGCCTAATCAAAGTCCTTTGGTTTCCTATAGGAACTTCTGAGTGTAAGTTAACCTACTGAACACATAGAGCCAGAAATTGTCTAGAGGTCTCCCCTGGCCTTAAGTTCTAAGAACCTGTTAAATTAATGGCCCCATCACTTTCAAGTGGAAACCAGGCAGACTGTTGTGATTTTATTCAGTCATGACCAAAATCTGTGCAAAAGTAACTGATTTCACTTTGATTCACCTCTCCCCTGCCTTCCCCTGTCCCGAGTATTTTCCATTCCCAGAAATGAGCCTCCAATATCAAAATGAGTTTGAAAAGTGACCAGAGTTCAGACTACTTCAATCCTAAGAGAAATCAACAAATTAAAAAGAAAATATTACACATCCAGCACAGAATGAAATAGAAATGCAAATTTCACAGAAAAAAAAAATGAAAAAAATTACAGTAAATCCTTAAAGAAAAAAACATACGTGTTCTTACACTGAAATCCCTAATATTTCATTTAAAAAATTTAGATAAAATGTATTTGTCAAAAAAAAGAAAAAAACTTGAAAAGCAAGTGTTGCACATACTTCATATTTATGTGAAATTTAATATTCCAAATATATTCCGATCTTCTTAGGAACCCTCTTATTTAAGGCAGTGTTTTTATAAATAATAGAAAAACATTGCTCACTTAATTTAAATTTAAGAAATATTGTGTAGCTACAATATAGTGTATTTGGCACATTTAAATCTTATATTATAGACTTGATTTTGTCTGAAGACAAGTGTACACGAGAATCAGCTCTGCCCTCACTTCAGTGCTTCATCAGGACCTCTTTGTGAACAGCTGGTGCACAGAACTGTTGATGAGGGAGCAGGAGAGGGCAGACATCTGCTGTGCTGCATGAGAAGAGAGAGCTTGCTCTTACAAATATCAGTTTTCTTACCATTGCAAAGAACACAGATTCGTATGACCATCTGCCCATAGTTTTGGTCTGCAACCAAACACTGTCTTCCACCTCCAGTATTCACTTGAAAAATTGAAATTAGTAGTTCCACTCAAATTTCTCTAATATTAAAATATTTCCCACTCAGAATGCTAAGGTGCAGAAGAGCACTATCAGTCTAGCATGAAGACATATCACAAAATAGGCAAAATCTTCAGCCCTCAGTTTGTTGACCTGATGTTACCTCTGAAGAAAAAAAAATACCCCACCTTTTAATGTGGTGACAAGTAGATAGTGATCAGGAGGGATTCAGAGGAAGTATAAAGAAAGCTACAGAACCAGGTTGCCTTTGGATCAAATTTTTGTTACCCTACTTGATGTGCACGTTCAATGCTGAGGTAGGTTTAGGGCAGACAACTGGAAGCAGAGACAGTGTGTTAATTTTGCCCTCAGGTTTTACAAATTTGATTGTTTGCACTTTATTTTTGCATCAAAAATACACATTAAATTCAGCATTATTTCTTCTCTGTTTCTTTCAGAACTTCAATAAGCATGACTTTGGCATAAATCTGCTGTATTTCACCTTTTCTTCTTTTCTATTATGTTCACTCTAAGGTGCAAAATATGAGAAAAGTCAGAAATTATAATAGGAGTATCATATACCAAAGACCTCTTGTCAAGCAAAGATACAGCATATATACCATGGAAAATCATTTATCCAAGGTAAATGAAGGAATTGATGTTACAGATAGTTGACTTGTACAAAGTCCACAGAAAATTATATCATCATAAATTTGGTTTAATGGATTTAAAGAATCAGGCTAAACTGATGCATTCTTTTTATTAAAGGGATTTACTGTATTACAAGTCTCAGGGCAAATACTGGAGATAGATTAAAGTAAATAGCACTTGAGTGAAGGGTGATTCTTACAAAAATTTTAGGGTGTGCTACCAGTATAAGGTGAGTAGTTCTTGCACAGCTTTCCTATTTTCAAATATTACACCCCCACATAAAGACAAGACACTTTCATGTGTTTTGGGCACATGCTGAAACGCATTTATAGTTTCAACCAGCCTCGTGACAAATCAGTAGAGAGGAAGAAAAAAGACAGATAAAGTAGAACAAATGTGGAATATAAATAAAAGGAATTGAAGGATAAAGCCTTAAACTAATGCGTTTGGAGAGATTAAATATTTTATTAGAAATAAGCAAATTTGTATTGTATTTTATTCATATATCTGACTTTATGTACAACTGTGCATAAGAACAAGGGAGACAAATAATCCATGCTTAAATCAAAGCCATGGACTGAGGGAATATCTGGGTGAATTTAATTGCAAATAATGCATTTCTTTCTTCATAATTCTTCCAGTTTTTCAGAAAATAAGATAGGCTTAGAAATAAAGAAGACTACAGAAATTTCATAACTCTAAGTTGCTCTCTGAGTTGAAAAACATAGTTTAGAAATTTGTACTGACCTACTGCCACAGTAGATGACATTCAAGAAGGCAGGCAAAGACCTATTTTTCTGATCTAAAAGACAGCACCTCAAGCATCAAAGTGATTCCTTGAACTACACCCAGATGTCAGATGAGCAGAATAAGAACTCGAGGCAAGAATGATGCATGGATGCTCATCTCTATGTCCCCTCCACCCACAAAAGTCATTTCACCTTCAACATGGGGACACTTTTATATGGTAAGATTCCAAACTTAAGCACTCACACGTTCTTCCTTAGGTTCTTTAGCCTTTTTATGCACATGTATTTCTGCCACATCCAAAGCACTCTCACTCTCAGGAATTATTTAAAACTTGCCTAGATTCCCTCTCTATTAATAACTACTTGATTCACAAGTGAAGAACAAGGATTATTAAACCCTATAAAGATAAGGTTTTCTCAGTGGTAACACAGGAAGGTTTATGTCTGCACACACCTGCACACCTGTTCATCTTAACCTATCCATTAACCTGATATTTGCATTAGCAAAAGATCTAAAAAAGAAAGAAGAATAAAATAGATTTCTTTGGATAGGGACATTGCAATGGGACTTAGGTTACCTCAGACTAGGACAAACTACTAAGAGGTCAGGTTTTAAAAGCAGTTGTGGGAGATAGCCTTATGTTGCGAAGGTATAAGTATTTTCCTAACCTCAGACTTCTTAGACAGTCTGTCCTGTTTCTGTGTGAATTCTGTTAAGAATTTAATCAGTTCTCCAGAGACTGCATGGCCCATGTCAGAATCTCAATGTAATTCTCGTAAGCATCAGATATAAATATAGTGGCACTAAGGACCCATAAGCTTTAGGGATTCTCAAACAGACATAAAGAGGTTCAAGACTTTCAGCATGAACATAATGTACCAGCTGTAGTTTGCCAATATCTTCTTTACATCTCAACAGAATATCTCTACCATGACCTAATCTGACCTTGGTGTTGTTTCAGACTTGGAGAATTTTATGATAGTGGGCTTTTTGGTAAACCTATTCCACTTCTGGCATCCCTTGTTTCTTTTCTAACCACTCTTAGCTGACATAAGGCAGTGATAACAGTTCTGGGCAAAAATTCAGTCTTCTTGGTCAGTGTTCAGTTGTTCCTTCAGGATTCGTGGGAAGAAAATCTCCCATTTTATTGAAGAGTCATTGAATGGTTTGGAACTTAAAGATCATCTAGTTCCAACCTTCTCCCTTTTTCCCCACCATGGACAGGGATGCAGCCCACTAGATCAGGTTGCTTACGGCCCCAGTCAACCTGACGTTGAACACTTCCAGGGATAGGACATCCGCAACTTCTCTAGGCAACCTTTTCCAGTGCCTCACCACCCCCTGAGTAGAATAAATTTTCAGGTTTTGTTCCTGTTATGGACAGTTGGGGAAAATGAAGAGCAGAAATCATGTCCCTTTGGAAAATGAGAGTCTTGTTGTAGTGGCAATAAGTCCTTTGGAGAGTAAATACTCTGGGCTTAGCTTTAGGGTGTGCTGAGGGCTCTAATAGCTGGTGACAACAAATATTCTTGAAGCTGTAAGGAACTTGAGGAAAAGTTTTGGACATTGCACTTCTAAGTGGTCCAAAACCAAATCTGAACCAAATGATCATGGAAAATCATTAAGATACAAAAAAAAAAGGTAACCTTTGAAGCTAGTGATTTAGAAGTAGGTCATTTTCCTGTTTTGTGCATGTTGCCAGAAACTTCAGATCAGGAAAAAGTTCTATAAACTTACTACACAGATCTGCTCTCTCGGACTTAGAGGTGAAAAGATCTATCTGGCTCCTTCCTGGTTGTGTAATACATAGCACTGGATCAAAGAGTGTGACTATTCTAGTGTTTGTAGGAAATACAGATGAAAAAAATAAAACATCATCACGTTGTAAATCTGGGGGTTATCATGCTGTTTCATCATACTCTAACACTGTAAATATTTTGGTTTAGTATACCATATATCAAGAAAAAACTATGTCAAGAAAACTGAGTAGGAAGCTGAAAAGATGTCAGCTAGAGAGTTTTATTTCAAAATTGTGTCTTGTGTGGATTCTGTCTCCTAGTGAATTCTTCTAGAATTTTTTTTATTTTTTTTTATTCCTTACACAAATATTACAGCCAGAAAGTCTATATGTCTCAATGAAGAAAAAAAGTTCCTAAAACATACCACTGTTCCTGGACTCGAATCCAAGAATCTTCTTCCTCCTAAATACTTAGTTTATTATTTAGTTTTTAATATCCCTCTTTCTAAATTACTGATTCTTGACTTCTGTTTTTGCACAATGGATGTCTCAGCAGATGGGTCTGTGAATGCTTCCATTTCAATACATCCTGTACACTCATTTCTTGAGCAATAAGCTAAGAGTATTTTGTGTGGTGAGCAATGCACACTTCATTATCTTGAGAAACAGAAAACTAAGTTCTGGTGTAGAAAGAACTAAACATTGAATAGATGAAAGATACAGTTTACTCCTTCAGTTGTATTGTAAAAGAATACGGCACCTCAAGTCTTGCAAAGATTGATAAAGTAGGTATCCAAAAATTAGTCTGTGATTGGTTGCAGATTGATGTAGATTATAAATTTGGGAGTGAGTTACGTGTTATAAACTTCCTCTATTGTAATCTTGCCTTTGCCAACAGCCATTCTGACATTCTCTTTGCCCTTTAGCCACATTAGCTTTCACATTTGGCTCCTGTCATGTTTTTCCTGCCCACTTTATTTAAGAGAAATTGAGATGCCTGGATTACAGCACACAGATCAGCATCATGCCTGGAGCCAACCTCCAGGCAGCCAACATAAGTATGTTAGCTGAGTGTCATCCACTCTCACTGTGAGCTCTTGTCCAGCTGTCCATATAGTGCATGTTTTAAATACCAATCATCAGAATGGTAATGGTGTATTCAGTACACTTTGAGGAATTACCATCAACCATATTGTTCCTTTATGCTTGCCTGGTCAATAAAATTTAAATATCTAATTCAAGGACAATAGTAGTCCATAAAAATTTTAGGTAGGCAATGCATCAGATTCAAATTATCTGTCTGTTCTCTGGCAAAGAAATATCTATAAAACTTAGAGCAAATTTACATATTAACCTGCATTTTTATGCCTTCTACTTTTTAGAAACATGAGAAAGTTCAACCTTGCTTACAGGAAAATCACACTTAGAGATACTGAATAAAATTCCAGTTCTTTATATCCACATTTTATAAGACTGCTGAGAGATTTCCCTATTGCTCCTTGGAAGCTTAAAATCACTTTTGAAACACACATCGTTGGTCGCCAAATAAAAGAGTAATAGATCAGCATGTAAGAAATAAGCACTAAAGTGTTTTCAGTATACCAGCTATTTTTCATTTATTTACCTGTAAATATTAATGCACTTCTTCCAGATTTCTGAGCTGTTATGCCCCAATAATGTTCCTTGCCTGCAAAACCAAAAAAATAAAGCAATATTTTCACAAATTATGTGCAAATGTTATGCATACCCTGTGATTGCATAATGAATTATTAAAGGATACTTTCGCAAATATTCCTCATTAAATGTTAATCTTTTTGATTTTAAAATACAAATAGATTTGAACTTAATGCTATCACAACATTAAGGCTTTCAGAGACAGATTATAATAACCATATGGATACAAAACAAAAACTGGAATTTTGAAAACAATTTATGTCTTGGGAGTCCAGTCAAACTGCAAAGCAGCTGCATCCTATCTCCCATATGCTGTATGTACTGGCATTTCATTAATAGTGAATATGTTGCCATAGTATTGTTTTCTGCTTTAAAGTCAGATTTACTCTGCAATGCAGTTGCTTTGAATTGTATTGATCACCAAAAGTCATTCTAAAACTAGGCATAAGAGAATCACATCAGTGATCAATGATGTTGATTTACAATGTCCAACATTATAAAATAATATATTGCACTAGGAGGATTTCTCATCTATATATAATTCACAAATATTTACTTTAGTGGAGTACCTAGAAACCAGAGTTTCAGTCTCCTGTGTGTTATAGAAGGCCTCCCAAAGATCTTGAATCAAAAAAGGTGAAAACTGAAAAAAAAAAGGAAACAAATAAGAGAAAAACAGCCCATGTAAAAATGACCGAAGTATTTTATGGACAATATAGACATTGTTAAAGATTCCTTGTCACTTTCTCCAGATAGCCAAAGTAGGATCTGGAAAAAGATTCAAATTATCTTCCCTGCAAAAATCTGTAAGAGACAACATGAAGTGTTGGAGAAAGATGAGCAAATATAGCCCAATTTTAAATATTCTATTCCATTTTTTTCTTGAGATTTTGATTCAGACTCATCTCCTTGATACAGGAGGGAAGCTATATATTCTCTTTTTAAAGGTTCATTTAGACAAAGTTATCTAGAAGAAAAGGCAGAGGTGATGAAAAAAACCTGAAGAGGCAAAATATGTTTCATAAATAGATTTTTTTAATATACTTGTCATGTTTCTACCTATTGTGTTTCTTCAAGAAAACTGTGGACTCAGAAAATTATAACATTTCTCAGAAAAATAGACCTTTCAGTATTGGGCTTCAAGTTCTCACCTTGATTTTCCATTTGTCAAATTTCTATCACTGCTTATGATGAACAGATAGCAATGGTTTGATTAGATAACCCTTGAGCCCTTGGGAACCTACAGTCCAAGAAGATTTTTCTCCTCTCCCCTTCTCCTGCATCTCAGGTGTAATGTTTAAATGGCAGGCCTATCATTCTTCTTATTGTGGTTTCCTTTCACACATCAGTGAATCTGTAATTGTGCACAGTGACATGACTTTACTGTGAAAAGGCTTTTCCATGAGTTACCTAGAGGGTGAGAGTTATATCCCTTCAGCGAGAGAAGGCATTGAACTTTCTGCTTTTTACACAATTGCCCAGATTTCACAGAAGAGATGAAGATGTCTCCTTTTCTGCACGTTCAAAAAAAATCTTTCAGTTCACTGGTTCATTCATATTAATATGGGTAAACAAGAGTAGAATTTTCTTAGAGACATTAGGGAATTGAAGCTTTCATGAAGACCTCTGAAGTCACTGTAACCTCCTATTATTAAACAGAAGGGAACAAAGAACAGATATAAAGCATGATAACATTTTGATTATTGTATTTATTTTTAAAATAGGATCTAAAACTGCATTTAGGAGGAATCTTATCAATGTGTAGAAGGTATATTCTAAAAACCTCAGCTCAAATCCATAACAGGGAGAGTTCAGTAATGGAGATTCCAGTAATATAGCTGATGGATATGATTTGGTACTTTTGTATTTCTGGATACAGGTCTCAATCAGGATTTTAGAGGAAAAAGTGGGTGTTTAAAGATATTAGAGCCCCCATTTCAGCAAGCCAAATAGGTTTCTATGAGCAGTAGTCTTTGAGATGGGTGCCTAAATATTTTTAAATGTGTTTCAACATCCTCTTTTATTTTTTCTGGTCATATGAAGACATAATTGTGTTAGTTAAAAAGAATTCCTAGAAAAATGCTTTGTTCATGCACTTTTCCAAGCACACTCATTTACATATTTGTAATGTCACCTTGACACCAGGTGCAAAGTCACAGTCAGTAATATTGTCAGAGAAGGACAATGATTTTTGATGCATAAGTACAATATTGCTGATGTATCTTTTTTCCATTGCTCTATACTGGAATGAAAGATCATTTTATGCAATCTAATTCTGGAGTATCCTGGTAAGATCTCATATCTTGAACTACTCTGCCATAATTTTTTTCTTTTTTCCTTTTTTCTTTTTGCTTTTTTTTTTTTTAATTAAGACACTATTCAGAGAACTTTTAAACCCATTCAGAACTCAGACTCAGTTTAAATATTATAAAATATTCTTGTTGAATTAAAACTATCTAGCCTATTTGATTTAATCAATTAAGATTTTTAAGTGCATCGTAACTCTATGCACAAAGAGACAACACTCATAAATCACTAGACAGTCTAAATTAATTGCCACAGGTAGCACCATGCCAATAGCACATATAATTACTTTTTTGTTGTACAGAGTGGAATATCAGAAAGTTGCTGCTGGCATTAATGAGAGGAAGAAAATTGAGTATATATCAAAAAAATTGCCAGAGTGCTTGCAAATATTCCAAAGCTGCATCTAACTTGTGAATTACACTTTTCTGGGTCTTCGTGTTCCGTATCTACAGTTATCCCTCACACCAAGCTGTTCTATTTCTGATCAAATTATCAATTCAATACCAATGAAACAATGTCCTCAGAGCCACCCACTGTAAAGGACAATTTTATATAAACCCAGATCTAAATGCTACTGATAAAAGAAATGTACCAGGAACAAAACAAAAAATTTCTTCACTCTTCCAAACAGTAGCAGGTAGAAGATATGAATGCGGAAAATGAAAGCATCAGTTAAAAAGAAAAGTAATGTTGGTAACAGAAAACCAATTTCTAAAACTCAACAGATTTATGGTGAGATGAAATAAACTGTATTCTTCACCCTTCATTCCCAAGCGTCAACCAGCACAGTATGTGGATGTACCATGTGGGTCATGTCTGCCTTTCCATTCAAAGTAAGGTTCTATCCTGCCTTTCACTGCTTAACTCAAATCCTTTTGAAATCAGTTTAGAGGTTTCTATCAACTTCATCTGAATGATCCCATGGAAACCTGACTCATGGGAAATTAGAGAGTGATGTCTAATCTCCAACGCAGAGCAAGACATTAGATCAGAATACACATATTGGTGGAAGTTCTGCAACTTCTATGGCCAAACTTATTAACCTTTTAGATTCAAAATATAATTTTAAGAATTTTAAAAAATGTTTTGAAGTTGCAATGAAATTTTAATGAAGGTCAAGTTAAAAAAAAATAGGATGCTGTTGAATAAGGAGGGAAAGACTTGTGCCTTGACTTGTGCCCTTGCTGGTAGTTCCTGTTTTTCAGTCATCCAACCTAGAGGTAAGACAAAAGCTTTGGGTTTGGTTAACTGATGGAAAAAATACTCACCTATATGTTATATATACCATAGAATCATAGAATGGTTTGAGCTGGAAGGGACCTTAAAGACCATTTACTTCCAAACCCCCTGCCATGGGCAGGGAACTTTCCACTAGAATATTTATAGTATACAGAAAGTGTACATACTTTACTATGAAGTATACTGTAAAGTATACATATATGTATACAGTATATATATAAATATTATATATATACATGTATACTTTTTTCTGCCCCTGCAGTCACCATTCAGTCAAAAAATTATACATGTGTTTCTTTTTGCTCACTTTCTCTAAAAATTACTTGCACTTGATATGCTATGTCAAACTGAGGTGGATTTGGAGACGTGCTTGCATGTTGTGGGGGAAGTTGGTAGAAAACATTGTTGGAACACAGAGATATGAACTCCAGGACTAGAACACCCTCATTGGAAAACATTTCTTGACTGTTTTCTTTACAAATAAGAAAGAGTTTTGCAAAATTGTAATAAAAGATTACCAAATAATGACAGTGCTTTTACAACCACTCTACGTTCTCCCTGGAGAGGTGCAAATAAGCACTAAGCAATGCAATATTTTGGAGGAGCTATTTCACATTTTTATTTGCACATTTTTATTTGTTACAGCTAAGTGAAAACTTATCTGACGTGTAAATGTAGCACTTTGAATCATTATTTTATCATTAGTCCCAATTATTATTACTATTTTACCTACCTATAGACATTTTTGCGATTTCTTTTCCTCAAAATGTATTTTTAAATTTTGCATTTTTACACAGATGTGTGGTCCTAATTAATGTGTTGCTGAGATAAATGTTTTTTTCTCACCTTAAAATAGGTAGCTCAGAATACATATTCAATAAACTTTTTCTTTACACATGCAGAACATGTGTATGGACATCATCTCAAAAGAGACATTGCAAACATGGAAGGACAGGAATTATTGACAGGTGTAATTAATAGTCTGGCGAAACTCCTGTATGAGAAATTACTGTGAATATTAAAGACAGCATATGTTAAGTCATATTTGTATAAGTGGGCACAGTAACTCTGAAGGAGACCAATAGGAAGATGAGCCCAGGAAGTTTTCTTTCTCATATCTTAGAAATTTGCACAGTGTGTTGCAGATGCTTTACTTCATTCTTTCCTTATCCAATATCCTAAAAGTTGGAAAACTGGGTACACCATTAAGATAGAGACTGGAAATGAATGTAGATCTTCTGATATGCTAATTCCCTATTAATTTGTAATAAAAAATAACCTTCCTCTGTGATTTTTTTTTAAAGAAAAACATAAATGTTCTTCCTAAAAGACCATTGTAAATACTCCTAGGCATGGGAGAGTCCCAAGCTGAAAATCCACATCTGACAAAATGAAAGAATCCTGATTTTTATAAAAAGGATGGAAGCTCTAGTGTTGCATTAAAATTTCAGCCATTAGCTAAAAAAGCCTCAAGGAAAGCAAGATTTAAAATACTTATGAAGTATTGCCTAGATATGTGAGCCTGCAGAAAGGAAGAAGGGCTGTTTCCACTACTTACACTAATTTCAACCCTCATTTTGCTTCACACTGTATTGCAGAACTTAATTATTACTAGGCAGATTTCAATCCTAGGAAAATCATGGGTCAAGTCCTCTTGAAGGCCATTTCAAGGCTCTTGAAGGAGTAGAAAACAATTGGGAACAATGTAGGTCTGGCAGCATTAAATGCCAATAACATTCTTGGCAATATTAAGAGGACCACAGTGAGTACATGAGAGGAGCAATTATTCTGCTTTACTCTGTGCTTCTTAGATCACATCCAGAACGTTGCATCCAGTTTTGGGGCCCCAATAGAGGGAAGACATTGATCAAGATATTGATATGGAGTACGTTGAGCAGAGGGCCACCAAGACAGATAGGGCTGGATAACTTTTATATCTTGAGGAGTTGCTGAGGGAGCGGGGCTTGTTCCACCTGGAAAAGAATCACTGAAGGACCCTAACAAGACCTTTCCAGTACATATGGGAGGTTGCTGAGAAGAAGCTTGTTGAAGCAAGACTTCTTTACTAAGGATCACAGCTGAAATATGAAACAATGGTCATAAATTTACACGGGAGAGGTTTTGACTGAGTATAAGAAAAATTATGAGGGTAATAACTGAAAATGGTAGCCTGAGAGATTGCAAGTTTCCAAATCCAACCACACAAAACCCTGAGATAACTGGTCTGAATTCAATGTGGACCCTGTTTTGAGCATGGCTTTGGATTACAGACCTCCCAAAGTCCCTTGCAATCTGAGTAATTCAGCAATTCAGTGATTTTAATGGCATCAGCCACTATGAGAGTCCATAAACTGTTAAGACTAAATACTTTGGGGCCTCGCAGCTTCTAAGGAGTCATGCACTCCATAGCACAGTGATGTTCAGGTTTTGGCTCCCTTCTCTGAGAGGGAAGTGTTCCTCCAGCAAAGAGCATGCAATTAATCCCATGATGGGATTCAACATTTTCTCAGCTAACTCATAATGCAAAGCACGTCCCTTTTAAGTGTCATTTGTTGCAGAGCTAGTGCTGTAAAGCTGCCTGTCCTGCTGTACTGCTGTACTCTTAAGTCTTAGTGTTGTATTTTTCCTAGACAGATGCCAAATTGATAAAAATCTGATTTTTCTGCACAGCTGTTCCAATTGAATCCTCATTGCTACAACCACATTAGGAAACAAAGGGAGGTATTATGGTTGGAAAATATTTTTTTTTCCTACTTCATATCCAGATTGTTGGTGTGAAGGTCTCTAGTCTTTGTCTTGGCTTCCACTTGCAAACTGGGCATTGACATCTGCTAATTGCTAGCTTCTAAGGGAATTGAGTTTAAAACATACTGTACATACCAGGCCAAATTCGCTGTGTGTCACAAAGGCGAGATTGTTTTCTTTCTCCTGTTTTGCATTTACAGCTAAAGCAAATTGGAAGGAAACTGGTGACTATCATGAACTAGAGAGTAAGAACAACAATAGATATAATCAAATAACACTCAGCTAATGGATCCAGTTGCAAAAGATGATTTAGCAGCTGCTGTCTCAGAGCATCTACATAAGCCTCTTTTGATCCCCAACTTTGGACTGTGTATGGACTAAGCAAGCTATAAAAAACAAACTTTATTAGAAATGTACTACGTCCAGAATCCTGCAGCCAAAGGTACACAGAAAGTGCACCACGGGCAGCTTAAACATGAGTATTCTGGAGCTACTCACGGTATACTGAAGAACTGTGCATCAGGGTGCAGTGGAGTTCCTGGGAGTTAAATGAAAGATAAACTGAAAAGGATACCTTACCTGCTGAGACTTGAGTTCAGCTCCCTGAGTTTCTCCAGCAGCAGCACAGCTGATGAAATCACCAGACCTCAGAGCAGCATGATTTTTCCTAGAATCTGGCCCCAGTGTGAGAGAATGAAGCAAACTGGCAGATACTCATGACTCCTAATCACTGCCTTTTGCACTTTCTGAATGCTGATTTGGTTCCTCTTTCTCTCCTTAAATCAGAGGAGTAGGCCATAGCTTATCCCACAGAGATGCTCTTGTGATTGTCTAAAAGTGGAGCAGAAGTGAAGAGCTTTTTGAATGCCAAAAACATGATTATCGTTCCACCCACACAAATGTTAATCTGAAGCCACTGCAGTCTCTGGTGTCAAACTGCTATAAGCAAGAGACGTATCAAACTCTAACAGCCATTATTACTTTGAGTATCTGGGAGGTTACAGACAGCTGCAGTGGAGAAGTTTGTTTAATGCAATTTTTTGTTTCACTTACTTGAATGTACTTTTTCACTGGAGTGTTGTGCCAAATGCAACAGAGGCCCTGCAATCCTCACATGCTCTTTCGGTCTAATGCTGGTGCACTAAAACAGGGGAAAGTCTCACCTCAGCAACCCTGCTCCATTTTGAAGAAGAGACTATGTAGGGTCACCCTCAGCACTTGGCTTCTCCCCCTCATGGTGCAGCCACCCCTTACTGCACTATGACACTCAATATGGAAGGAAAATTTTCTCTTATAAAAGTAGTCCCAGTTCCCAACTTTCATTTTAACAAACTTTAAAATAGTGTTAGGTAGAGAAGACTGGTTTATTTCCCTCAATCATTACTTACTGTGTCATTGTATCTCAGTTTATTTGATTTATGTTCAGTCTTGATTAACAAGATACTTCAGAGAAGACAAGTGGTTCTGCTGAGGCTAAAACTTGTTATCATTATACAGTGTAACCATGATGTTTTATCCTAAGGTGTCTGTTCATCTTGCATCTCAAGAAAAAAAAAATGAAATCACCTCTTTCAGTGTTGAAGTTCATCAGCATTGCATACATCACTTACATCACTTACCTCTGATTTAGAATGAGGCTTCACTTTCCAAAAATGCTCTCAGCTTTGATCCCATACTGTGGCCAGGCTCATTTTTCCTCATTAGATAAGAAGCATCTTCAACAGTTTGTTCAATTAATGACATAATAGTCTCCTGTGTAATATATTAATGTAGATTTTCCTGTACAAAAAAAACATCCATAGGAAAGAAAGTTCGGAGCAATAATTTTCTCTATGAGTAGAGAAAACATTAATGGGAATAAAGTGTTGAGTTTGATATCACTAGTTCTACTACTGGTAAAAGTAAACTTGCAAAATGAATGAGTGCAATATTATCATAAATATCAAGGTCTGTAAGATACTTAAAAGTATCTTCTGATTCTTTGTGAAATTCTATGGCTTTTTAAAACACATTCTGAAATATAGAACAGTTTTTCTGTTCATTTTAATGAGAATAGATCCTAACACTTCATTACGATTTCATACAACCTACCCCTGGCTTCACTCTATTAAATTTCTTAGGACTTCTCTATAAAGGTTTTGTCATATCTTGTTAGGACCCACTATCTAATTATGAAGAGTCTGGTGTTCCCATTTGTTCACATGCACCTGCTGGAGATGAAGTGACGGTGTCACCCTGTAATTGAGGGTAAACGTAAGACATTTTTTGTTGTTTTTGCTGTGGAACTCTCTTGACTTTGGAACCCTGTTTTGTCTGAAATACAAATTCTGTTGTCAATTTCAGTTGTGAATTAACTTCTTTGGCAGAATAGTTTTTGAAGGAATATTAGTGAATATGATGACTGGAAGAATTGCATATTTTCCATTACAAAAAAAAATGATTGTACATTACCTAAAGCACTACCCCACGGAGTGATAGCATAGACTATGGTGTATCTACATTTCTCTCCACTCCCCCCAGTGGAGACAACTAAGTTTTCTGCTTATTGGAGTAAACTTTTAATGGGAAATATGTATGTCAGTATTAACAAGTAGAATTTTTGGCAGACTTAATGCATAGGTTACTGTTCTTGTTGCTAAAAAAATCAATTGTTTTTTTCCTAAGATCCTCTTTTATACAGCATTAATTACTACGTTTAGATAATTTTTGTCTTAGGCAAACTGAACTAATCAGATCTAATGGCCTATCTGGTCTTAAGTCAAAAATAGCACTTTCCACCAAAAATATACATTATGTAAAAATGTCTAGATTTAATTTAACTTGTGAGAAAATATGTTTCAGCAGAAAAGCAGGTGAGCCCCATCTTGTAATTTATGTCAATTTTACTTTTTTTGCATTAATAATAGGGGACTTTTTGGTAACTTTATATTTTCTTAAAGAAATATGACACAAATGGGTTTTGCAGCCACTGAGCTAAGTTTTGTTTCTTATTGATCTCCAGCATCTATACAGGGTGACATTCTGGACCTACTGACAACAGAGGGATTTTTTTCAATAGCTTCACAAGTTCCAGGATTTCACTTATAACTAAACTATCTGTATTCTTCAACCAAGCAGGTGATAATTCTACTTCTGTGTCATGTTTTCATATCTTCATTTAGCTTATTTTATTTAGTGGGTTCACAGAAAGGCAACAATTTGCTTTCTTGATATAAAGTTTTCAAAGTGAGTTTGTAAGAAATCTTTGATTACAACAGGATGGCTCTAAAAGTGTTGTATGCTAAACTTACTTCAAATAATAACAATTCCTGCATTACAAAATTTTAATTCTTAAGCCTCTGACACTGGCTGAATTTTGTTTCTAAATTCTTAACAGTCCATAAAGACCTTCCAGTGTTGTTCAGAGAAGCAATGCATGCCCCATCCCCCAGACAGTTTGGATGGAGCTCTGAGCAACTTGGTCTAGTGAAAGGTGTCCCTACATATGGCATAGGGGTTGGAACTAAATGATTTTTAAAGCACCTTCCAATCCAGGCCATTCCATGATTCTATGTTGTAACTTTGTTTTCCTCTTAATGACAGAGAAAAAAATTAAAATTTGAAGCCTGTACATAAAAACATCCACAAAAAAGTGCAATGGTATGGAACTTCTCTATCAGGGTTGCACTAGCTGACTAGAACTGTTGTTAGTTTGCAGGGGAGGGGAGCAGCATTTTCTTATAATCATGCTGCATTTACTGATGGTGATGGAGGGCTACAACTTCTTTTACTTCTTCCAGTAAGTCTACAGCAACTGAGAACAAGGTCCTAAAAGTGTATCTTTGCTTGAGAAAATTACCCAGAAGCACATTGCCTATGTGCTTCTTATCCACGGTGTCCTGTACTGCTTTACTGAATACTGTAATGTAAGTTTTCCCTCTCATTTTTTATCTTCTTATGTTAGAAAAACCTGACTTGGAGCTTACTGATATTGGGAAACACTAGAGATTTTATTCAATAAAATGAATTGTGTGAGGCATTCAGACCAAACTATAGGATCCCATGCTAACTCAGCTTCAAGAGATTGCAGTACTCAGAAGCTGTTTGGACCTGTGAATTTTTAACAGTTAGTTAGTGGAGATTATGACCATCAGAGAATGAAGTACAAAAGACATTTAATGGAAATAGTATTGGGAAATGTTCATGCACATTGGAACTTGGTAATTCATACTGTTAAACTGTTATAACAGTCCCTTCAACAGTTTTGAGCCAGGCCAAATAGTGGTCTCTGAAATAATTTCAAGGCACAGTGTTGGAGTTAGCATCCACCAAGGACCATTCTCAGTCTGGACATAGCTGCCCTGTTTTGGAAGGAAAAAGAGTTTAGCAGTTTGGCCATGAGCTATTTGGTGCCAGCTGAGTGTAATGCCAAAGAGCAGTTCCAGGCACATATATTAACATAGCTATAGCCAAAACAGTTGAAGTATTGTACATTTTGGCTATTTTCCCCATTCCATTCCAGCCCACTGCTCACATTTTTAGTGTCCTGGAAGCAAGCAAAGGAGTTAGTATAAACAATCCAGAGTGACATACAACAACTTATATCTAAAATCAACAGATTCTCTTTCTAAAGCAGTTAATATGGTGGAGTAACAGTTAATGGTCACCAACTTCAGAACTGAAGAATTTCAGTGAAAACACTTCCGGACTCCAAAGATCATCTGGGAATTTTATCTGGAGATCATCAGGGTACTACTGGGAATCCTTTGAGAAATATCAAAGTGCCAGGAAAGGTTACCTACCCAACCCTACGACTTCCAGCAAGCTCTAGCAGCTTCTGACAAGCTTGATCAAAGCATGTGCTGAGCATTTGTTCAAACTGACTCCCGATAGTGGAAGATTTACAGAAGTGCTGGTCCAGGATACAGTTTCCAGGGGAAGCAGCTAGCAGAGGTGGCAGCTCTTGCAGAAGGGAGTCAGGAGTTTTGCTGAGAGCAGCACGCATGGCTCGGTGGTGGTGGTGACATGCCACAGGGCACATTTCCAGCAGTTGCTGAAGCAGCTATCCCTGTAACAATAGGGTTGTGACTCAGATAGAGGACACTGTGAGACAGCTCCCAGTGGAGGACACAACCTTACAGATTTTGGGCTTCAGGAATGCCTGGGGCCTCTCACTGGTACCGGGATCAGGGGGTAAGGTGGGCTCTTTCCCTGCAGTAGGTGTGCATGACTGAACAGGCTGTGTTGCCAAGATAAGGAGCTGGAGGAGGAGACAAACAGACTTCACAGGATCAGAGATACTGAGAAAGAAGTGGATCTTCTCCAAAATCCTGCATATACAAGAGCCTGAAAACCCAGCTTGCAGAGGCAAAGGCAGAATCCATGCATATCTGGATAGGAGATGAAGACTTCCGTGATAACCAAGACTGGAAACTTGTGACTTCTAGCACCAGAAGGACAGCTCCTGTTCCCTCTGCAAATCTGCAGCTACACAGTATATCACTGCCCTTGTAGTAGATGAAGGGCTCAGAGCTCTGTCTAACAAAACACCCAGCGTGGCTGAGCCTGAGCAGCAGGAGGTAGTAGTATCTCTCCATCTGCTAAACTTCTACCCTAAGGAGATTTGCTGCTTTACAGCACTCAGATCCAGGATCTTGGGGAGAAGCTGCTGGAGCTGATTAGTCCTTCTACTCCCACCTATCGTGCACTTCCAAGTCTGCACTGATACTTCCAGGGGATACCCAGAGCATATCAAGTGTGACTACGTGACTGAGTGCAAGAGCCAAAAGCATGGATGTCCAGATGGTTTTCTGCATGATCCTTATAGTAAATGAAATCATAGAATAGTTTAGATTATAAAAGATCTTTAAGATCATCGAGTCCAACCCTTAACCAAGCACTGCAAAGTCCACCACTAAACCGTGTCCCTAAGAGCCACATCTACACATCTTTTAAATATCTCTAAGGATAATGACTCAATCCCCTCCCCGGACAACCAATGCTTAGTAATCCTTTCAGTGAACAAATGTTTTCTAATATCCAACCTACAGCTCCCTTGATGCAACTTGAAATCATTTTTCTTTTTCCTGTTGCTTGTTACCTGGCCAACACTCACCTCACCCCAACTTCCTCCAGAGTAGTTGTAGACCACAATAAGGCCTCCTCTCAATCTCCTTTTCTCCCTAATAGACAAGACCAATTCCCTCAGATACTTTTGAAGGACTTTAGGAAACAGTTTTAGGAGGACTGGATGAATTCTAATGTCAACACCTGGTTGCACACCAGATGAGGACAATGGAGATTTTGCCTTAAAAACTATGGCACCATTTTGGAGGATCACAGTGGGAATAAACAGCACTCACCTGATAAAGTAGGTCATAAGCACCTTTGACAACAGGCTGACCAGTCTGGTGAGAAATGCTTAAAGCTGGGGACAGTGGGGAGGGAAAATGACAGCCAACAGTACACTGGGGAAGTGATGGACCAGGCTGTCAAGCAAAGGATGCAGGGTGATTTGAAGGAGAGAGGCTGTTGCGTTGGGCCTTTATATAACAAAAAAAATGGAGTCTGCTCCCCACTGACGTGGTGATCACAGAGAGTTTATTTCAAACTTGGCGCTCTTTTTATTCCTTAAAACCATGTGACCTTGTGACCAATAAGGTTATCAATTCCAGCGCATGTCCCCTGGGTTTCCCTGCCCTGGGTGCCTCCCCCACACCCCTGGACATGCCTCCTACAAGAGGCCTCACGATCAATGTGGCTGCAGTGATAACACAGCAGTGCACCAGGAGGCTTATGGAGCACATTGATGACAACTTCCTAACAGAAGTGACTGAGGATCTGATGAGAGAAAAAACTCTGCTTGAGCTGGCACTTGCCAAAAAGAAGTTGGGGATTGAAGATGGGATCAGCTTTGGCAGCAGTAACCATGACATGGATCATCAGAGGAAGGAAAAAGGCCAATAGCAGGATCACAACTCTAAACTTCATGAGCAGGTCATTGGGCTGTTCAGGCATCTTCTCAAAAGAACCCTACAAAATATGGTCCTGGTGATAAGAAAATTCCAGCAGAGCTGGGTTTTTTTCAAGAGTCAGCTCCTCCAAACTCAAGAACAGTCCACCTCCATGTGCAGAAAAGCAAGCAAGATTGTTAGGAGACTTCCATGGAGAAACAAAAAACTCTTGGAAAACATAAAAAGGAAGCAAGGAGTAGGAGAAATAAGAGGTGGAAGCAGAGTCAGGTAGCTCATAAACGGTATAGGGACATTTTCCAAACATGAGAAAAGGGGAAAATGTGGATCCACTGCTAAATGGGACACAGGACTAGATGAAAAAGAAATTGGAAAAGACCAAACTACTCTGCGCTTCTTTCTCCACAGTTTTTATTAGTAAGACTTGTAGTTCCTACAATTAGCAGAAAGTCTGGAGGAAACTATTTTCCTGCCACTGTACAAAGTAATAATCATGCAAGAGGAATTATTTCTTTATTCATTACATTTTTCCTTTTCAAAGAGTGGACACACCTCAGTGGTAAAGAATATATTAATGTTTATTAATGTTAGGACAGTTCATTGGTAGTTAGGATAGTCTGATAATGTTAGGATATGTTCATTGACATATCCATTTTTCTGCTTCTGAAAAGGTTATTCTAGTGATGGGTGAACATCACTGAGCTAAAGAAGCTCAATATTGTAAGCAATATTGATAAATCTGTGGTAGATTATTCAACTTAGGTCAATTTTTTGTATCACACTATGCATCCAATAGTTGTCTACTTTATTTTCTTTTTTATTTTTTTTTAATATGTGTGTGTGTGTGTTCACTATCTCAGAACCTCAGTGTAACTTCAAATATTTCCTATCTATTTATTTCTATTTACGTCCTTCTGGACCACCTTTGGAATCTGTCCACCATGTTACAGTAAATAAAACAGAAGACTGTAGTGTTTTTCTTGCTCAAGAAGGTGTCATGGGAAGTAGATTATTACAATATCCTGAGTTTTTCAGTGTGAGTTGGTCACTGAGTCTCCAAGCTGGTTTAGATGCTCTGTTTTAATGTAGAAATGCAACGTATGCCTCCATGCAAAATGACTTAGTTTCCCTTAGATGTCCTTTACATATGTTCATTATTACATTACTGATCATCAGCAATTTCATAAAGATCTATTGGTAGTAGTTAATGTGATTGTCTCACCAATGGAAGTAGTTTTTCCTTTCATGTTTGCAAATAAAAGAATAAAAGTGTAATAATGAAACTTCACCAATATAAAATCATACACAGGAGAGGAACAAAAAAGACTTGCTTTTTTCTGATATTGTAGAGAGGAACTGAAAACTAATCTTTAAGCACTCATTTCCCCATTAATAAACCACAAAACCCCTGTCTATAGAGAAATCCATTATTACTAAACATAATATTCAAACTTAAGAAATTGGAAATTAGTTCCATTCACTAAATACACAGAAGAAATAAATTTTTTTGTCATCATAGTATTAACTCAAAAGTTGTTATTTTTTCCCTTTCTATTTGATTACATCATTCTTGTTTTCTTTAATATTCAATTTCTGTAATATTCATGATAATTGGAGTATTTCCTCTCATGCTTATTATTGCAACTCTTATTACTTTGTACATGCACCTGTTTTAATAAAGAATAATCAAATTGCAAAACTGATAATAATTACAATATTTTGATTGGCAACTACAGTATTTATGTTTGACAACAAAAAAGGACAGGAGTTTTAACCAAAACTATTATGCATAGGTTTGAGATCAGAAAACTCATATAGGAAAACTAAGGTTTAATTACAATTAATGATTTTTTTCTATTTTTCTACTTTTCTTCATTCCTAGCGCTGTGTCATATAGCATGAAAGCAGCAAAATATATTATTCTATCTCTGATTTGCCTGTTCTGTTTCTACTGCTGGGAGGTTGGCAAAGGACTTCCAAGTCTATACTGATATACAGCAATTTGTCATCAAATAATAATGTGAAACCAAAGAAAAAAATATCTAGAGGATCAATAAATTCCCTGCATAGGAAGTTCTTGCACATTTAACCTAAGGAACTAATGTTCAGAAAGGAAAATTTGCCTTATATACTGGCCTACAAATAAATCACTGTTAAAACTAAAGCAATTATTTTGTAATCTCTACCTTAGAAGCTTGTATAGTTCATTAATCTTGTCTGCAGTTATGCAATAGTAACATGAAAACATCTCTTCCTTTTAAAGGGAAAAACAATAACCAAAATGCTGATGCCACTCTCCTGTTCAAACTGTCATAAATAGCCCACTACTGTTGTGCAAATTTCATTTCTATGACAATGCAGTTGTCAAATCAGAAAGTTCTTCCAGAATACTCACACACAGAAAACTTTGAAAATAGACTTTTTATGTTAACAAGTTCAAAGTTATCTAACAAATAAATTATTCTTCAATAGTTCTGATCAAGACAATCAATTCCGATATACACTAAAATTTTAAATCTAGTTCTTTAATTAATGTGGGTCTCCCAGTGTGTAACAAAGTTAAGCTTCCCCAACTTTCAACTTTTAAGTGGATTTTCTAATGTTCATTCATATATCAGAAGGTTTGATTTCTCTGTATTTTGGTTAGGAATAAGTCAATCATTTTTCTCTCTTACTTAAAATCCGAAAAATAAAATTTTAAATAATTTTATTTAAAAAAGAATTTAATGCAATTTAAATTTCCTCAGAAAAGTTTTTGTCTATGCCTAAGAAATTCCCATTAAAAAAAAATAACAGATTCCAGCTATCCAAAATATCCATCCACACATTGTCAGAATTTTGAACAATTCCTGATACCTCAGTTTTTTTAATTGGTATGAATCTTTACAGTTACTTATTGATTTTCAGTTGCCCTGACTTTATGTTATTAATATAAAACACCAAGCACATTATTTTCTGATACGTTTCATAAGCTTTTTTTTTCCAGGAGA
>NW_016690195.1:7996909-8104409 GCF_001604755.1 Lepidothrix coronata
TATACACACAGAAAAAGGGAATTGGTCTTCCTATATGTTCAAGGGAAGCTAAAATACCTACGTAGAGTCATGGAGTACAATACATGGTTTTGTTATGTGTCCAAGTAGTGTAGCCCAAAATACAGGGAGGTCCTTTAACTTAGGGTTTCGAACTTCAGATCAACTGTTCTCTCTTTGATAAATGGAGTGTGGATTGGTTTGGGGCTTTTTTACTTGCTTGCTATTCTTAAAAAAAAAAAAAAAGTCTGGATAAAATGGACCCCCTGTGTATAATGATTTAGCGGTTAGAATACTCACTCACAGAGCTAAAGAATTGGATTTTAAGCTCTTCTCTGACTGATGAGGTTCAAATCCACAGAACAACGCCTGCTGAGACAGTGCCCCAACCATCTGATTATCATCCATTCTGAATGACAGAGTGAAGAGCACATTCCACCTCTCATCCTGGAGTTGTTTTGTTTCATTGTGAAGAAAATAATATATTGGGTCAGAGAAAGAGTATATGAGGAAGCCTGGCTCTATAACAGAATACTGAGGACTTCGCTCAGCAAAGGATTTGGATCCCAAAAGGGGTTTTGTGTCTTGCATTAAACAGATATTAAATAATATGAACTGAATGTGATCCCTAGAGCTGAGACCAAAATATAGTACTTCTCCTTCCAGAAAGAGCGCTCTAACCACACTGGATATAACTTATATGTTTCTATGTTACTTTGAAAGCAGACCGTTGTTGGTCATGCTGTGTCTGGAGACTATTCAAATGAACAGCTTGAGACTTCACGAGTAACTGTTCTGAACAATGAAATGCCCAAGCAGTGACAGACAAACAGCTTGAAGTATGTAAAAGTCCACCTTCATGTCAAGAGACTTGTAAATAGAGGATAATTTCTCTAATAATGTCTTAAACCTGACATTTAATTTGCAAAGAACTTTGATCAAGTTAAGGAAACCAACCTGTGGATGTCTTATGATTCAATGTTTTCTTGTCCATTTTAAAAACCGCAATCACTATTTAAAGTATTTTCCAGAGGGGGGAAAAAATCATTATCTACATCTTCTCCTGTTGACTTTTAAAGTAGGAGGAATGGGTGAGCTGTGAAACCAGTGCAAATCCCATGTATTGACCCATGAAATAAGCAAGCAAAAAATTGAGTCCGGGAAGCTGTCTCTAAGGAAAGCTAATACTCTGAAGGCCTGAATTAAAAGATAATTTTACTGAAAATGTTTACCATGGATTACAGCAAATTATGTGTGAAGCAAACACTTCATAAATGACATATATATATATATATATATATACTCATACATGAAAAAATTATAAATGGACCAACAAGGAAGGAAGGAAGCTAACTAGTGACCAGACAATTAGCGATAAACCTTATTCAAACTTCAGATATAAAGCAGTGAACTCGGATGATACTCATTTTGTTTGCAGCTGGAAATCTCATGATAAATAAGAACTGAACTTCCAGGGAACACTGATAAAAGTGCCCTTTTTTAATCATTCAGTCTCCAGTGTGAATTTGCATTCACACAAATGTAGCAGATGCATGTTCTTAATTTGTTACAAAGTTTCTGCGTGGATTGGATCTAATTTTTTTGCCTAATTTTCTTCCCCTACTGTTAGATAAACCACCCCATCCACTGCCTGATAGTTAAATGGATGTTATACAAATCAGGTAAAAAGTTAATTCACTTCAAATCTTTTTATCACTTCCTTTGATAGTTCTTCCACTAATCTCTTCATCTAACTTGGACTAAATGCCTCGATCCCAAAAGCATAATTATAAAGCAAAAAGCTTATATTGTTTTAAATCATACAGAGATTTTCAGAAGTTCCTAAACATTACCACATCCCCTGCAGCTTGCTTTTGATGTGCTTCCTACTTGTTCTCTGTAGTGAGAACAGACTTTATGTTCTCTTTTTTTACAGCACTGATGTAAGCAGGGATTTGGACCACCACAGGGACATCTAAATCTAGTTAAAAGACCTATAACACTTTCCTATGAAGACAGTCTGAGAGAATAGGGGTTGCAGAAGAGAAGACTCTGGGGAATCCTTAGGGAAACCTTCAAGTTCCTCAGTGGGGCCTATAAAAAAAGCTGGAGAGAATTTAGACAAGTGCGTGTAGGGATAGGACAAGGAGTAATTACTTAAAAAGAGGACAGGTTTAGATTAGATATTAGAAGAAATTCTTTACTGTGAGGCTAGTGAGGTACTGGAACAGGTGCCCAGAGAAGCTGTGCATGCTTCGTCCCTAGAAGTGTTCACGGCCAGGGCGGATGGGTCTCTGAGCAACCTGGTCTAGTGGAAGTGGTCCCTGCCCATGGCAGGGGAGGTTGGAACTAAATGTTCTTTAAAGTTCCTTCCCACACAAACCATTCTATAATTCTATGATTCCTAAAATAAAAACTCAATGTGTCTCCAAAGACCACCCTCCAAAGACATTCAGCTTAGAGATTTTTTGGAGTATCACAAGCATTTAAAAAGTCATAACCCCACCTTTAATGGTATTTCTAACATTTCCCACTTTCTGACAGGATAGAAACCAAAAAGGGGAAAGAAAATACTAATATATTAATTAGTATATTCAGATGTGCATACTTTGCAATATTTATGATAGTCCAAGCTGTCATTTACTTCTGTTGGTTTCTTCTCAGTTGCAGCCATAGTGGCCAAGCAAATCAGAGCTTTGTGCCTCAGTGCCTTTGTGGAGCAAGTACTCCAAAACTGGAGAACAAACTGAGACAGACCACAGCCTTAGTTTCTTCTTTCAGCACCAGGTAATAAGATAAACAAATGTCACTGACTACAACTAATTGTGAGTGGAATTACTCCCTCAGAAGACATTACATCCAATGACATCAATCATTGAAGAATAGGCTAGAGTGGGATTTAGGAATTTTGAGTTATACTTCCCTCTCTATCAGAAATTCACAATGTGTACTCAGACAAATAAGTCTGTTGGTTGTGTATGACCACTCTTACCTTTAGCTTTCCCTTCTTTGAGCTATCAAGTTTTATGTCCTGTTCCATGTCTGCCACAATGGGATAGTCCTCTTAGCTGAAGCCTGATAGTGCTGCTCTAATGCATAAAGATGAGCGAATTTTGTGCAATTAATTTATTTTCCACTGAGTTCATGTAATGATAAAATATACCAGCCTGCCAGATCAGACAGAGGTATTTCACTACCTTGCAATTTAACTGATCAATTTCCATGGCATCTTTTATTTACAAGTTTTGACCAGTAACAATTACTGAATATACCATCTTCATTGTCTATGCTATCCCTACTTCTTTAATGTAATAGTTATCTGATAAATGCTGTCTGCTGATATCCTCTTTAAAATTACTTACTGCAACAATGAAGTTAGTGCCAATAGCAGGAGAGAATGCTGGCAGAAGGAAAGAGGTAATTATGATAAAGCTTCTTGTGGCAACATTACCTTACTGCGGTATATGTGTCTTGTGTAAAAGTACACTTTTTATTCATTTCAAGGATTTTGCTGGAGGAAGCCCATAGGTTATTCTTAAAAACAGTGGAGACCTGGACTTTTAAAAGCTTCCAATTCTAAGATTTCCCAGTGTGGAGTTTCTAAAACTCATGCTCATCCTTTAGTACAAGCTCCTAGTATTGAATGTATTTTGGGCATTGTACTTCTTTTCCACTCCGTTCATTTTAACAAAAGGGCTGAAATCTTACTTAGTTTCTTGATTTTTTCTTGTTCTTGCCTTTTACATTCAAATTTTGCCATTTACATTAGTAAGGAATGGATTTTGCCTGCAATGAACAATAAATCCTTATTTCAAAAATCCCTTCAGACTGAGCTGAAGTTTAGTTGGAGTTACTAAATTTGGAGCTGTTTCATTTTCCCTTTTCACTACTTTTTGTCCCCAGTAGAAACCTAACAATGATTTAAGAACTTAGTGAGATCAAGAGTGACGACGACTGTTCCTTACAGTCAGCTTAGACTGCTACTGGCAAAGCCTGACAGAGAAGGGGAAAGATCTTTGCCATCTCATTGCTTTCTGTTTTAATTACTTTGTTACTTCCATTGTCATAGCAGATTTCAAGACATTTGTTTTCTGAAACTTACAGGAAAAGAAAGTACTATTACTTGTACTTTACAGATTAGAACTGGTAAAAAAATATGATAAGCAATAAAACATTGGACCTAGATATAACTGTATTCTAGACACAGCTTTCTAATCCAGATCACGTTTCAAATATCTATTATGATAAGCTTGACTATAATTTTATCATGTCTTTGATCAGCAGAATGGATATTGTAACATCTCCTATGAGCTTGTAGCTCTTTTTCTTATCTATTCGTCTCACTTGATGTTGAGCACTGGAATTTTTACTGTATTTCTTGGTTAATTTCATTCATTATTATATTTTAACACTATGCTGATTTTTCATCCTAAATTAGGCCTGATTAGTTTCTGTAGGTTTCCCATAGTCACTCATCATTAGAAATTTCCATTTCTAAATAAATCACTCTAGGATAAACAGGTTGACGTAAAACTTTCGCCAAAGCGTATGTGCCTTCCATCCACTCTAGGTCCCATGTTATCAGTGCGGAGGCTTTGGCCAAGTCTTTTTGTTTCCCTTTTTCTTTTTTTACACTTATTCTTTGTTGTTTTTTTCTCTTAATTTCAACAAGCTCAGAAATTGTTCTTGTATGTCCTAATTGGAGAAGGTTTAAAATAGAAAGGTATGTTGAATCAGCTTAATGTGTCATAGCATTGAAACACAAGTACTGAGAGCTGTGGAGTTTGTGTGTTGCAATGACATCTGACCAAATCAGAACTGCTCCAGAGTGCCACCTTGTGTCCCTGGGAGCTGGACTCGGCCACACACCAATTTATCCCCCAGTGCAGCACTGAGTGCTGGTGGTTCTCATATTTACTCCTGTGTCCTGTGAACGTAGCATGAATTCAGTCTCAAGTTCAGAGACTTCAGAAAGAGGTGGTTTGGAAAGCAGTATCACAGAATCACAGAAAGAGCGTCACCTAGACCAGGTTGCTCAGGGCCATGTCTAGTCAGGTTTTGAGTCTCTTCAGGAAAGGAGACTCCACAACATGTCTGGACAGCCTCTTCTAGTGTTGGATCATTCTTAGAGTAAAAAAAAAGTTTTCTTATGTTTAAACAGAATTCCCTCAAGTTCAGTTACTATTCATTGCCTCTTGTCTCTATCACCACCATTTTATGGTCACCGTGGGCAAGGCTGCCCACAACTTTCAATCTCCAATTAACACTTCCTTTTTTGTAAGTCCTAGCTTCAGCAGAGCTTTTTCCCTTCATTCAGACCTCAACCACATGTGTTAAAAAGTTTTGACCAATACCTTCCACAAAACTCCTGAGCTGCTTGTGCCGTGCTGTGTTATTGCTCTAGCAGGTCTATTGATTCTTTCTGATCAGGTGGTCTGATACCCACCTTAGTGCCACCTCAGCTGGTGGCTCTCTTATCCTGAACTCTACTGAACTATCTCATATGGTTCATCATCCTTCCCCGGGCAGAACTCCATGCATTCTCCCTGTTCCCTCACATCAAGGGCAATTATCCCTTCTTCACTGCCCCAGCCTGTCCTTCCTAAAGAGTCATTATCCATCCATGGAACTACTTCAGTCAGATAAGCTATCCATAAGTGATCCCAGTGAGATTACAGCCCTACAACTGCAGACCAATTTCTGGTTACTCCTGTTTGTTCCCCATGAGGCAGGAATCAGTGTACAGGCACTTCACAGAGGCACAGAGTCGTGATGATTTCACAAAAACTGTAGAAGTCAAAGAGGATCAGACCCAGTGTTGACCCTGGGGGTAAATTGTTAGTGACTGGCCTCCAAGTAGACTTCTTGTCATTGATCACCACCCTCTGGGACCAACATTCAGCCAGTTTGCAATATACCTCACTGTCTGCCCATCCAGCCCATAACTCATCACCTTCTCTATGAGGCTCATATGAGAGTGTCAGTAGTCTTACTGAAATCAAGGTAGACAATATTCACTGCTCTCTCCTCATTCATCAAGCCAGTCACTTCATCGTAGAGGGTTATCAGCTTGGTCAAGCATGACTTTCTCTTTTTCAAGCCGTGCTGACTACTGTCAATTGCCTTCTTGTCCTTCATCTGCCTCGGAAACATCTGCAGGATTAACTCAGATGTCTGGAAGAAAGGTTATGAACATACTTAGAAATTGCTTTTAATGGGTCTGGGGACTATTCTTTTGTTTCCAACTAGATTTCAGATGAATAAAATCTAGAAAGCAAAACTTCATCTCATTGTGTGTTGTGTGACTTTAGCAGTTCATTAAGCTTCCTCAGGACAGACTAAGAACAGTTACACAGCTGAGTCTAGCATGTCAGTCCCTGAATACCAAAAGTACAAATTAAAACATGCAAACCTATTCCAAAGTAAACTATAGAGATGTATTTCCAGCACAAAATGTGGACAAATACAAACGCAAGACTGTTCAAGACCTCCACACTCACCATCTGACCATTGCCAGTGGAATCATTTTCTGAGAAAAAAAAAGTATTGAGGGAGCCATGCTGGATATGGGTGACAATTGGTTATGCTCCTTGGTTGCCTTTTGTAGAGAAGTATTTAAGATACAACCCTCACTAACACCTGACTTGCCTTGGGATGCTTTTAATTTGTTTTTGCTGAGGTCACAGCCTCAGGTGACCCATCCAATTTTAAACTTGGAAGCATTGGAATTAGTTTTTTTAAGATAAGTTTCCATTGACCAGCTTTTTATGTTATCCATGATATCTGCAGATTGTTATAATACAAGTATTCATAGCTCATACCTGAGTTTTCCAGACTGGTAAAAGAAAACTCTCTCCACTAAAATTACAGTCAATTCTGTATTGCGTCTGAACACTGAAACAGAAACAAATTCAAAAATGCAACTTTTAAGGTGCTGACCAACCTGATATGGCAGCAGGATCAAGTGCATATCTAGGTACAAGAATCTCTTTGGCTACCCCTGCTTAAAGCAATTTTTACCAGACAGACTCCCAAGTCCCTGACAATATTTACCCTTATAAAAATTCCCATAAAGTAATAGAATGCTGGTTTTGCTGTTTTTAGAGAACTGAGGAACAGAGGAGTTAAACAATTTGTTCCAAGGCACACAGGAAATTTGCGTACAGAACAGGAAATGAAATGCTGTGAGCTGAAGTCCCAGCCCATTATTTTACTCACTTCCTTGTAAAAATGATCTCTCACCATTTTCACCAAAGTAGGCATAAATTAGATTTCACTCATTTCTTCTAATCTGGAAGTTCTTACACAGGTGCAGTGCACGTGTGTTTCTAGCTAAATGAATTTGATGGCAAGTTCTAATTCCTTCCTTGATAATGTCCATTATCCTAATTATTGAATTTTTCGTACAAAATATTGAAAAGCTGAATTCAGTTTTCAGTTCCCTTTTAACTCCTGTTATGCTTTTCTTTATCTTAACTTTGAAGTTTTGCATTATTGTTCACAGATTTGCTAATGAAAGTGAAAAGTAAACAGACATTATGCCAAAAAGCAATATTTCAAAACTCACTCATTAGCATACCATTTGAAAGAAAATTAATTTCATATTTGAAATATTTACAGACCCTGGGTAAAAATATATTGATTCAGTTATTCTTTTTTTTCTTTATTTTTCTTGCAAAACTTAATCCTATTACATAGCGGGTGTTAAATATTTTTAGAATATTTGCCGTCTTGCCCTTCATTATGTTTGGGGTTTTTTTTTAGATCCTAGTACCTCCTTCTTAGTTATGTGTTTTCTGCCAGAGTCCAACATTTCATTACAGAGTTCTGTTGTGTGGATGTGTGGTAGTCAGTGGACCTCTGGTTTTGATTCCTCAAAGCATTTAATTATCTACCCAATGAATTTAAAGTGTTTAAATCCCTTTAGGATTAAGTTAAACTGGAGCGCACACACAAATGTTTTTGCCAGACCATGCTATCCCTTCATCTTTTTAGTCAACCACGTAAATTGATTTATGTCAAAGGCTTCAAACTTGGCCTGATTTTTATGTTCACTAGAGATTCATCGAACAAATAACATTTCATGAGAAAATGAGATAGGATTTCAAAGCTTTGGATGCTACAGAAGGACTAATATTACTGTTGAAATAACTAGATCTTTTCAATTTATTTATCTATTGATATATCGAAAGAACATATCAGCTCTTTGGCATTATACTAAATTAAAATACAAATTTCTGACCCAAACAAATACCTTTTCGCACAAGCAGCTGTCAAGGTAGATTACAAAGAAATCAGCTCTAACTGCTGTGATCAAGATAGTGGTTCTATGAATTCTTCCTCATGAGATTGCTGAAATTTTAAATTTACATCTCAGATGTTGGGTATTTCTGTTAGTATACTAGTCTAAAAATTGAGGCTTGACTTCTTGAAAGGCTTTCTCGTGGAAATTGCAGTCCCTTCTACTCTTATTCTTGTTGGAAATACTGTAGATATCTTGTTGTGTAGTGTTTGTGACTGTTTTAATTACCCTCTTAGAGCAACGTGTAGAAGTGTAGCTGCAAAGAGGGCCCCATGACACTGGGAGATGCATAACAGACAGCTTTTGGGTTTCATCCTTGTCTAGGAACGAGAGATTCATAGTGTAAAAACAAAACAAAAAAGCAAAACAACAAAAACAACCAAATAAACAAAAAAAAACCAAACAAAATCCAGCCAACTCCAAGAGAGAGAATGATGCCATGAATTCACCTGCAATAAGATAGTTCGTGTTTCCAGCCCCTCCCTTCAAGACTGTGAATATTACTTTTACCAGTCATGGGACAGCACTAACTAGGACAGAAAAAATCACATATGCTGGGTACCTGCCTGGAGGTTGACTATGGATCCTTCATGAGAGAAGTTTTAGCCTCATTAAGTTGAAGAGTGAATTAAAATTCCCACTTCTCACATGAACACACCATTCTATTGTTACATAAAGACAAGGATCAGAGGCATGGAAACCTTTAGAGTAAGAGCCTCTTATTTCAAAGAATAATGTAGGTATCTACTTTTATAAGTGAATTAAGCAATTAAAATGCCAGCAAAAGCAATGAAAAAGGCTGATATTCCACATGCAATCTTATGGTCAGCATTGGCAAACACCTACCTCTAGAGATAATCTCCTGTTCACTTAAACTTGATCCCTCACCTTTTTACTGGCAAGACTTTAATATTTTTACTCACATATTTAATTTTCTTTGTCCACTGTGTAGTTATATTTCCAGCTTCAGGTTTTAAAACTTAATCTTAGGGCCAGGAGCCTAAAATTTAGGCATTGCAGCACTGGACTTAAAAGTTCCACATCTCTTTATTTAGTTGAGTCCTAAGTGAATTCCCTACAATCAGCCAGAAAATTTGTGGCAAAGTCAGTCTCCAGGAACTTAGGCAAAAGGCCATTTTTTCTATCGCTGTGGGTTAAAGATTCTAGTCCAAGCTGGAATAGGGAAGTGAGGAAAAAATATCTCTCAAAACACTTTTGAAGAATATTTAGAGAAATCCAAAAAGCAAGAAAAGTTACATATTGATTTTCAGTTTTTCATCAATTCCTTTTTGATTCCTGATTTTTCAGTATATATGAGGGCTTCACAACTGGGAGCAATTATGGACAAAAATTATTACATGATGTATGACTCAACATACAAATGATCTTTGGGAAAGGAGGTTCTTGAAAAGGAGTTTTGGAATATGGAACAGTATCAAAAGCACTGCATGGTTTGATTGTTGGGGGAATTATATAGTGGTATGTGACATCTTTGGGAAAAGTTCTGAGAAGTAGGTCAGGTGCCATGAGTCCTAGCAGACTGGTTACTTATTCATTGGGATCAGCTGTTTTGAACTTCAGGAAGTTCAGGTCTCAGCAGCTGCTGTGTAATCAGGGCTCAAAATGCTTTACAATGGCTGACTATAAAAGATTGTAATTGATTGAGAGGGCCTGAGTTATTGTCCTCCTGTGATTGCAGTATGCAGCATATAGAAAATTCTCTCATGCTTAGACCTTTCCTTTATATTTCTAGTGTTCATAAAATTAGTTTTAAACCACCAAGGGTTTCTTCCCTATGCCCCCACAATAATTTCTGGGTTTAATTTAAAGGTTTCTCTTTTTTAAATAAATACGTTTTAGATGGATAGACTGCTTGTGAAAGTTGCCAGCCTATCTGATTCTGGACTGCAGGGAAGGCAGACCTAAAGCACTGAAAAGAACTAGGGCCTCACATGAGGAAGAGGCCTAGAAAGAAATTGATAACTTGGGAAAAAATAATAGCAGTTGATTAGCTGATCAAAACAGAGTTGAAAATCCTATCTTCCTCAAGAAGGATCCTAAGGAGTCAATGAATGTCCAATATACATCAGACTTTGAGAGATCACTTACACTGAAAATGGAGCTGAAACACGTCTGCCAAAGATCAGTTCTCTGGTGAAGTCTTGAAGGGCAAGAAGTGAAATCTGAAGGAGGGTGGGTGAGAATATACCTCTGCTTTTGGATTTGTCAGTCATCAGTGTTCCTTAAATCCCAGTGAGGACTCACCCTTCTTCTCAACCGCAGAGCTTGCCTGAAGTCCAGCTTACTGCCAGCTTAAATATTCAGCGATATCACTGAGAGCCTTTCTGTGCTGGGGAAAAGTATTGTTTCACAATAACAATGTGACCAATTGCCATTTGGTTGTGCTTGTTGACATCATAAAAACACCATACTGGCAAAGTCAAATGGAAGCAAAGAAAAAGTTACTTAGCCCTAACTAGCTACAGAGGTGTCATGGAAGTCATCACATTGGCACACATAACACCTCCTGTGCAAGGATATCCATTATCTTTGAACAAGTAGGGAAAGAACAGTACAGTTCTCATTTTAATTATTATAGGAGAGACCTGTATAAGGCATTGCATTTGGCCCACGTAATATATCCAGTTATTAACAGCACAGGAAGAGGAGGCTGGGTGAAATCCTAACACTACAGAAATTATTGGCAGACTTGACATTTAACCATAAAACAATTCTTTTTATTTGAATCCCTTCCTAAGCACAATAACAGACAGTCCTATAAGAAACTTAAAATAATTTATTTCATACATTAATCATAATTTACATTGACATCCTGGCTTGCCTGTGCTTATACATCCAACTACTCATAGAGCTCCACTTATCACTCTGTCTGATCACTTTCTATGTTAAAATCTGACAGAAATTAGAAAGATCTGTTTGTCACCAGCATCTATATATGTATAGTCCTAGAAGTCTTTGTTATGTCATGCCACTAGTTCTTTTCCTTCCCTGTGAGAGGCTAGGCTGGGTAAGAAACAGGGTAGAGTAAACAGGTTCTTCATTTGTTTCTCTGGCTTGCCAGAGACTTGTTGCCTTATCCATAAAAGGGGAGAAAAAGGAGTAACAAGAGACATAAAAAAGATGTGCCAAGGAAGTGCTTATCAGCCTAGTCCTGATTTCTCCTGGTATTACAAAGGGGCACATGGTGACCCTACGGCAGTAATTTAGTTAATGAATCCTGACATTTCCCTTTATTTCCTTCACTGCTTGAAACTAAGGAAGCAGCTCTGACATCAGAATTACATTCCCACAGAATCAGGCAAACCTTGCAGGTTGTGACTGTTTATTTTATTTATTTGATCCTGTATCCTTTATAAGTGTGTGTCATGGTTTAAATACAGTGGGCAACTCAGTCCCACACAATATCTCACTCACTCGCCTTTCATAGGGATGGGGAAGAGAAACAGAAGAATAAAAATGAGAAGACTTGTGGGTCTCAAGATAAAGACAGTTCGATAGATAAAGCAAAAACATGTACACAAGCAAAGCAGAACAAGGAATTCTTTCACCATTTCCCATAGGCAGGCAAGTGCTCATGAGGAAAGCAGGGCTCCATCACACATAATGGTGACTTGGGAAGAGAAATGCCATCACTCACCCTTGTTCCTCCTTCTTCCCACAGCTTTGTATGCTGAGCATGACACCATAGCGGTATGGAATATCCCTGGGGTCAGCTGGGGTCAGCTGTCCTGACAATGTCCCCTCCTAACTTCCTGCACACTCCCAGTCTCTGCTTTGGCAGGATCGGGTGAGAAGCAGAAAAAGCCTCAATTCTGTGTAAGCACTGCTCAGCAATAAGAAAAATAACCTTGTGCTATCAACCCTTTTTCCAGTACAAATCCAAAACATAGCCCATACTAGCTACTATGGAGAAAACTAACTCTATCAGAGTCAAACCCAGCACATTTTCTACTCCTTCTTCCATACCATTTACATCATATTCAACTCTCACACTGTCCAATATAATCTTTTTAACCATCCCCTTTTCCATGCCTTGATATAATACACAAATACCATTCCTTTGGTCTATGAACTACCTATAAAATGCCCATAGATTGTCCACTGAGTTAATTTAGTCCATGACTTTGGGTTCCCTCTGTTATAGTGGTCACTCAGAACAGCAGAGCTGGTCTGTTGTGTAAATATTGGGCAGCAAACTCAATTCAGGTTGGGTCCCCGCTGCACTTGCAATTCTTGCAGGCTTCTCCTTCACTGGTTTGTGTGATTCCTGCTATAGTATCTCCCACTGTATTTCCATTACAGCCTCCACCCCTGGTCCCTTTGGACCAGACCATAGTGTTTACCATTGCAATGAACTTCCCCCATGTCTCTCCAGGGGTATAACTGCTGCAGCATAGATTTATCCACAGATCCCGTCACTTTGGTGTGCACCTGTTCCAGCATGGCCTTCCCCATGGGCCACAAAGCCTTCAGACTCCAGCTGGATACAAGTCTTACCAATGGCTACAGTCTCTTCAGGTGTGAACCTGCTTCACCTTGATCTTACCCATGGTTGCAGTCTCTTCACAGGTGTCCTGTTCTGTCATGGGCTTATTCATGACGACACACTTGGAGGTGCTCCAGCATGACCCCATGCGCAGGCACTCATGCTTCAAGGTGGACCTGTTGTACCATGGACTTACCCAGAGCCACACATGCTTCAAGGTGTACCTTCTCCAGTGTGGACTTATCCTTGGGCCACAGTCCTTTTGGAGATACACTTGGTGTGGCACAGGCATAACAATGGCCACTGATGCCTCAGAGCTTTTTGATTTTTAATTTTTTATAGATTTTAGAAGTAGTTGTATAGTGAATGTAGATTTTGATGTAGCTGTATTATAACCCTTACCCTGCAGCATAATGTTTACACATACCAAACCCTACTGCCCCATCTCATATCAATCCCTCAAAATTCTGTTAGCTGTTTAGTCTTATTTTCAAGGTAGAATGGCAGAAAAACACCTTAAGGCCTGCACCAGGAGATATCACACAGACACAGCAACCTTCAAGCCCAGAACTTTGGAGGAGCTCAAAGGACTGTACATGCTTTGAGGAAGATAAAGGTGATGAAGAAGTGGTCCCAAACTCCCCTAGACTCAATTCCTGAAGGGGTATGCCGGGGGGCGGAATGTGGCAGAACCGGGGATGAACAGAATTGGGATTGGATGGACTTTATTATAAAATCATAGAACTAGTGTCTGAGCGCACACGTGGGGGTATGTATTCCTCTGGGCCTAAGGGCTCATTAAAGCTCCTGCCTTCTTTATCTTATCTCCTACACTGAATTGACCTGGAGTCTTTTTTCTCGGTGGTCTTTTAGGCAACACCACAAACACTCCAAGATACACCTGCTCTGGCGTGGGCTTATCCACGGCCACAGCTGATGCAGGGTGTCCTGCTCCTGCATGGATTCATCTGCAGGTCACAACCCCTTGACCCAAGTCCACAGGGGCTTTCCAGCCTGTCCAGTACAGCAGCACAGAAAAAGCAGCATGGCCCCAGCCATCTGCCAGCCCAAGCACAGCGGAGTGAGGTGATCGGCAGCACAGCATTAAGGCAAGCAGTGAAAAAAAAAAGTAGCCAGTAAAGAGCACTAGACTCTAATATAGAGCCCCATAACAATACAGGAGACAGTGAATTAAAAGCCTCACAATGGGTTACAAAAAAGCACTGTCATGGTTTAACAGTAGCTGGCAACTAGCCCCACACAGCCACTCACTCACCCCACTGTGGTGGGATGGGGAAAAGAATCAGAAGGGTAAAAGTGAGAAAACTCATGGGTTGAGACTGAAGTGTGTTTACCTTTTCAACTTCAAATATGCATTGGTAGTTGTATACCAAACAGTAACCTTTACCCTTTCTTTTTGAGTAGAAACTTTGGGATTGGCAAAAAACTAATTTGTAAACAATTTGTCTTACAAAGCTTTGATATATATTATATCTGTAAGATTTCCTACTTCCTTCGCATTAAAGTTTGTGAGAAGAAAGCACTCTTAATGATATTTATTACATTTTCACCAGTTCCCTCTTACATTCTTCTGTTTTGTCAGTTTGTAAGGTGAGAAAATGATCAAGCAACCTGGAAGTTAATTCACTTGTTGTTGTCACATGGAGATTGCTTCTAGGGGAAGAGTCTATTGCCTACTCCAGATACTGGGGTGGTGGAGAGGTGATATTGAAATTTAGGCACATCCAGTGGAAGTATATTTTGCTACTTTCAGCTATTGGGTATTTACCAACTACTGAGTTAAAAACAAACAAACAAAATAAAAGACACTGCATGACATAAACAAAAAACTGGAAAAAACAATCAACACAAAAAAATCAACAGAAACTTTGGAAAAGCAGAGCACAAGGTTTCCTGAAAAGGTGGAAAATCTTGTTACACATAAATGTAAGTACAACACCCATGAAGTTTTGTGTAAACTAGATTTTTTTTTTTCCACCTGGACAGGTACATTGGGAATATATAGTTCAATACACATTCTAAAAGTTTCAGCTGATAAGCACGCAGAAATAGAGCCAGCAATATCTTGAGCATGAACTGTGACATTGATTTTCATATCCTTGAAGTCATTCCTTGAACAGTCTGCTTGGGGAGAGGTTAGCTCAGTTGGTTAGAGCATGGTGCTAATAACACCGAGGTCATGGGTTTAATCCCCATATGGGCCATTCACTGAAGAGTTGGACTTGATGATCCTTTTGAGTCCGTTCCAACTCAGAAAATTCTGTGATGATACTCATAATAATACAAATGGGCTATCCTTTCAGAAATCCTTGTTGGAAATTGAGTGATGGAACAGATGACCAGAAGAGACCAGTGGTGGCTCTGCTGTCTTTCTCCCTAGCCATGGAATTTCAAAGGATTAACTTGTCATAAATCCAATAATTTTGCTTAGCTGATTTTATATTCCAGATTGAATTTCAGGATGAGGATGAAGAAATTGAGCAACTACCACTTTTCCCACAGATTTCCTTACATCTTAGAGGGAAGTAGTTTTATCTATTGAGTTGATTGAACTCTGCGGACAACTGTGCAACCAGGGAACAGCTCCTATCACAGTGTGATTCCATATCAGTATGTTCAATACTATTGATAAATTCGAATATGAAAATAAAAGGCATCAAGGAAGAAAAAAAAATCTCACCTACCCTCTTTATTTTAGTCTTTTCATATCTAGTAGAACAAACACAGCTATAAAGTAAGAACATCTGTAGATAAAGCCTAAGAAGGACATATGTGTTCCACACCTAACCACAGCAGGGGGTCACTATAACAGCTTGCTTAATACTTATCACTTCCAAGTCCATATGGTGCATTTCTGCCTTAATTGGGCATTTCCATGCTTTTGTTGATTTCTGTCAAAACCTTAATGATACTTAAATATTCTTTTGCTGATACCAAAAAATTTTTATTTTAATGAATTTCAAGCAAAAAATAAATCCTGGTGTAGGTGTTCACAATATTTTAGTGATCTGAGAGATTCTCTAACAACACACAAAAATGCGGTGTTATTTTACCTACTTTCGTATTTTAATTTCTTGCCAGCATTCAGCATAGACTGCTCCAAATCAAATAAACCACCAAGGCCCACACAGCAAGAGAGGGCTCATTATGGATCATGAACAGCTCAGAGTGGAAGTGCCAAAGTAAAAGAACAAATAGCATTTAGAAAGGACAAATAATGTGTCTGCCCCATACCCTCCACATTTAGTGAACTTTTCTCATAGAGGCTGTTTTATTTGGTCACTCTGAGGAGTAAGAATATGAAAAACAAGTGGATTTACTTGCTTGTGTGAATGTAGAGAGCTACTTTGATAGAAAGGTGGGCAAAAGAAAGTGTGAAGGGGGTCAGGCATTTTCCAGACCCTGGTGGACAAATTCAGTAAGCAGAGCAGCAGAAGGGTGAGTATCAAAATAGTACGCTGTGTGCAGACCTAACAAAGAGATATCATTGATCCCTAATGAGTCAGAGTCAAGGATAAAAGGTAGAAAAGGGCAACTTGACTGGAACTACTCTCTATTCCTGTAAAAATATAAGTGTTCTGGAGGAGCTGTCTTGGATAGAGTACAGCCTTCTTAGTTTTGCAGCCAGCTTATTGCCGTACGTCTATTTGCTTTTCTAGAGGCCTGAGAAACAGGAAGGTGGATTTTTTTCTGCTTTGCTTGCAGTGGGGAAAAAGTCTATAGCTTCTGGAGCCTGACAATCCCAGTATCTTTGGCTAAATGAAAGCAGCAGTCCTTGTTGAGATATAGATCTTGCGAGGAAAGACGTAACACAGATATAATTATGAAACAGCATACAGACTTTCCCTTTAAACTAAGAATAATACAAATACAGATTTAGGTGATTTTTCCTAAAAGAAACTCATCTTCAGTACACCCACAGCAACCTTATTTCCACTTAGCTCCATGTTCCTTCCAGCAACCATTCCTGGATGAACAGGGAAACTAGATAAGTTGTTTAACAAAAGAAGAGAAAAAATGCCAAGAAGTTAAAGTCGGGTAAGACAGGCCATGTGTGCACTGCAGCGTGTAGCATGTCAGCAACAGTGAGGGAGATCCAGTGTGACGCTGTCTTCTTTTTCAGACGACAGTGACTAGCAGCAGGCCCTTCTCTCCCACGCAGACACAGTTTAGGATGCAAAGAATGATCTCTGCAGGGAATGTTTCGTGAAAGCAGAACTCAGCCACGATCACATCTTTCACAGGCCAAGTTCAAGCAGTTTTCTCCCTCCCTACGTCCTGGATATAAGCTGATTTTAAAATGCAAACCTCCTATGCACAATTTCTTTGTAAAAACACAAGAACAGATTACATATTTGATTTTAAAGGATCAGGCATATAACATAGTTCATGCTACAGAGACCAGATGTGGGCAAGGAAAAATGCTTATTTTTCTTTCCGAGTACAAGTTTCATAGCAAACACTAGTGAGCTTCACACTTGACTGTTTGTTCTAACCTCTGTTTTCAAAAGACTAAGGAACTCTTAGAGTTTATCAGAGTTCGAAGATGAACTTAAAACATAATGAATCCTGATAAAATCTCATGGATTATCCTTGGGGGAAAGCATCAATTAATTCAAAGTTTTAATTCTTTTTATAAAAATAAGAGGGTTTTTTAAGGTGTTTGATGTATGTGACTCTACCCCCGACTTCTTTTAATTCCAACTTCTGAACTCCTTAATCAAGATTTCATTGGCTTAAATTACAGCTACTAAAAAAAATGGGAAAAGGTGGAAGTCTATTATAATTTGTTCTTATTATGTGTAAAATAAAATGGACCCTGAGGAAATGGTGGTGGTCTCATTGAATAAGCTGAAAGTAACGCAGAATCCATGAGATGTCGCATATATCAAATCTCTCTCTAATCGTTTTCTAACCTCATGCAAGCTCTTTTTAGCAAAAACAGAGAGCTCAAAAGACTTCAAATTCCTAAAGTACTACTTAGCTGTTATTTACTTGCCTCTGTTCACAACAGTAAGCCACAAACTATCACAATTGTCTTTCAAATAATCACTTAGACATCTGAGAGGTAATGAAGAAATATGTATTGCAAGAGAACTTACTTCGATAACTTAAATTCTGCTCTGGTATGAGAACAGAATTGTCTCCAACATAACTGAGTTGAGTAGTTTGACATCTACCTCCTCTGTGAATCATCTGGGAAACCTGAACAAGGTACCTGTTATTAACACCCATGAGGCCAGGAGCCAGCAAGCAATATCTGAACCTGTTTAATTTGCGAAGGGCACTCTGAATGCAGCACAGCACGATGTTCAAACCCACTCAAACACTTGCCAAGCAGGATACTGCCACATCCTGCTGAAATCATAGTATTCTGCTTACAGGACTTGCCTTGGAAATTGAAAAACTACAGTGTCATCAGCCTGATTGGATACAAATCCACATTTCCCACCTCTTCAGAGAGTGCCCTAACCACATGGCTTTTATTGAAGTTATACCATTTCTGTGCAGCAAGGAATGTGGAATTTGTTTGGCCTGCCTAGAAGATTGCAAAGTGGGGTCTATTTCTTTAATCTAATAGGCAAAACACTCTGCTAGAGAGGACAGGAAGCTTAAATAGTTCTTTCCCGAGGGCCTGTTTAGAATACATATTTTCCATGTAACAGTCTGGGGATAAAATCCATCAGCAACATTGGAAGGAAAACTGAAACACAGGAACTTTCCTGTTTCTACAATGGACACATCTCTCTGTCTCACAGTTGGCCTCTTCTGTTTACTTTTTTCTTTCTTACCCCAGCTCTTGCACCATTTCTTGCATGAGGACTTTTTTTTTTAATGGATAGTTGTAAGACTAGCATGGCATTAAACAAGCCAACAGATGGTGAATGAGACTGTCTTATGATAAGAAAGCATCAACCAATGTTCAATATTTAGAACAACAACTTGAATCCTGAGCTCAGCCAGTGGGTACACAAAGGCACCTCACAGCTGAAAAGAAGTATCAGACCTAGGGAAACACAGGGTTCCAAACGTATTCAGCATTTCCTAGCAGATGGCTTAGATATCTTCCTGAAGATGATAAAAGTAGTCACTTCTACATATTCTGAATATTATTTGAGTTGATAAATTTCACCCCTGGAATGTCTTAATGAACTTCACCTACAAACAAGAAGCAAACTCACATGCTAACTTTGGTCCTTTTTGCAGCTTTGGGAAAAAAGATATCTCAACTTTAATGCTCAAATCTATTTCTGAGAGAACTAAAAATAATGTTTAAAATTGTAGACTCCATAAAAAGACAGGAATGCTTGGTTAAGAGTGAATTTCAAGCTGGCATGAAATTTCCAAGAGTCATTCCTAAAGAAAACATGGGTTTTTTTAACCCATTAGACAGGTAGACCTTTAGGTACGGGCAATTTCATCATTTGCCTTACCCTATAATGGTGTTATAAGCTAGAAAGTGCTATTACAAATGACAGTTATAACCCAAATTCAAACTCACAGCTGCAGCCAAGCTCTGAAATGTGTGCAAGTCTTCAGAGTTTTGTATGTAAAGTCTCACAAGGCTCACAAGACTACCACGGTCCGAGGGGGGATGACACAGCACAGATGGGTCCGGAGACAAGGTAGAGGTGTAAACGGAATACTTTATTGAAGGGTGTAGGGTTTTATGAGTTTCAGGTGGGGAAAGGGCTAGAATATGGGGTAGAGCATGAGACAGACAAAAGGGGGAACAAATCGGAGTAGGGACACAGGCAAAGGGGGAGGAACATGGGAGGAACCGGGGAAGGAAAGGGCAAATGATAACTGTCTCCTCTCTGCAGCTTCTTCAGCCTATCAGAGAGGGGAGCGGGGAAGCAGGGAGCAGGCAAACTCATGGCAAGCCTGAGTATACCCAAGCTGTGCACTGTGTAGTGTGGATACAATGAAACCACATAATAACAGTAAAGTCCATATAATAACTGTAAGGTCCATATAATAAAGTCCTGTCAATTGCTGTATGTTTTTCTCCACGCCTGGAACCTCTCCCATCCTGAATCTTGTTCCTTCACACAAGACATCAGAATATTTTACACGAAGGAACTGTTCCTCTCGTACAATATTTGCTATATTATCTGAAATATGCTGTTTGTCCCATTTCACAGTTTGAAATGAAATTGTCATGTTCTTACCTCTTCCTATATGACCTAGGCCACAAAAAAATCAGTCATATTTACCACGGACAGAAATGAAAGGAAATGAAACTGAAATGGCAATGTGATGTTTCCTTGCAGCACTGTGTCCCAAAAACCTGAACTTCTCTGTTCGGATAAATTTTCCTGTTCTCGTCCTCAAAGTGGCTCAAACCAGGAACAGGTGACAACATCAAGTTTCTGATGCTACAGGTCCTAAAGCTGAAATACAATCATCTAATCTCTCTATCTAAAGTGTAAACAAACTGAAAGCTGCTCACATTGATACTGGCTATCAATAATGCAAGAAACAGTTCAGCTCTGGCCTTGGAGAGTCAGGAAGGAGGTATCAGAAATGTTTTGCAGGGTTCTGGCTCTCTTAGCTTGGAAAACCTTTTGGCATCTGGAGCCACTAACTTTAACTCTGGTTCTAGCCATGTCAATGGCATGGAGCCATCCTCGTGCTGGACATTTGAGGCCAGAGTATTTGGGAAAAAGTAAGCTTCACCAACAGGATAGCATATGGCAAACATTCATCAAATATTTTTTTCCTATTATATTTATTATGTTTGGATTTGAGACATATCTGTGTCACATTAAGAAAAAAAGTGTGTTTGAATTCTAATTGAATGAGACTGTACATCTATGTGTAATTATATTCTTTTTTTACACATTAAAATTTTGCAATACTTTTATATATAAGACATTTCCATTCTCTTTATTTCATGTTTAAAATATCAGGGTTTATTATTGGTTTTGTTTGGTATATAGTAAGTAAAAGAACAAGGAATGGGGAAAAGGACAAGGAGGGAGAGATAGAAAGAGCAAGTAAGCACAAGAGAAATCTATAAAACAAGTATGTTTTCATAAATAGAGGTTGCAATTTAATCTCATATTCAGTCTTTCCTTCAGTGTATTTACAGAATTGTAACATTGTACTTTTTATGGTGTAAAAAGATATTAATTCCAGCATTGTTTAAGTGGGAGGCAAAGAAATATATTCTGGTTTCAATTAGGAAAATCAGATATATAAACAGGTTCTATTGGAGGGTCCTGATAGGAACAAAAGAATGTGATATTGATGGACACAGGGGACTCAGACCTGCTCTTGTTTAAACCACTGGAAAAAACTTCATTGGCTTCAGGGCTGCAGGATCAAGCATATGCCTAGATCACGAACAGGTTTAGCAGACATGTTAAAATGGCTTTAGGTTTTGAGTACTGATGGCTCCATCCCCAGGAATCTGGATCTCACTGCCATTACCCACAGTCAATGGCAGCCAAAGGCCTGAATTTCTGCTTTGAGAAAGGTTGAAGCCCTGCCATAAATACTTTCCAGAGAATGGCAGTTATTATGGCAACAGTGTTCCCCTTGCTCTAGTTAAGGTTGTGTCAGCATTTAAATTGTAAACCCCTGTTTTCAGGGGTTTACATGTTGGCTATAAACATTTGCCAAGAGATGAAAATTGGCATTCACTGCCCTATTTTTTTTTTTAACAATAAAGCTTGGAGAAACTCAGACTGGGTGGGGGTTTTTTTACATATACTGCAAAGGGAAAAGAGTTGAAGACTTGTTGTGGGCAGTGAGGTGCATTTCTGTGTACATATGTGTTTATAAGCAGAGATGGAGGGCAGGTATATTCCTAAATTGTAAAATTTGGTCTCTGTTTTTTTTAATTTAATTTTGCTTGTCACTGAGAGATTTGTTAGTTTGTTTTAAATGCATTTGTTTAACAGTATTAAAAAAAATTACAACACTGCAACTAATTTATTTCTTATTAGCTGTATGAGTTTTGATAGGGGTATAGCAAAGTACATAAAAAATATGTTGTCTTTAAAATGCTAGCATTTTTGACCTTTGTTAAGAGGTCATAATATTATGCTTTATTTAGTTTTTTTCTGAACACAAATAGTCCTTTTTTAAGCTGTACAAAACAAAGCACATTTACATGTAACTACTTTTACTCAAGGTGTCTTAGACAATATTGCTACTTCGAATGTTCACATATGAAAACTCCACTAGCCAAAGAATTCATCCTTCAGCAGCAGCCAGAGGTTCATGCTCCAGCTCTGTTCCTCTGTGTGCTAACCTTTGGCTCACAAACGGGTGGTGAATATTGCTCTCCCCGAGTTTCTTTCCTTCTAAAAATCCTTTGAAATCCCTCTCTCTCTCGATGAAGTGGTATTTCTGAATGTGCATGATATTGTTTTTGATTGTGTTATTATATATATATTAATACTTGGTGACTTCAAGAAATACTCCCTAGTGAAGCACAATTTTCTTGAAGGAAAGTTTTACACCTCTGATGAAGTTAAGACAGAGAGACTAGATTCACAGAACAACATCACTGGGAATGCAGCACCGCTGTCAGATGAAGGTACCTGAGGCCCATGCCACAAATTGAAAAGGTAACATGAAAACTTTGGCAGGAGTGGCAGTGTTCAGTGGAATTTGTGAAACAAAATTATTTCAGCATTCCCAAGGCCAGGAGAATCATTATTTCCTTATATTATGGACACAGAAGGAAAGAACTGGTAAGAATCCACCACCCTAACTAGAATTAGACACATGTCTAACAGAACATCTCAAGCAGGCAGCTTCTGGAAGAAGACGAAACCTCCTGTTTCAGTTTAAAACAGAGTATGTGAATTTGAAGTCCTTCCAGGCTTGGGTGACCAAGACATCTTCTCATTCTTTCCAGTTGTAATCCATAAACTTCTGTGTGGCCAAGTTCATCCATCAGGAGAGCCAATGCATCATGTCCAAAACTGGGATCTGACACACCTTATGTTTATCCACAGAACCTTCAAGGGGAGTAGGTATCATGTCAAATTTGCTGATACTACACTGTGGTGGTGGACAAGTATGTGCTTATATAGATGTATTGGCACTGACTATAGGAATAAAAAGGCCTAGAATTAATTTTTCACATTTCTGAGCCCATCTAATTGAGACCACTGAAGTAAGTTACCCATCTGAGCAATGAAGACTTATTAGACAACAGTGGAGGAAGAAGGAAAAGAAGTCTCCTGTAGACACTGCTTCATCCCTACAATCAGCAGGAACAAACTGATCTAATTTATTGATTAACATTGCAGGTGTACAAAGCTCTCAGGAGTCCTGGAAATGTCAGATCCACATAGACTGCAAACAAATAAGGGGAAGGTAATTACCTCAATTAATTTAATACTAAATGTAAATAAAAATGAAGTATTCCTTCACTTCTTTCCTCTGGTGGTCTAGTGGTTAGGGTGCTGCACTCTCACCGCTGCAACCCAGGTTCGATTCCCAGCCCCCCGGGCAGATGGAGCTCGTCAGCCCTGTAAGGCAATCCATCTAAGAGAAGGTCACTCTAAACAAACCTACGTCCTGAGGACCTCACTGCCACTGTCCAAGCTTGCTCGGCCCCGGCAGATGAACCTCAGGATTAAAGGGTGGGCTCAGTTCAGCGCACACTGGGTCTCACCTAAAAAATCCACTGCGCAGGCTCGAAGGGTTAATGACCTTTCCCAAATCTTCGCTCGCGAAGACTGGCCATTATTCCTTCACTTCTGATTAAAAGAAAATTGTATTTACCAATAGTGTCAGACTCATAAATCTCTTCTGCTATTCATTGAATTTAATACTTACTGAACTACCTTCAGCAGTGGTCTTGTGGGTCTGATTGTGACTACAAACAATAACCATCACTATTTTCCCCTGAATGGATGATGATACAGCCCCTAATCACATCTTTTGAAATTATATTCCTGGGGATAAAAGACTCTACGAGATCTCATACTTCTCTCATCCTTAACAATTTTCAGCGAGTACAAAAAGGTCAATATGATATTGAGTACCAGCTCATTATGAGATATTATTGAGTATGATAATTGTTTGAGCTCTTCCATAACATGACTATGTACTTGAGTGCATATATTAATGAATAAGCCATTATTTAAATGCCAATTTATCTCTGACTATTATAAGTAATAAGTCTCTGAGTACATAAATCCAGATAAGGTCCTGTAATGTAATGTATAGCACATTATTTCATCTAGTGAAATGAGAGGACAAATATCAACTAACAAAATAGAAAATTCTCTGGTTTTTTGTTTGTTTTTTTTCCCCCTAAGGCTATGGAGATACATTTTCCTGTTTCTTTTCCCTGTCAACAAAAGAAAGACAAGTTGAAAAACAAAACTGAGCCTGTCTGCTACAGTTCAGAGCAATTAGCACCACTGAGATAATGAAAATTCTTATTTATTTGTACTGACGCTCTGCTACTGGAAGGCAAAGCTTCACTGAGCACCAAGGCCTTTTTCTATTAGGTGGTCAAATAGGTCTATCAATCTCCTGCTCTAAAGAGTGTCCAGTATAGTTTCAGAGGAGATAAAAAATGGGAATGATGAAAAGGGAAATGAAAGTTAGTTGGCATCATTGACTGGAAGTTGATGCCCATTCCGGTAACTTCAAATCATGTGCAAGGGCCATAGAGGAGTCATGACTATGACAAAAACTCTCAAGGTGTACAGACCAATGAGTTAGAAACTGTAAACATGCACAGCACCATAAAAAGGGAGGAGATAATGTAAAAATGCAAATGTAGACATAGAGGTAGGGCAAAGTTCTGAAGCCTCAAGAGGGTTCTAGAACTTCAATATGATCAGATGAAAAATGGAGAATTTCTGAGGACATTCAAAACCAGAGAAGATAGTGGAGAGATACAGAATATAAAAATATATTTTTCCAGTAATATCTTGTATAGTACAGTAGCAGATAATCATCTGAAGAGGTGAGGGAAAACCTGTACCTAGGTGGCTTTGGAGAAATCAGGAAAGATTGAAAAAAGATAGACACCATACATATAGCTGAATGAAAGGAATCAAGAAAGCATGACAAGGAGAAAGCACAGCATTATAAAATATGATACAAGAATATGTGTTACTTGGGGCAACAGTGATGGGAGAATGGGTTAAAGCCTGATAAATCCATTCTCCCAGTCGAGAATGAAAGAAATGGAAATGAGAATCTGTTGAAGTAAAGCCTAAAGGAACAGTGAGGGAAGATTGCTGAAGAGTCAGCATAACCACTACGAAGACTAAGGAAGAAGATTAAAATGAAGATAGTAAAGGAAAACAGAATGGGGAAAAGGAAGGGAAGACAGGAAGGAAGGAAAGGAAGGAAGGAAAAGGAAGGAAAAGGAAGGAAAAGGAAGGAAAAGGAAGGTAAAGGAAGGTAAAGGAAGGTAAAGGAAGGAAAAGGAAGGAAAAGGAAGGAAAAGGAAGGAAAAGGAAAAGGAAGGAAAGAGAAGGAAAGAGAAGGAAAGAGAAGGAAAGAGAAGGAAAGAGAAGGAAAGAGAAAGGAAGGAAAAGGAAAGAAAAGGAAGAAAAGGGAAGGAAAAGGAAGGAAGTTATAGCCTTAATTTGACCAAGAAAGGTGCATAAAGCAGACCTACAAAGAATCTACCTGTATAGAGTGTATTCTGTATTCCTTTTTCCTCTTCTCTTCTACAGTTGCAGTAGTACTGTTCATATGCAGAGAGCTCTTCTCTATATCTGTACCTCCAATCTCACATGAGATTTGAAAAGCCTTAAAAGTTTTTGTTCTAATAGTTCTGGCAACACAATGGTGAATGCAAGAGGGGAGCTAAGACGGATGGGTGTCTCTCCCTGAATGACACTCTGCATAATAACCCATTAAATAGCCCGATTTCATCTGATCTGTGTTAATAAAGAGAAGAGAAAATGAAAAATAGTAGAAGTAACCACAAATTACAAGTACTTGGTCAAGGAAATTTTGGACATGCCAGCCAGTAAAGCAGGAAACATAGCCTGAGTGCTAGACTATAGATAGGGAACATTTTGCAGTTCTCACAGCACTTTTCCCATTGTGGCTTTACATGTTAAGCAAAGGGGAATAGATGAGGCAAAGAACCAAAATCGCTGAAAGAATGAAGCAGACCAACCACTGCTTTTACAGAAAACAATAAGGATGAAAAGGAAGCAGGGCACTGAAGGGACAATGAGGACACTACTGGGAACAGAGCAGACAATTTGCAAAGATATTAGATGTTAATGAATAATAGGTAATAGATGTAAAATTGTTGAGATGATAGCTGTAGGTAATATCCAGCCACAAAAATTCTTAGAACAGAAAACAACAGTCTTTGGAGGTCAAATAAAAGATATAGTGTAGCCACATAAACCTGTTCTGAAAAGCAACTTAGCAAAACCAGTACAGCTTTTGCAGGATTGTTTTAAAACTCTTTAATTTTAAAGCACTGCAAAAATCTTGAATCAGCTTCGGGCGTCTAATTGCATCAGTGTACTAAATAAGCCTGTGGAGTTTAGATATATGGAACTTGGAAAACTGCCAGCGCAGGCTTATACTTGGATAGATAGATCTAAATACCAGCAGTATCTCCCAACTGCAAAGAATCAAGAGATAATTTGCTTACCCTATTATTTGTATCCCATCCCACAGGCAGGATCTGCTTATGGCTTGTACAGCGCAATGTTTTTCTATCAACACTGCAATTTTAGGAAAAAACATAATATTAACTGAGATTGCATTTACAGCTTCAGACCATTAAATTTAGCGAAAGTAAATATTGCCTGGGATTGCAGCTAGTCACTGAACAAACAAGTATGACTTCTTAGGCAAGACTTGTTGGGTATAAGTGCTGTGTTCTGAAGACTTCTTCTCTAAAAAAAAAAAAATCACTCTGGCACTTAAGACTGGCACAAACATTGTGCTCCCTAATAAGTAAGCCCTCAGACTTGAGTGATGCTTACAAGAACTCTAGGTTTTAGGTTTTGCCGCATGAAAGATGAATATCCTCCACAAATACACATGGTTGTTTATTTGAATATGGCCATCACTCTGAAAGCATCTGGTCCCCAGAGAAAACAAGCTTTTTTCAGAAATCATCTTCATGTGAGAAAATACTGGAAGGTGAAATGTGGTGATAATTTCAAACATCCTTCCTCTGGCTCTTTTACTGAAATGAGTGTGACTGTGATTCTACCATCTCTGGGGGAAGGACCATCAATCAGGACACTCCATCAGCAGTGTTTGTTAGGATCATTCTTTCGGGGAGCTGCGGAAGTATGAAACAATTTCAATGTGTTTATACTAACATCTAAATAATAGATGAACTAGGAAGATATGAATCATGGGAATCAGTTGTCCTAGTCAGTGAAGCCTGAGCTGAATCATAGGACAGTTGTTATTCAATTATGTATTTTTGTAGTTGATGCCAAATACACAGTATAACAGCAAGTTCTACAGGATATAACATACAGTAAGAATTATACTCCATTTCATGCCATTATTCTCAAAAAAGCACCAGAAGGAATCAAGCTGAGCATCTTATTTCTGGAGGTTACTTGCAAACAGAGTAAGGGACAGTTTCTTTGTCACTGAAGGCAGAAGAGGAAGAAAATAGTACAGAATGGCAAACAATTTCCGAAAGGAATCAGCAGCCTACCCAGACAGAACAGAGAATTGAGCCAAGCAGAACTTTTCTACATCTTGATACCACCTTTTTTTGAAAGCAGGGGGACATTTATCACTTCAGACATACAGCAGTATACCTCTATTTGGAACTAGTTTTAGTAACTGAAAGTTTATAAGATATAGTCATTCCAATATTGCATTGAAAAACAAATTAAGAGGAAGAGATTTAAAAGTCTCCCCTAACAGAGAAGATATGGGTGACTGTCACTGCTGGATACATGCTTGAAATGCAGAACATAGTAGAAGGCAAAAATATTACTGAAAGTGGCATCTACATAATTTTGAAGAAGGGATAAATCAGATGAACTATCTCTATTTTGTTGTTTTGTATTACATCTTTAATTCTATTCAATTTTGTTTATTGTGGTAATAATAGTAATAAAAAAGGGGGGGAAATACAACATATGGTTATTTTACAACAAGCAGATGGTGGCTAGAGATGGGCTGCTCTCCAACTGTTCCAATTCTTGTCCAATTTGGGACCAAGAAAAGGGATAAACAGTTGTGTTACACCAGTCTGTCATATTTCCTCTCAAAGATACCAATTCATGGTGGTTTATCGGATAAATAATTGTTTATCACCTTCTATTTGTTGCAGTAGCTAGCAGTTTGTTATGAAAAGAAAATCTTAGAAAATTAATTACTTTCCATGGAAGTAGAGATAACAGTCACATCAGTGTGCCTATGTTGCAACATGACTATTTTCACACTAGAGAAAAAAATGTCTTCTTTGCCCCTTCAAAGGGAAAAACTGCATTAGGGAAATGAATTAATTACAGAAGTACTTGTGTTATAATACAGTGAAATCTAGCGTATTTTGTCTTCAAGAGAGCTAAACAAAGATTTTTGGTGAACAGTGATGCTTAAGAACATTTTTGGAGCTCTGCTGGAGCCCAAGATGTCCCATTTGCTCAACCAAGTTCTGTGGATCTTTGGACATTGACCCTTGCAAGCATTATCTTATAGCTTCTCTTACCCTCTTTTTTACCTTGGTTTTGTAAATGCCTACCTCACATTCTTCTAACTAGGAGAAATTGAGGTTTTCGGTGGAAACATCACTAGTATTTGCTATAGTCAGCTCAGTATCATTTATTTACGCTGAAGCAACACATTTACTATCAAAGCAGTTCCCAGAACCTAAGCCAAGGAAGATGGTAGAAGTTGCATTGGAAGATGTGGGTCAAACACTTGTATTCTTTACTCACTACACCATGAAATGTATGGCACAATACACCTGGGGAGCCACACTCCCTCAGAGTGATTCATCCTGCTGAATAGCACAGCAAGTTCAGTCTGGCATTAAATGTTAGCATATGCAATCTGGCATACCAAGGCAGCTCATTGGAATCTGAATTATTGACAGCATGAATGGTCTGTTTGGAAATATCAATTCAGATCAACATCACATAGCAAGTGAACTAGCCAAAAATAATATGAACGTATTACAGTTAGATTGTATTCCCTTAGCTGACAAAAAAAAACCAACAAAACAATCCCACAGAAACTTTAACATCTGCTTCTCATCTGTCCAGATGATTTGGATTTATTACCTTTGCATCCAGGTGTGCATCATTTCTTGTTACATTTTAGCATCTAATACTCATATGTCATTCATTTCTAGGCATATTAGAAATAAATTGTCTTTCAGAAAAGGGTCACATGACTCAGGATGATGAAGAAAATCAGTAACACTGATGACAAAGCTAATATTCAAAATAAATAAATTTCAGCATTTAATGCTGAAAAGATTAAATAGATGGATAAGAAAGATTAATTGCAAAAGCCAGTTTGGACTGCAGTAAAATCAGACTGTCTGACAGTCCCATGAACCTATAGGGCACTTCTGGTGCCTTTTGCACTTACAGTCCAGGCAGCTCAAAGGTGTGAGGGCAATCAAAGAAAGGTGATCCTGTATTTGCAGAGTGCCATTTTCAGTATAGCAGCTGGGACTATGACAGAGACCTTAAAAGGACATAAAACCTAGAAAGAACACCTGCTGTAGGAGTACAGCTTTGGCTTCAAAATTGCTTGGGGTTCAGATTTCTATATGAAAAACTTGTGTTCAGTAGAATATCCTGGCTCGTGCCATCATAAAGGCTGGTAAAAATCCCTTAAAAATAAAGAGAAGGAGGTGAAAAAGATGGAGAGTGAAGGAGCCATTATAAAATACCGGTACGTGTAACTCTGCAGTTTGAGTCTGATCCATGCTGGACTCTTCCATTTTATCCTCTGAAGAGAAAATGACAGCAGGAAACTTCTAGTGTCAACCTTCATCTACTTTTCTGCATTCAGTAATACTTTTTGATTGAACTTCTTTCCCGCTGCATTTCTTCCCACAACTTTTCTCATTTAATCTCATCTTCCTTCAGCAGCTTGAACTAATCCCACTGATGCCTGTGAAATTTCTGAGTCTGTTGCTGCATTTGTCAGGATTCATACAAGTTCAGAATTAAAAAGATACTGGTTATTGCTGTATAAATATTACAAATATGATCCACCATAAAGTAAGAATTTGTCCAGACTGAGATTAAATATGAGATTGGAATTTACAGAGACAAGAAGCAAACTGAAGGATCATTTGGGTTTTTATGACCTTAGAAATTCCCTAATAAGGTTCAGGATTAATAGTATTTTGCAGAGTCTTTTTGTTTCCAAAGGCAACATTGACATGGATTCTTGTAAAAGGGTGAATATATGGCAAGAGCCCTCCTATTCCTTGTTCAGCCCCCACAAAAACAGTTTACAGATGTAGTACCTATTAATTAGCCTTTTTACAGGCTAACACAAACATGGAACTATGCACCAAATTTTGTCAAACAGCCTATAGAGAGGGTCATTGTCTTACATATGCATCTTTTTATAATTTAAGTTAACTGTATGATCTAACCCCAGGTTGCAAGTAGGTAGAGCTATAGAACGCAGATTTTTTTCTTTAAAAAAGCATCTTAATCCACTTGTTATTAAGCTTCCCAAAAAAAAAAATTGTTAATTTGGTCCCCAAAGGAGGCTAAGTACGTAAGAACTAAGGGATTAGCTGAGAAAAAAAATTCTGCTGATTTATCCAGATTTTAGAAAAATATAGTACATGTAGTTAAATATTGCCAGGAATCTGCATTTTTCATGTGAATCCAGTAAACGACCCTCATAAAATATTCTACAAAGGAAATGCTTCATCTACACAAAAAGCAATCCTCTTATGTAAGTTTTGTCATAGAGTTCTTTATCCAGTCTTCAGGAACTAAGGAAAGTAACTGCAATTATTTAGAGTAAAAGCACTGAGGAAATTAAAAGATTAACATCTTGAGGTATGGGGAAAAAACCAAACCCTGTGTAGGTTTGTACAATGAAAAGTAGCAGGTGTTATAGCTTCATAAGGAGAAAAATGCAATTCTCTCTTACAGCAAATTTTTAAAATTGCCACTAGCAAAAGGTTACTTGTTCAACTTTTCACAAACTTTACTTTTTATTGGATTCACTGGCCTGGAAACTTTTTATCCTATATACTGAAAAAAATCACAGATTTAGTCAATGTCAAGAAACAGCTTAAAAAAGTAAACCAGTTCATTTTTTACACCTTATGCTAATTTTAACCTTACCTTACCTAACCTCCTTATGACTACGTGATCCAAGAGAGCAAGCAAGCTGCAGCAATAGTTTTCATATGAACCTGTTTTAACTTTAGGAGACACTATATGATTCTTTCTGTATACTTATTTTTATGCAATAATAACAATAATAATATCCATGTTAAGGTTTAATTCTTTAATGTAGTATATAAACAGTAAAACTAACCTTCAAAAAGTCAAGGAAAATTACACCCTCCTTATAAATGAGGAAACAGACTTTCAAAGGAGTTCTCAATACAAAGATATTACATGTATTAACATGAACAAGATTCATACTAATAACCAAAGGAGACTTTATTCTCTTTCCTTTTGCTGTTTTGAGATATATATTTATGTACAGTTCACGGTATTAATAATGATGATTAATGAAGATAGAAAAGAAGCAGCTGGTAGAAAATGAAAAAGTCATGTTAAATAGACAGTCTCTTAATTTTCCTGTTTGGGTCATTTATATCACTTTTCTGACTACTCCTTTCTACTGACCTGTTAACATAAGACCTACAATCAGGTGGGCTGCATGGGAGATGACTGTTTATGGACTAAAGGGGGAACAGGTGAGAGATAATTAGCTCATGGAAGCTCTAGATGCCACTTTACAACAATAGGAGGAATTGGGTGTTCAGAGATCTCTCATCACAAGCTACTCACCTGTAACTTCCACTCCAGTGTCCTTGTCTATGATTAAGTTCATTTATTATCTATATCGCTAGCAGACTGTGAAAGCTTTAGATGTTAGAATTTTAAGATCATCAGAGATATAATCAAGGTTGAGATGTGTGAAGAGTAAAGTTTTTTTGAGAGCGATACAGATAATGGAATGCTTGATTCACAGGCAGCATAGGTAGATGAAGTAATATCTAAAGTCAGAACCGGGAAATTCAACAGGAGAATAAGACCTAGAAAGATGTAGATTTTAAAGAACTGAACTACCATTCCTTTCAAAAAGAGGCAAAGCTGCTGAGGAGATTGCAACAGAGGACTGGACTTTTAATGGAAAATTAAAGATCAAGCAGACAATAATGAAGATACTAATAGGTAAGTACAAGCAAAGCCATGATGGCTGAAAATATAAAATTAGACTAAAACTACAGAATCATTCGAAGTGAAAGGGTGGTGGTTGTTTAGGGTATTTAATTTATTATAATTGATAATTAGAGGACAGTAAAACCTTCACACCTGCCTACACCTAAGTGGTGCAAGCTAGGACAAGATAGTTCAAAGAACAGAAGCAAGAGCTCTGTAAGAACCACTTAGCACAAGTGGGTGGTTCAGGAGATGTGTTTATTAGTCCTGTTAGTTGGATATAAAATGGCACAGTCTCCATCCCCTTGCAGACCCCACAGTCTCTGTGAAAGGATCCAGCCTTGCTCACTTGATACTGCTGTTGATCTGTACATCCCAATATTCAAGAGCAAAAAATTATATATAGGTCTTAATTTTGTGGCTACACAGATATCCATTGATATCTCCCTTCTTTTTAGGGGAAAAATGGCTAAATTTAGTTGTTGGTTTTATCATTATCATCATCATCATTATTATTATATTTCTTGTTGAAAATGTAATCCAAACAAACTGGAAGGAACTGCAGATTCGAAATTCAATAACTGCTTTCCTCATGGCCAGCTTAGACAACAGCCACATCTCTTCCTCCTCTGCTCAATACACCATCATTTTGTGGCTGTTATGCCTGAGGATAGCACCAGTAAAATCAAGCAGTGAGCTTCTCCTATCAGGTAGACTGAAGTAGTGAGTATCTGCTGGCAAGCCCAAGGAAACCCCTGAAAGATTACATAGGCAGGCAGAAAGCCAGGTGTCACACAGGTGTGATTAACTTTCTAACATAAAAAATAAATATGACTCTAATAGCTTTACAAATATTCATCATACCATGACCTCTTCACACTCTTTGTTATAAGAAATTGTCAACAGAAATTTTTTAAGGCTGGAATCTCTTTTTACAAAGGATTCTGTACTGAACTTCTTGTCTCTTCACATTTGTATGTAAAGGCATAAACTGACTGACAGAGAGAAGTATGAAAAAACATTTTGACTCAATCAGAAAAAAAAGTCTGCAGATGAGATATTTTCATTTTCTAAATGTTACCAGTTTAGACATAGTTCTCAGAGAGCACAGCATACAGAAATAAGATATTAATTCCCTTATGGTAATAAAACTGCAAAACTACCCAACTGCAAAGGGCACTGTATCAGTGGTCTGTGAGTCATAAAGGACCAACCAAAAAAAGTGTAGCTTGACTGTAGATGAATGTATTTAGGCAACTGAGGGTACCATAAAATTTTTACAAGTTTCTAATCAATGAAAAGAGAGAAAGAAAAGAAACAGCAAGCAAAACAAAACAAAAAAAATTTCCACTCTCATCTGTTTTCCAGGTCCTAGTTCACTATCCATAGTCACACTGTTGAAGCTCATCTTATTGTATGCCCAAATTTATTTCCCATAGAATGCAAAATAATGTAGTCTGGTATTTCTCTCTCAGCCCATTTAATTTCTTAGACTGTATGCAAGAACAACGATGTTGCTCTGAATTCACATCACTGCAAGGGAATGTTTAAAATGTAAAATGAATGAACTGAGTTATTCCATAAAGAAAGAAAACATTTGTATTCAGAGTTTCTGATTACCATTCCCTGTATTTGATTAAATTTTGCTTGGTTTTGGGTTGTGGGTTTGTTATTGTTTTACAGAAGATTTGAATTCTATATCAAGTCTAGGCTGATCCTGACCTTTCAAATTTTCTGCTGATAAAAAAAAGTTTTTAGGTGTTCAATTATCATAAATTACAGTGGTAGTTATCATTGGTTGCCAAACCATTTAGAAACATTTCATAACTGATCTTTGCGCCTTGTGACAGAGGAATAAAAATGCAATGCAACTTTCCAGAATCCCAGCAAACTTCAAGCTCAGGAAAGATATAAATAACATATAGGCTTTCTACTAACTCTGTCTACTAACTCTATCTGGGAAAATTTCACACTGATACTAATTTTGACATGTTTACATACTGCTCTATTACTTTTTTCATAAACAAGCTAATGAGCTAAGTACAGTGATGCAGCAGTTCACTGTCATAGCAAGGCAAGATGCACTTTCAGCTTTTGCTTTTTGAGTGTTGCATGGATACCAGGCTAATAACGAGCACTGGTTTCTTCCATGAGAAATGAAAAACAATACTGAGACATAGTGATTCCCAGGTCAGATACCTTGATTAGGTCTCAGAATGACAAAAACAATTTTGCTGTCTTTCTTTAAGTATCCAGTTTCTGTTTGGGACAATAAAGTCAGTGTCACAGACAAGATGAGAACTTCCTGGATCCCAGAGTCTCATATTTGCTAAATAATCAACACACTTTTTCCCATGATTTACCACTCCTTCATAAAGGCTTCTCAAACTTCTCTTTTATTATGACACAAAGATCTTTGCACCCTTGTTATAAAAATATGAAATTTGACTTTTAATTGACAGGCTTCAACACTAGAGTATCTTCTAAAAAAAAATGCAGAGGAGAGGGAGTAAGAAAGTAAACAAGTCCTTCATCTCTATCAAACATATGCCAACTGAAATGTAAGTGAAAAGCATATGTTGCACCATTTTTTTTTTTAATTAGTGTTCTGTGCTTGCCTTACCTGGCCTTGGGGGATAGGATGCACAGACTTCTCTTATCTGAAAGATTTGTCTTAAATTTAAATTGTTCAGGCTTTGCAGTGCTAACAAACTTGTCACAATTTTTGTATTCATCAAACAATAACTAACTGTAGGGGTTAGTAAAACAAGAACCATATTTTTTCCAGATTTGACTGGTTCTGAAGCCCATGGGAATGATGAAGTCCAATGGAGCTGGGGTTGACTCAAAGCCTTCCTCTGTCCCGTACTACCTACAGCACTGTGGTCACCGGAGCGCTGATTTGGTTACTGATTCATCTCAGACTATACTGTTTACCAGTGACTAGCACTTCATTAGGGTAAAAAGCTTCATTATGAAAAGAAATATCCACTGAGAATTCAGTTTATGAATGGAAAAATACCAAGTTTTCTACCCACTTTCATGTTATATGTATATTTCAAACATACATATAAACCTTATTTTTTAAATGCTTTTAATTTCTTTCAAGGTATTTCCCATTCTTCATTATGTCTCTTTCCTCCTTTTTAATTTTAGTCTATTTCTTAAAACCATTAGAAAGTCTAACTACTAGGAAATTACCAAATTTTCTCAGAAATAGTAAAGACAAAAGCATAACACTATGTTTTTCTGATCCACCAAGTGATCAACCCTGGTGACACTGAAATTCCAAGAGTTATGACAGCCATATCCTGAGAGAATGGGTGCCAGTACATGTTGCTAACTTTCACTTCATTAAAAAGTAAATTCTGATTGTAAATACTTGACTTTGGACTGCAAAAATGCCTTCCTCTAACCACATCTTCCTCCTTTGATCTTAAGCAACTACATGAAAACCCAAATCCTTAGACTGCCTTTTTCAGGCATTGTTACTAGTAAAAAATTGGATTTTTTTTTCTCATTTCAGAGCTGTAAGCCAGACCCCACTTAACCAATTCTGTTTGTGATTTTCTCTAATGTGCAAACTAAACATTAGGCTGCAAACAATGATGGAAATTGCAGCCCCCACAGGATTTTTTTTAACAAAGCTATAAGTATCCCTAAAAACAAAATTAAAAGAAAGGTGGAATTAACTTTAACTGTTTGGCTACAGCAAGGATAGCACACATTTTTAACTGTAAGGAAAATTTATCTGTGAACACACTACCATCAACAAAAGTAGCAGATTCTCCGTTTCTGTGTTATCAAATTAAGACGTGTCATAACACAAAATGTGTCTGTATGAGACAAGCAGTAGTAATAGAAAGTTTAGAGTGCTCATTGTAAAAGAAACTGATGTGGTTCAACAGTTTGCATTATTCAAGTCAATCTAGTTGATGTAATGGTCCTTTCTGGCCTTTAGGGACCCTATGTATCTATGAAAAATTCTAGCTAAACATCATCATCATGGCTACGCTTTGCGAACAAAGATTTGGGAAGGACTCTACCCACACTTTCTACAAGCGCACTGATGGCTAAAAAGGCCAATAAGAGACAGACAAGTCTGGTTGCAAAAAATTCAGTGGAAAGACTCCTCAGGTGGTATTGACAGGACACAGTTCTTTCTGCATTGTCTTTTCTCCTTGAGAGTGATCTTGCGTGCATTCTCAAAAGAAGCAGCAGCGTTATAGGTGGTGTGTCTCCAGGCCTCCTGATTGGAGCCCAGAGTAGACCAGTTGTGGTGATCAATATGGCCAAGGCTGAGATGTTGTTTCAGGCAGTCCTTGTATCTCCTCTTCGGGGCTCCTCTCTTGCAACAGCCGGTGGCAAGTTCACCATAAAGCAAGATCTTAGGGAGGCGGTGCTCCTTCATCCTTGAGACATGCCCTGCCCAACGCAGCTGTGTTCTCAGCAACATGGCCTCAATACTAGTAATTGCTACCTGTTCTAGAACAGACATGTTAGTCACATAATCTGACCAGTGGATGTTAAGGATTGTATGGATACAGCACTGATGGAAGCGTTCCAAGAGTCGCAGGTGGTGGCGGTAGATGACCCATGATTCAGATCCATATAAATGAGTAGACAGCACTATGGCTTTGTAAACACTGATCTTTGTACTTTTCTTCAGGTGTTTATTCTGCCAAACTCTTTTATGGAGTTTTCTGAAAGCTCTATATGCCTTTGCTAACCTGTTATCTATCTCTCCGTCAATCTTACCATCCGAGGAGATGAGGCTACCTAGGTAATTAAACTGATGGACTGATTTGAGCTCTGATTGGCCAATGGTGATATGGGGATGATAGAAGACTTCCTGAGGTACAGGTTGATAGAAAACTTCTGTCTTCTTTAAGCTGACTTTCAGCCCAGAGCTCAGCAGCATCTGCAAAGCAGGATGTTAAATGCTGCAGAGCTGCTTCTGTGTGGACAACGAGGGCATCGTCATCAGCATAAAGCAGCTCCCGGACAAGATGATTTAAGATCTTAGTGTGGGCTTTCAGTTGCCTTAGGTTGAATAGGCTTCTATCAGTACGGTATCGAATGTAGATACCGTCCTGATCATCGAGATCTGCAGTGGCCCTTTGGAGCATCATGCTGAAAAAGATTGTGAATAGAGTAGGAGCAAGAATATAATCTTGTTTCACGCCATTCTTTATTAGAAAGGGCTCAGAAAGTGCATTGCCATATCTGACTTGGCCGTGCTGATCCTCATGCAGTGAGATGATCATTTTAAGGAACTTGGGGGGACAACCTAAACGTTCCAAAATCTGCCACAGGCCTTTTCTGCTCACAGTATCAAAAGCTTTGGTGAGATCAACAAAGATTGCATAGAGACCTTTGTTCTGTTCCCTACACTTCTCTTGCAGTTGTCTGAGAACAAATACCATGTCTGTGGTACTCCTGTTGGCTCTGAAACCACATTGGCTTTCAGGTGGAAATTCTTCTGCTATAGCAGGTATTAGTCTGTTCAAAAGTATTCTTGCCAGGATTTTACCAGCATTGAAGAGCAGAGTAAGACCACGGTAATTTGAACAGTCTGATTTATCTCCTTTCTTCTTATACAAGGTGATGATGACTGTGTCACAAAGGTCTGATGGTAGTTCACCTAGTTCCCAACAGCGCACCACAAACTCGTGAAATTTAGCATGCAGTACTTGGCCTCCATGCTTCCAAACTTCAGGTGGAATTCCATCAACCCCAGCTGCCTTGCCGGTTTTCACCTCCTGTATGGTAGCTAAATATAATAAGGCTGTTTAAGAAGTATTACATTTGTAATGAACTTCTAACAATTCGTTTACTTGAAGGCTTGAGTTAAAAAAAAAAAGCAAGAGAGAAAAAATCATTATGCACCAGGATCATGAATGTTTATGCTATAAATCAAGAATATTTAATAGCAGACTGACACATTAGATCTGGACTGCAGGTGAAGTTTCTCCAGTCTTTACTGCACTTTACAGTATGTGATGAACCCTTAATCCTTAAAAGTGACCTCTCATTTCTTGTGACAGGCCATCTCTTGGGCAACGGCTACAATATGCTGTAGTTTCTGAGCCATGAAGGAAACATAAGACCTTTACTGATTTGGCAAAAGCTGAGGATGTCTTTGCTCTCCACTGGACATTGGCATGGATTTGCCACATATAGAGTGTGAGTCCCCATATCAGGAATGGCCACATTTCAGCAAGAGTGTGAAGGATACAAGTTACCAACTGTCAGCTGATGTGTCACTTAAATGGTTTAAAACATTCATTTTAAATAGCAATATATAAAATATTCACTCCAAGTATCAAGTCACATGTCATCTACGTTTGGTAATATCCTACATTATAAGAAGAAATTCTTCATTATGAAGGGAAATATACACAGTAAATACATGTTGATTTTACATGAGATAAATCAACCTTTAGAGTGGGATCTCTGTGAAAAAAAGGAGGCCAGACAACAAGCCTAAGTACAGATGTATCTATATGTGGAAATCCCGTGAATGGAAAACACAATTTGTTTAGAGATTCAATGAATAGAATCAATTTATAATATCATTTTCTGTGAATTTTGAAACACTTGCCACTGTGAGCAATGAATGTCCTGTTATGTTTTCAAAATGGAAAATAAACTTCATTTATGATAGTTATGGTATACCAGTGGTTTTGTTTCCAGTTTAAATTCCTCTCTTTGGTGATATTCATATGTAAGGTGACAAGTGTCAGATTTATAGAGACAAACACAGCTTTCAGTGAAATAAAGAAATAAAACCCTATATTTATTGAAACAATGTATGTGTGTGTGTGACTGTGTGTACAAAAACACACAGTAACACACTCTGAAAGCTTTGTGCATGTAGCTACTAGTATGTTTAGTTCAAAGACACCTCAATTCAAACACTTTACTGCTGTGGAATTGGGGTTTTAGTCATGTTTTTAAAGAAAGTCACATATGTAAAATAAAATGTCTTAGCATATGAAATTTAAAGTAAAAAAAAACAGAAACAGAATTAAAATATGAAGTACTGATTACATTCTCAGAAATATCTCTTATTTATTTTCAATGCATGCATAACCAAAAGATAAAAATAATATCCTGGTACATTGCTGCATTACAATGAACTCAGTACTTATAATAAAACATTACTGCAGTCACTCATAATTATTAAAAAAAGAAGTATTTTTCACTCAAACATTTTTCTCTAACTTTTGTAGGGAAATATTTGACAATGACCAAGGCCTCTACTTGCACATACACAAAGAAGTAGTGCCACTTGAGCCTGCCTCCCTACCTACCTGCCTGGATATCTCCCAAACACAGACACTTAACAGCAGCTTGCATCAATAAAACACTGAGTTTGAGAGTGGGTGCTGCCCTGGGGCTTGTTCAAAACGTAAGTACATCCCTTCAATCTGTGACCCCAGGAACTGTAAGCTGAGACCTTACAATTGAAAGTATGAAGTGTTTAATGCAGTTTTCAGAGTTACATTGCATATATTGTAGTTTACAAAACATAAATAAAGAAAACAGATACAGAACAGTTCAGAAGAAAGAACACTCTTTCCTCTAAATTGATGAGAAACCAAGGTCTGGAGAGAAAACATGACTTACCTAAGGTCACACAGGAAGCCTGTGACAGAGTCAGAAATTGAAATCAAATTTCCTGACTTCCAATCCATTGCCTCAACCATCAGAGGATCTTTCCTCTCTTATTGATTTAATTTATCGATTTATCTTTTTCTATTCTAAAGCATCTGGTTAACAGCCAAACAAAATGTTCCACATGATTATTGTAAATATGGCACTGTTGTCATTGCTCATATGTATCCTGAAGATATTTCAAATGGGACATCTATTATATATAATCACTGAATAGGTACATTGATTAATTTATAAAGATATCATAATTAGAGGGATTTTCTTTCTTAATTTGCATATAACTGATCAATTTTCAGGTGACCATACCATTATTTTACACAGAAATTAACCTTGGGCACTTCAAATAATGTCTATGCATATGTACTTCATTATCTTTAATTTACATGCTATGTCATTCGCTACTAATTCCTCAGAGGACATAATCATACAGTGAATAAGCAATATTTTGTTGTCTTTTAGAGAATAATTTTAAGAATAAAGAAGGAAATGGCACAAAAACCATAATCTGCTTTTCCTTCTGCTGCTCAAGATGAAACTACTTCCACTTCCACTAGAACTACAGTGGCACCTCAAGGCAGAATAAAAACATGTCAGGATTATTCACAGGCTCATCACATACCTCACCCAGGGAAGTTAGTATTAATCCAGAATAATACAAACTCAGGTCAACAAAGGTCTGAGTCTGCAATGTCTCCTTTTAGTTGTCAAAAAACGACAGGCACTGACTCCAAATGGGTGAAAATTACCTTTATGTATCAGACCAGGTATCTCAGTCCTAAGAAATGTCAATGTCTATTAAGTGTTTTATCTCAGTGAAGAGATGAAGCTGTGAAGTGAATCAACCAGTTCTATCTACTGTACTAGAGTCCCGAGGACTCCTATGATTAAATAGGAGAAAGAATGAAATGAGAAAGTGGTTTATATTGGGAACAAACTCTATGAATATTTGCTTTTCCTGTCTGAAGAACAGCAGATACATGTTTTGCTCAAGCCATTCCAGACAAGAAGCAGAAACTGCATTTGAATCATTTAGTGCTTCATTGCAACCCATGGAAACTAAAAAAAAAAAAAAAAAAAAAAAAATCAAACATCTGTGTGTCTTGAATGAAAAGCACCCAAGAATTTCTGATGTAATAAGTTCCACAATTATATCCAACCTTAAGCTGCTATCAATTAAGTGTTGGGGTTTTGCTGTCTTTCTTAGCTTTATTTGTTTGTTTTATTATGCATCATAGGGGCAAGATAACCTATGTCAAAGTTAACTAATCTGGAAAACACATAAAAGTGTGTTTAATGGGAAGACTGTTCTTCCATCTAGTGGAAGTCCATTCATTGTTCAGTTCACATGACAACTACCACATCGACGTAACTTAAATATTTTAAATATCCTAAATCTTTCAGCAAGGAACTTATTTCCCTACTTGTGGAGTATGTGTGTTAAGTTAGCTTCATCATCAAGAGTTTTTAAGCATACACAAGATATAGATAGGTAATTCTCATTCTTCAGGCTCTAGAAGGAGACAAGCTCCTTTCAGCTCAGGGAGATTTCTTGAGCAGAGCTTCATAGCAGTTTAGATAATTGTTAATAAGAACTTAAGACATGATGAACCTACCTGCCTTTGCCATTTTTTCATTCAACAAAGGAATCACAATACCTGAGACCACTGAAAGTGTGAAACAGTGACTTTGACTCTATTAGATTTTAACACCAAGAATGTTCAGGAATAGATATCCAGGAGAAAGGAAGGCTCTAGGGAAACTTTCAATACTTAAAGGCAGCATAAGATGAGAAAGATGGGCAAAAACATTTTAGTAGAGCCTGTAGTGATACAACAAATGGTAATGGTTTTAAACTAAAAGAGAGTAGATTCAGACTAGATATAAGGAAGATATTTTTACAGTGAGGGAGCTGAAGCACTGGCACGGGCTGCACAGATAGATGGTAGATGCCCCATCCCTGGAAACATTCAGGGTCAGGCTGGACAGATATCTGAGCAACCTGATATAGCTGATGATGTCTTTGCTTACTGCAGGGAGGTTTGAACCAGATGACCTTTAAAGGTCCCTTCCAAACCAATCTGTGATTCTATAATTGATTCTATGATTCTACAATATGTTTGTAATTGCTATATAATTTAATAATCTAATTTAATAGGTAGAATATTTCCTTGTTGCTTTGAGCATTAATAGTACTTCTTTTATCCTTTATAACCTACAGGGATTCTGTTGCAACATTCAGGGGGAAAAAAGGAAGGTACTTGTCTTGAATAGCTTGTCTGGAACATAACTCATCTTTTACCATTATCAGAACTCACACTAAGAACAAAAGCAGTACAGAGGACCTAAAATATCTTCAGCCTTACAGAGGATAAAGAATATTCATATGGATATACTCTATCTGCTCCACAGGACAGACAACTGCACACATCACTACAGGAGACAAGTAGTCAGGGAAAAGGACCAGAGAACTTAGTCTGGAACTTAGGGGGAAAAAAAGAGAATCTTAAATTTCTGGAAGAAGTGTTAGATAACTTGGGAGGACTACAAGGATCCCACAAGGTCATGTAGGGAGAAGATTAAAATGACCAAAGCCCAACTAGAACTTGATTTGGCTGTTACAGTTAAAGACAACAAAACAAGTTTCTATAAATACATCGACAGCAAAAGGAGGGTCAAGGAGTGTCTCCATCATTTGTTGAATGTAGAGGGTAGTGCAGAGGCCGGGGATAAGGAAAAGGCAGAGGTAGTTAATGCCTTCTTTTCCTCAGTCTTCAATATCAAGACCAATTGTCCTCAGGATATCCAGCTCCCTGAGCTGGAAGCTGGTGACGGAGAGATGAGCGAAGCCCCTACAAGCCAGGAGAAGATGGTTAGTGAACCTACTAGGCCAATTAGACACCCACAAGTCTATTGGCCCTGATGGAATCCACCCCAGAGTAATGAGGGAACTGTCAAAAGAACTTACCAAACCACTCTCAGTCATCTACCAGCAGTCCTGGTTCTGTCTTTGCACTTACATTAGGGGAAAAAATGGCATGGAAGAACTGATCCCTGTACAGAAAACTGAAAATAGTTCATAAAATCTAATCTTGATTTGCCAATTGTTTTTCTGTTCTTTGCAGTCATTATCTACCCTAATGGTCTAAGACATCATCATCATGGCTAGACTTTGCAAAAGAAGATTTGAGAAGGACTCTACCCACATTTGCTACAAGTGCGCTGGTGGCTAAAGAGGCCAATGCGAGATACCGCGATTAAAAGATGCCCATTGGCCGCGGTTAACCAACCAGGTGAAGGGTGGAGATGAGCTTTGGTTAGGCCACCTTTTCTAGGCACCTCTCTGTGTGGAGCAAGCAGTGCTGTCCTTGAAAAGGCTGCTTGGTCATTCAGGATGCTGCTGAGAGAGACTGTCATCTCCGGGGTCAGGCGACCAATGTCCTGAACCGCCTGCATGCAGGGTTGGGTCTGCGGCTTCCAGTGCACCTTTCACCTGCCGATTCAACCCTTGCCTGGCGCTACAGGGCTTTACAAATGTGGGTATAACCTTCGAGCCTGTGCAATGGATTTTTTTAGGCGAAACTCAGCATGCACGGAACTGGACCCACCCTTTAATCCTAAGGTTCATCTGCCAGGGCCAAGCGAGCTCGGACGGTGGCAGCGAGATCCTCAGGATGTAGGTTTGATTAGAGTGACCTTCTCTTAGATGGATGGCCTTACTGGGCTAAGTGAGCTCCATCTGCCTGGGTTTGGAATTAGAGTTGTCCTTCTCCTAGGATGACTGCCGGGAGGCTAGTGAGCCCATCCTGCCATGAGGTCTAAGACAACTATATAGGAAATTAGGATGTATATTTGGATCATTGGAAAATGGTCCATTAGATAGTAGACAACTGATTTAGTCAGCTTAAATATTATACAGAATACTTCACTTCTAGAAAGTAAATGAAGAATTAACTGTAAATTGCCTGGTATTTGTATGCACTGCTGAACTTTGCTAGAGCGTAGCTTTAATAGAGTTTTTTTTCTTCACTGATCCAGAAGACCGAAGTGGAAGCATATAACAATACACATCACAGATAATAATGACTGTGGATATTTTGGTCTTCCCTGTTGAAGGCCTAGCAGATGTATATAATAGTTAGAGGATATTCCACATTGCCTATGAACACCAGAAAGGGGTGGGTGAGGATGGTGGAGAGTGACATGTTCAAAAAGTTACTCTAAGTTTAAAATACATTTCAACACGGTTGAGGATTTCAGTGACTGGGAGCTCCTTTAATTTTTGCACAATCATGTACCACATCAGGGAGAAATTAAACTGGGGAATCATATTCCCAAGTGTCACTCCTGCATACACTAAACTAAGTTTATGTAAGTAACATATTTATGCTAGTAAGGAAATAACAGGAGATCATTGTCTGAGAGAAGAGCATCTCTTTCCCATTATGATCTCTTTTGAAGTAGCTGCTTGACTAATGAACTTGTACACATCCCACCTCCAACCTTCCCCCACATCCCACCTCCAACCTTCCCCATCCCACTTTCCACATGTGTTTGTATTACTGAGAAGTAATTATAATGAAAAATATAAACCTCAATGAAAATGAAATGGAATGTGACAGCTGGAAAAGAAAAAAAACAGATACACCAGACAGATCATCGTCTTACCATTTCTTCTGACCTTTCAACAGCCACCAGACCAAATGAATAGCAGGATAAGGTCAACAGACACAGCAGGAATTATTTCATTCATAGATCTTGGACAATTTGAACAGGGTATTGTGTAGATAGTTTTTCTTAATGGTTCAACAATATACACAGAAAAAATGCATTCCTTTACACAAAGATTAATTTATTTTCTGGTGTCCCATTTTAGGGGAAAAGAATGGATCAAATCTATTAGTCATTCTTTAACCAAGAGCATAAAGAATGTACACAGATTTGTCTCTTTCTAGGAAAAGAAATTACAGAGGTATTTGCAGCCCTTATCTTCAAGTATGTATAGTACACATTATCCTACCTAAACACTCACTGTAATCAGTTGAAGGAAACACTCCTATAGGAGGGAAGTTTAAGTGTTTTAGTCAGATTTCTGCTCTGAACATCTCCTTGATAATTTTCATGCTATTCAGTATGAAAAGCCTGATATCAGGTAGTTATGTTGTTGAATTAAATCAAATAGGTGAAGTAGTTTTCCTAAGTATTTTCATGGGTTTAGGATTGCTTCAGGGCAATTAAGTAACACACTTGACAAAATATGGTCAGTAAGATGATATTTATATAATTTTTTATGACTATTTGGGAAACTGGATTCTGCAAAGACCCTTTAAAAAAAATGGTTGGAATGAAGATTCATTCACAAGGTGAGTCTAAGCACATTGCAAAACTATTCAACAGCAAGACAAAAAGGCCTTAGACATCTGAAAGAAAAAGAATTGCAGAATTGCAACAGGATGGAATCTGGTTTTAAAACAGCATTTTTACCATAGAAAAAGGTAGTCCAAAAACTGGACAGATTCACCATTCTCAAGAGACTACAAAACATTGTATTGCAGACTGTTGAAAGGCAAGGTTTCTGATTATTGCCACTGGATATCAAGCCTTTTTAATTGGTAAGCTGGTAAAAAGGTAGAAGTGGAAGGAGAAATGGAAGAAGAAGGGGGAATAAAAATACATAATTATACCACAATGCAACAGTTAAAAATTAGAAACAAACACAGAGAGGACAACAATCTTGCCCCAAACAACTCACAAAGCCTGTGCCACAGACACTGCCAGAAAAATTAACTTCAATGTAATTCATCTACGAGGTGAATCTTCCTCTTAGAGGTCCAGGTTCAGACTATGCTTTCTGCATTTCAGTTAAGAATTTACATCTTGTAACACTGTGCAACTAAATAACACAAACTCAGACAAATTTAACCATTTCTTCTTTTTCCGTCACTGTTCTTTCAGTTATAATCAGTAAAATCAGACTGTGCTCATACTGAAACCCTAAATAGTCACTTGGAGAAAATGTTTACAGCTCAGCATAAACCCCTGAAAATAGCAAGCTTCAATGGAAATGCTGACCAGCTTGTCAAGCACAGCTCTAAATAATGAAAGATTCCCGGCTGGCTTACTTTCTCATTGTCATCTAACCATTTTTCTTCCGTTCATTAGTGGAACATCATATAACTTAACAGAAATTAACATATGTAAAAAATGTCATCCCAGAGGGATTTCTAGAACAAAGGAATATTTTTCTATACTTGGCAGTTTTGGTAAGAGCTCATTTTCTAATCTACAGTAGTTGTTAACTTAACAAAGAAATGAATTCTCTTTCTTCAGGTTTTTAACCAAATGCCCCATTTTTTGGCTTTGTGTTTTGGCCTTGTAGATGTCTTAAATACAAATAAAAGCACAAAATCCCACCCTCCAAGTTTCTGATTGCTTTTTATAATAGCTCAGTCCCTGAGGGGCTCAGCTTGTTATTGAAATTGTTTTCTTTAATGGGCATTTTGTGCTTTTCCCCTGGATTATTTTACTTGGAGTGGTGAATGCATGCCAGTTCAAAAATCAAACACTGGGGCAAATGCTACAAACACATTGCCCAACATGTGGTCAGCATTTAGACAAGTATATAAAGCAGAGAATTATTCTGAGCACTGGGGAGAACACTCTTAATTCAGTGTTACAGCAGATAAATTATCTATCTCATAATTTAGATTATGCTGACAGTTTCATTATGTATTTCCAGTGCCCAAAGATACTAATAAGTGTTGTAGGTTTGTCCCAGTTCAGTACAGAAACTAAATTCTGCCTTCAGATGAATGCTGAACAGACACAATGAAGGGCAGATGTGTTCTATAGGATCTTGGCACTGTCAGCTCTCACAATATTTGAACTTTGAATTTATTTCAAAAGCCTGAAAGCTTATTTAGCTGACACTTGGGAAGGAGGGAGCGGGAGGGGATCTGATTCTCCTCTCACACATGTTTTAAGCCATTGTTGGATTGCTGATTTCATTAGAGTTACATCTGATTTACACGGCTGTCAGTGACAGGATACAGTCTATATAAAACTGAATTAGAAATCTAAGGAATATTCTGCCAGATTTCTGATGCTACACCCAGCAGGAGGCTATTGAAGTTATAAGCTGGGAAAATAACTTGCTAAAGGAAGACAGATCAAGAAACCATCTAAAGAGATGGTGGTTACTGAGTTCTTAAAGGATCAGCTTTGGGCCTGTGTTTGCTGATTTTTTTTCAAGGTTAGTGCCTAAGTTGTCACGAAGTATTGTATTGAGTGTTATACTGAATTCCAAATATTTTAGAACCTCAGAATTTCTCAGTGGTGTCTTATACCAAGGGCTGCATCAATCAGTCTTTTGTAAATACATATTGCACTTTCAGTTTTCCATCTATCATCATACCCTGAACAAATCATCATAATATGTTAAACAGTAATGTATTCTATTGAAATGAATCCATCAGAGTTGAAGTTTCCAGGTTATTTCTTATCTTTAGGATATTTACTTCATCCAGTTTTAGGCACTCGGTCATCCAGCAGCCTTAATTTCCCACTACAGGCAATGGAGAACAGACTCCACTTGAGAATGACTCAAAAACATGAGATTATTGCTTTAAAGAACCTTCTGAAAAAGATCTGTCTCTCTAAATTAACTGGATAGATTCACTTACCCACACAATTAGGCAACTGAACTAGGATTGCCTGACTGTGTTTCTACCCTTAATCTGATATTACAAATTCTTGTTATGGATCTCCTAATTTCCTGCACAAATTCTTTCATTACATTGCTTGGAGTTATAAGTCATTGGAGTTACAAGAGTATGTATTTCATTTCCTTCAACTGCTCTTTGGAAGAAAGCACCTTCTTCATTGCATTTTGTTAACGTCATAGTCTGATTTACCATATTTATAGTAAAGTCAGTGGACTTGTGGGCTGGGTAAAACCAACTTTATCTTTCCGATTTCTAGGACGTCTCACTTTAACCAGCATTAAAACATTAGGAATCACTGTGATAGTATTCTTCAAGCCCACATGGCATTGGGAGAGGACTTACAGGTTCTGTTTCCGTGCAAGGAGAGCAATCACAGCTAGCCATTCTTAAATTGTACAGTAATTTTAAGAGAAGCTCAGTTTCCAGATCTTTCTGGAGTCACCAATATGTTGTACAACTTTCCATAGGCTTGAATCTTGAAGTTAGTAGCTAAGGCTCTAGTGAGACTACTCAGTTCTCATGTTACCCATCAGAAAACTCAAAGCAAAACTGCACAAAATTGTTGATGCCTGGAAGCAACCCAAGTATCAAGAACAGTGACTCAAGTCTTGCTTCTATTTCATGTAGAAAAGCTAATTTCTCCTTGTAATCTTGACAAAAAATGTCAATACAAATTTGAATTTGATCTAAGCAATTATTTTTAAAACTTACCCAGCAAGTAATTAATTAGGGAAAGATTCTTACTTTTATACTTCTATTGACAGTCTAAATAAAACAAAACCAGACTGGAAGAGTCTCAAACAGAAAACAACTTGAGATTGCTGTTGGTTCCTGTGTTCCTCCTTACAGCAAAAAGAACAAAACCCAAGAACAAAACAACAGCCTTTAAGCCTAAAACCCCCAAAATTCCCCAAGAGGAGTTTCATGATGTTCTGTAGCTTTGCTCTCCTGTTGTGGGGAGAAAATAAAAAAATAAAGTTCAGCAAGAAGGAATGCATGAATTGGTGATATTTCACCAGAGCCAAACTGTTTGGCCACCTTAGGCCACCTGAGGAGCCGGGACACTGAGGGAGATTGGTGTACTGCTCTAAGGGGGTCATGAAACAAGATGGAGTGGTATGAAAGTCCTGTGGTCATACTCTGTTGAAAACAATGCAGCTAATGGGAACTAAGCCAAAGGAATAATCCAGATGGTAATTGAAAGCTGAACTTTGCTGCGTTAACTCAAAAATACATATTACTTTTCCCTCCCCTACACATGCTAATGAGTACAATCACTCAAAATCCACCTAAACACAAAATGACATCTACTGTAACTTTACCTTTTCCCCTTCCTCAAAGAAAATAATATAAATACAGCTTACATGGTTAGGGAGGTCAGAGAAGACTTCATCATAACTTCTGGGATTGATCAACAGGCTGAATCTGTCTTCTCCACCATAGGGATTCCTATTGGGTAAGAACCTTATTCTATGTGCACTAAATAATTATTTCAAGCTAGCTCTTACTGGTAATTAGAGCTTGACTGTATACCACTTCAAATTAATTTTTGCATTCAGTATATTATCAACAGCTGTCTCCGAACCTTAACCTGTCACCAGTCTTCTATTATCAGTGTGTTTGTCAATAAAGTGTTTTATTCCATAAACTGTTTAGTGTAACTCCTTCAAGGATGTTAGCAGGGCCTGGCAGCACAATTGAAAAAGTGATAGCACACCAATTAAGAATGGGGGTGCTGTTGGCTTGTGTCCCTGAACAGGTCAGTCAAACCAGCCTCTGATTCAGGTGGTGGTTCAGTGGGTTCCCCATAACAGGGCAATGACAGGGCACAAGGGACTCATCTTTCCTGGGGCACTGATAAATAGATCAAATATAAAGGGTTCAAGGAAACCTCCCCTTTTAAGTGACACATGTCATGTGAGGGTTATTGTTAGCTGGTAAGTTGGATTTTCTTGAAAAAGAAAAGAGGATTGTTCTAATCAGTCTCATAGTGGGAAGGAAATTACTGGGAAGCACCTCTGATCTACTTTCCCTGCTTGCCAATACAAGTTCAGAAAAGCAAAGGCTCTGACTCCGTTGTGCAAAAATCAAAGGCCTCATTGCTCTAAAACTAATCTGGAGAAATAAACAAGAAAATTTCAAAAGGAACATGTCTTTGCAAACTGTGGTAATTGTTTTTATTGCCTATCTGTCAAGGAAACGAGTACTCCTGTAAGGCTGAAAGTGACTAAAAATCAAAATTAATTTTGTAACTTTTCCCTTTTTCATGCAAATTGTTGTAAAACTTTATAATTAAAATTATATTATTTTAAATTAAAATCCTATTTCCATGCTCTTCAATTCCATGTACATTTTCAAAAATAATTTTAAAAAAACATTAAATACAATATTGCTTATAGTAAAAGTTGTTAAGTCATCTCCTCCCTTGCTGCTGCAAAAGTCTCATTATATCTGAATTTATATATATAAAATAGATTAATATTGCAGTTCTTATGTATTAAGTTATCTGTAATTTGCAACAATAAAATTCAGTACTACAAGGAGCTTACAATATAAAACACTGATTCGGCTCCTTTAAAATCAATTTTGAGAAGTAATACAGAAAATATTATATATATAATAAATAATAAATGTAGGCCATCTAATATGTATCATTTAAAATTGACCTCAAGAGAACAGCAAATAGATATGGACTTTGATTCTATTCACTTTAAATTCTAATTTAGTTTCCAGATTAATGTCAACGCTTGAAAATTATCTTGTCCACATAGATTTTTACTACTTTTTAATTCATAAATGTAATAATATAAGTTTGCTGCAAAGGGTATTGAAATCAAAAGAAAAAGAACATATTTTTTATTCTTGTACATATTCCTACAATATTTATGTTTCAAGATTTGATTTTCAAAGACAATAGAGGAAATTGTGGAATATATAGTTTGATATGTATACTACTCTCTTAAAAAGAATTGATAAATTAATTAAAATAAATTAATTGATAAATTAAATTAATAATTTAAGAGAGTAGTTTGATAAACTACTCTCTTAAAAAGAATTGATTTAGTACTTTATGAACCTATATGAAACTTCAGTGTGGAGAAGTCTTAAAAAGATGCTGCAAACTTGAATCAATAACAATCATTTTTTTTCTGTTTGGTAAATAAGAAAGTATGAAAAGTTTTCCTTGTTAGAAAGGCTTGAAATTAAGATGACTAAACATAAATTGGACAACTACTAGTAAGCTGGAAAAGAGAAAACCACTGCAAATTGCAAAAAACCATTATTTTTGATTTTTTTTAATTAATTATGGTAGGAGGATAAAATATTTGCCAATTGGGATGTTAAATTTAAAGACAACTTTAGCTGAGAAAATACTGCAAGATGCATTTTACTTTAGCAATAGAGAGATGAAAGAAACATGAAAGACATTTCTTTTAGGTCACTATAAGCAAAAGTATAAGAAAAGTAATTTTTGCAGTCTTTGAATTGGAATCTTTTTTTTTTTCCTCAGAAGTTTGGTTCCTGACTGAATCTGACATGGCTTCTGGTGTGTTTAAACTTCTTTATTTATTCTACATGTTCAATTTTCTTCATGAAAGGCCCATATCCAGTCAGTAGAGCATGCACAAAGCTCACACTTTGGCCTTCCACTTTTTCATTGAAATGCAAAAAGAATCTGTAATACTGGACTGAAAAGTAGCTTGTACTGCTCTCTGTACCACTGATCAATGTTACAGCAAGGAGATGTGAGATACAGCTTTACTGTCCATACAGACCTGTGTTGAACAACCTGCTTGTGTAGTAGTTGAGTAGTCTACTCTGCATTCCTACTACTATAACAAATTCAGAATGATATGTGATTGCTCATTATTATTTACAGAAAATTTGAAAAATGGAGAATGAGTTTGAAAAAGGCACTATAAAGCAGCCTGGTAGGAAAGTTACTTGCTGTTATGCCATTTATATATATTAATAATTTAAATTTAAAAATGGATACCTCAATAATATGTTGTCTTTATAGTTAATACCCAAAACACAATGCATCAAACACATATAAAAAAAAAAATCTGACACACATGCATCTTATGTAGAGGAAGTCATATTTTTAGACTGAAAATTAATTTTCTTTTCCATGTTAAGTACAGACATGTGCATATCCTCAGAAACCCAAAATAATGTCTGACTTGTAGATCTGTATTTTGTAGCTTTGTGAGTTCCAAGGAAGCTCTATCAAGAACCGGTGTCCAGCATGGTAAACACTCTGAGGATAAGTAATTTAGACAGTCCCTCCTCCCAAATAGCCCACAGTTTAAATGACATATGAAACCGATGGAAGACAGAGGCAGGTAGGTTTTCTACAATGTCATTAACCAGGTGTGGAGTATTGTTTTTTCAACCAGTTGTTTAGCCAGTGCTAGATGGAGAAAATTTGCAGACATAGTACAGAAAAAGCTTAAGAAGGGATTTTGCGCCTGAGGAAGGAAGAGATAAGTGGGTAATTGTGGCTGCCACTTCTGATAGAGCAAAGATTGAACCTTGATAAATCAGCAAATGTGATAGTGTGAGACTAAACGCTTAGGGCTTGAAAAAGAGAAAGGGGCTGAAGATGATGCAGTGGAGAAGAGACAACCAGGGAGAGGCAGCAAACACCGACAGGGCATGGTTAGATCAATGAACCGAGAAGCTGATTCTAGCAACAGCACGTCGAATGGAAATTTGTCTCAATGTCCTATTTTACTCAAAATACATTTGCTGCAATAGATCCTACATTATGTATATGTCACTCTTGTTAGGGCAGGCAAGAGTATCTGACACTGCTGGGTTTTATAAGGATTACTTGCTAAGTTTGAAAGTTAAAACTTCTGCATCTATTTCCTTTGGGTTTAATTTGTTGGGGTTTTTTTCACCCTTTAAGTTCCAGACTACTCTAAAGATTGAAAACATCCAAACCATCTATCTGGTCTATAATCACTTCATTTCCACCAATTGGGACACAATCTCCAGGTATTTTCCAGATGCTCTATTGTTAATGCTGAGGTGAGGAAGTTGTTCTGCCATTTTTAGAAGCTGCCTCTGTGAGTGGAAGTGTACCATGCAGAGAGGAACTGCAATTGGTGTCTACTATTTCCCCTGTTATTTAGGATACCAACTATGGCAGATTACATGCATTGAATTTCTCCCCAAACTGTGCAGTAATATCAGTTTGTAGATTTTATTTTGTTTGACACAAAGTTGTTTAATCCTTGAGGGAAAAAAACTTCAGTTTTACATAGTTTATGCATTTTTATATATCTCTTTCATTGGGATACACTTTCTTAACATCTAAATAACATATGAAAACCTAATGGATGTATAATTAAAATAAAAGTTTACTAAGTTCACTTTTATATGTCTTAGAAAGTTTAGATTAATGGTGACTAAGATTATTAGATTGAGTACTATGAAAAATGAGTAGTCAGCTCTGGGTTACAATACATTGATTCTCCAGTTTATTTTAAGTTCTTTTCTCTTTTTTTCTAAAAAAGAAAGAACCCCAAACCCCATGCATTTTTAGCTTCAGTTGTTATGAGGAGGGAAAAAAGAAAGGAAAGAAAAACAACTTGGAAAAAAATTATGTGAACAAGCATGGAAATCTGCCTGAATCCAAAATGGGATTTGCCTACTTCTTCTCTCTGTAGCTTTTGTTAGCTTGCTGCTGGCAGAGGATGCCAAGCCAGCCTCTATTTCCAGGGCATTTGGAGAAATTGACTCCTATATGATAAATAATAAACAAGAATACAAGGATAACAAACCCTTGGAGATCGGAGCAGGAAACTTGACCTGCCCAAACCTTGTGGCCTTCTGATCCAAGAGTGTAAGAAGCATCAAGTGCTCAGTGGCTTGACCAACAGGTATCATCAGCTTCCAAGTCTGGACCCTTCTTAGGACCCAACACTCTGCGTAGTTTTTCTTACCAGGCAAGGCAGACTGAGCACAAGATACCTATGAAGCCTCTCTGCCTTTGCAGTTGCTTTTATTACAAAGTATTCCAAGCTGTCCTGTTTCCCAGCTTTGGTCACATCAAGCATTCAGGATTTGTCCCTTGGTGTGCAGCCTTAGCTGCTGTAGAGTCTGTCCCCCAGGAGCTGGCAGGAAATTTGACATCTGACTTGGGACTGATAAGAGGAAAACAGTAAACACTTTAAGTGTTATACTCATCAGAAATTTGCCAGCTACTCTGTTTAGCTTCTTCCTTCATATTTTTAAAACTGTCACATGCTAAAAAGTATATATTAATTCCAGCTAAAGATTTATTCCTTTAAAAAAATATTAAAAACCCCCCTGATGTCCTTTTTCAATTCCTGGACAGAGACTTAAAAAACATAGGGTTTTTTTTCCCCTCAAAGTTTTGGTGTTCTGAACAAACCTATGGGAATTCCACTAAAAAGTCATCAAATGCCTTGTGGACTTTTTGCTCATTGTGTAGGAGTGGAGCAGGGGGAGAATTATATTCTCAACATTCATTTTAAAAGAAATTACTTACATGTGGGTGTGAAACACTTTTTTAATGCTGCAAAATCTACTCCCTACCAAGGTCTATATTGGTATTGGCACTCAATAAAATCCAATATCAGTTTAAAGAAAAAAAAGGAGGAAAAATAAAACAAAATAGATTCCCCAACTTTTAATACAGCTGAATGCAAAATGATTTCAAAAGTCACAGTCATCCTCAAATAGTCATCAGGACATCAAGACATAGTCATCCTCAAACTAGAATATAACTGAATATGATTAAAATCATACGTTTTCCTTTAATTGTACAAGGCAGAAGGTGCAAGATGCCTGGCAGCAGCATGTGGAGGCAGGAAGAGCCTTTGAGTACAGCTGCAAACTGCAAGTACAGGAGGGTGTGGGGAGAACAGCTGGAAGCTCAAGAAGAAACAGGGTCATCATGAATCACACTTCCTTCCTAGACTGCTTCTGGGGCAGCAGGGCTTTTTATTATGAGTTTAGAGTAAGCTCCTACTCACCCACTGCTATTTTTTTCTGATACAGTATGTCAGTTTCAAGAACCCTCCATGGGAAAACAGTCAAATCTGAAGGAAGAGAATATGAAGGAGGCATGAGAATTACCTTTAAATATGCAAAGAAGGGAGCAGTCTCCACAGAGGTGGAGGCTAGGACAGGAGAATAAAAAGAAAAAAAGACTAAACTGCAGCAAAGACAACTTCTGCTAGACTCTCAGCAGAAATTTTTAACACTTGGGACAGTGAATCACAACAATGGATTATTTGAGAAGGACGATATTCTGGCAAGCTCAAAGAGCCATTTAGACAAGCAATGGCATGAGTAGTGCTTATGTAGCTTTGGCACTGAAAGATGGACTACATGAGCCCTCCGGATTCTTTCCAGTACTTTGAGTCTGTGTGCAAAACAGTAGTCTCAGCTAATCTGCATTTGCAGGTTTGTTCCTGCCAAAAAATAAAGACTAGAAAAAGGTGACTCTGAAACTGTGGCTCTTAATATATCTATCTGTGTAGTTCCTACTGGTGAGGTTTCTTTCCACATCAAGCAGAGATAACCTTTATTTGCATTGTCTCATCCAGGTCACATAGAGGAAAATTATTATAATTCAGTTTCTCTGCATTGCAGGATCAAGAGCTGAGTCAACCCTGCTGGGATTCAACCCACGTTCCAGGGAGTCTAACTATTTCATATCTTATGTTTAAACTTCTAACCAAATAAAATTTCTGCTTGGAGATGTACCAGTGTGTGGTGAGATATTATTGTGTTTCTGTTTGAAATTCACCCACAAGTTTGAGAAACTCCTGCATTTTAACCAGCATAGAGCATCTGTTGTGTTGATCTATTTACATCTTCTTTTTGCGATCATGCAAATGACCAGGATTTCAGTGTTTTTCAGAATTATTTTATACTGAACACGATTCCATCGAGATCCACAAATGCCTTAGATTTATGCCTGCTCAGTATCTGATGCTCAATTATTAATTCAGTAATGTCTGTAAAGTGCTTTGAAGATGGAAAACATTACATTGTAGAACTGCTAACTGATGCCTGAATGCTGCTATTATTGTTGCTGAAGCTGTTAGAAAATATGCTTGGAACACATCCCCAAAGGCACATGATGAGAAAAGGTCATCTGTGGCAGTAGTTTATGCAGAAAGGAGTAAATCAGACAAATTCTAGAACTACACTGCTCTTTTAATGCAGGGTCAAAAAATCAGTATAGTTAGATCAGACTTTTTTTCTTTAAACAAAATGTTTAATTATTGAATAGATAAAAAGGGAAAAAATCAATAAAAGGAATAATTTAAAATAATAATATGAAAAGGATTTACCACTAGCTTCTGGGAAGGCAGGGCACTGTGATTTCTGTTCTTCACTCCAATTAATTTGTACATGGATGGGGAGCTGAGTTTGACTGTGAAAGCACATTTGAATGGAACAGCCATTCAGGCAGTTATGGAGAATACAGAGACGTCTGTACTGGCATTCAGTCTCTTTGACTACAGAGCAATACAGTTTGGGTTTTCCAATAGCACTGGTCTATTTCTGCTCCAGGAAGATACCTTTTTGACCCATCATGGCCTTTTAGTGGGATGAAGCCAGAACCCTAAATAAGCATCCACAAAAATCTCACCAGACAGGGCTTTGCCTCCAGGCTCTGGCATCTACCTGCTTGCTCTAAGTACAGTAACACCTTTATAGTATCCTCTTTGGTTTCCCTCAGGCCCACCCTCCAGCTAGATTACATATGACAGTTGTTCTTCCCTCTGCCCAAGATGTGTACAGAAAGAATAGGCTTGTATTGACTTTTCACACATCACCAGCCTACCTACACAGACACAGACAGTCCTGATCATTAGACACTTTGGGCACTTTGCTACACTTCACACATATGTCACTGCGTTACAAAACACCACTCTCTACTAGGGATTGGGAATGTTGCTGACCCAATCTCGTGTCACCACTGTAGAGCACTACCTTTGAGAAAAGCTTGAAAGGGCTGTTTGACTCTGAGCAGAGACCAGTTGAAGTGATTAGATAGAGCTTTGACCCCAAGTGTCGGAATCCTTTATTTGAACAGCAGCCCAAAAGAGCTAAAACTCTACCCTGAGCAGAAAAATCAAGCAGATGAAAACCCCACCAGACCCGAAACACTTTAGAAATGTGGAGGAGAATCAGAGAAGTTTAAACACAGTGCTTCAGCTGGTGTCTGCAACAAATAGAAACCAAAACAGACAGGAAAAAAAAAAAAAGTCAAGAGGAAGCTTTATATTTGATGATAGCTTGTTCTGAAGCACTTGAGGATTTTAATAGTTTTAGTCAACTCAGCCAGACTAGGCTAATACTGACGCTGTAATGCAGGCATTTAAGAACCTCACTCCAAATAAAAATAGAATATATGAGTAACATGATTTTAAACAGAAGATACTAGAAGAAGTTAAAAAAAAGAAAAGTGACTTCAGCCAAGCCCCAGTTTTAAGGGGTGGAGCCCTTGATAAGATGCACAACACTGAATGGGATCTGGAACAGAGCACTTAGAGAGAGAGTATTGAAAGATCCAAAATTAAGTATGTAAAAAAAAATTCAAATTTGGATAGCAAAGGAAGAAAATCAGTTCAAGTCAAAACCCACACACTGTTACTGAGACATGGTGAATATTATAGGAAATTCAAAACACAAGATATAAAGTAAAGAATTGTGGAAAGACAGGAGAAATTCAATGCTGGGAGCCTCTAAAATGAAGCACATGAAGCAATATTCGACATTGAAGAAAGATGCAGAAAATGAAATATACTTGCCAAAATGTTCAACAGCCAGCTAAATAAGATCTACATGGGCAAAACAATTTTTCCTTAAAAGTAAGATATAGTATAGCCAAAAGAGAATAATAGACTATCAGTGTGTGGGGGAAAAAAATCATCAGGTGTGATAAACATCATTTCACAGGCTAATTTCACGGGCTACAAGAATCAGAAATGTTAACTCTATCTAAACACCAAGTGATGAAATCATATTTTAGCATGTGGGTGCCCAGATATCAGAGAGAGAAAGGTGTGTTGCCTGGAGTAGCAAGAGCAACCTGGTGGTAAGGGCAGCCTGGAGCCACAGAAGGCAGGGAGGGTGTGCTTTGTCCTGCAGAGCAGGTCCATTACCAGTAGCAAAGGTGAGCCGCAGTCCGGACTGTGTGCATGTCCAGAGGGACCAGGCAAATCCCACGTCCAGCAGGACATCAGTTAAGGGTTGGAATCAGTGAAGGACATGATCAGGCATGGGCATCCTGTGGCATAGCCCAGGCAAAAACGAGGGAGCTCAAATGCAGTTCTTGAGCAGAGTGGGCCTAAGAAAGCATCTTGTAGTTGTCATGCATCCATGTATGCTTTGTGTGAGATCTGGCCTTGAGCACAGGCAATCCAGGAGGACGACTAGGGATGGAGGCTGCAGAGCCTGTTGGTACACCTAGAGTGATAATTTGACATCTGTATGTATGTGGCATATGGATTCTTTATTTTTTTTAATTTTTTTTAGAAAAATACCTCTTTCAAGAACATGCTCAAGTATCAATAGCCTGAAGTCTAGCAAGCTAAAATTTCCATTCAGGCATAATAATGCTAGTGGTGGGAAGAACTGCTAGAAGATTTACTACAACATCTCAGAGATGTCACACATCCTCAGTTCCACATATACTCCAGTGCCATATAACAAAGGAGATGTGGCCTGCTGTGTGGACTTCATCCCTTCCACTAATGTAGCCATATAGCCACACAGAAATTATATCCCAACAGTCACTCTGTGAATTACACAGTCTACATGAACACAAGCCTACATGACTTCAATAATGAGGGGAACCCTTAATACCCAAAGTTGAATTCTATCATTTCTCCTGGGGCATGTACAAGGAAGTATAGGCTATAGGTCCAGTTTCATAAACAAATTTGCTTTAGCAGAGGAAAGAAGCAATGAGTTGCTCACTGTGCAGTTATTTTATCTGATAGAAAGCTCCAAAATAATATTTTCCCTTTGCCTTGGTCTTTTTTTTCCCATGCCAAGACTTGCACGATGCCTGGCCAACTTCTGACACACTGATGGCTCTTGTCTGAAATGATAAGTGCTCAAATATCACTGGTATCTTTGGGACCATCTCTTGCCTCATGGAAAAAAAAAACTGAAGGAAAATAAGTACTTGATTCTTTACTGTAAAAGTGAAAAGTCAGGAGCCGATACAGGAATGGGTTGATTTAGGCTGAAGGTCAATCCAATCCAGAGCCCTGTTTCTGACAGTACCAATTGTTACTGAGATAAAAGAGAAAGGACAGAAAAAGCATGCTTCTCCAGTTAATGAACTGCACAGATGCAAAAATCCTGCAGCCACACTTCAGTCAGATTATTTCTAAGAAATCTGGTAGGCTACCTTCAGTGAACCAACCTGAAGCTGAACCTTGAAAACACAGGTTGTTTCAGAGTTCAACCATATTTAAAGATAGATTGTTAGTGAAAAGGCATCTCTTTGTCTTATTGCTGACAGCTGGAGTATCTGATTGATGAGATGTCAATGACGCCTCTGAATATTTCATGACACTAAAAATTTGTTTACTATTTAGAGCAAGGATTTAAAATCATATGTTTTAGCACTTTGAAAGGAGCTTAGACTCTGGCCCCATGGCAGTGAAATGTGTGGTTTGCCCATCAACTGTTGTTGAAGCAGTTCCATTTTTGCATAACATCTTTAAATAGCAATTACAGCTAAGGCCAAATCTGAGCTTCCCAAGTCACACTACAGAGTCCAAAGAATGAGGGCAGCTAAACATTACCTGCAGGAAAATTTTGCTCTGAATTTTATACTTCCTGTAGGAATGTACTTCTTTGCTGTATAATCTGTCTGAAGTTATCATATCTGTTAGCCAAAAGCACTCATAGGATTTTATAATGGTGCATTAGGACACTGAACACTCCAGAGAAAAAATGAAGCTAATATAATGGCAAATAACTTTGAAAAATATTCTATTCTGTGCCTTTAAATTTCAGACCCTGAAAAGAAAGCAAAACAAAAAAGAAAAAAAAAAACATGAAAGGAAGAGATCAGTCTGTGACTGAAAGTCCAGCTGTATAAACAAGTTTAGTGACTTCTTTTATCTCTAATTGGTCTTATACATTGATCTTTCTGGTGCCAAAATCACACACTTCACATTAATCTTCAGTAATATAGCATTATTTCCGGATGGAATTGGTCTGAAATGTCAAACCAATATGTGTCATTTGCAATCTACCAACATTTCCATTTTTTTCCAGTGAACATCAACAACTGTCTTTAGTTATATTACTTTAAAAGTCTGAACAGGAAACAGATTTATACCACTGAAAATGTGAATATAGGCACTAAAATTGTGTTAATAATGCTAGTCACTACATGAGACTTAGAAGATACTCAGCTGGCATAAATTTTTTGGCCAAATTACATTAACTTCAGAGACGTCATGCAAGTTAATATGGTCAAATAATTGGCCTATAGACTTCAGACGATATCTGTCTCACAAATACAGAACAGGCTGTTGTCTTTCCTGATAGTTTAGGACCTTTAAGTAACAAGATATTCACATAATTATGTAGACTAGTCTGGAGTAGACACTGGGGTAGACACTGAAAAACTCCAGTGAGACAAAGAAACCACATGTACAGGCAAATGAAAATCAATACTGATAAATGCAAGGTGATGCACTCTGGCCATAAAAATAAATTAATGAGGCAACAAGCCAATGAACTGTCTATTCACCTGACATGGGTCAAAGTCACCCATATGTGAGAAAAGGGCATCAAAGCAAAAGCATAGACTGTGTGCAGTTCTGATCAGAAAAACAAATATTTTAGATTGCATGGTATATGTGGTACAATTAAATATATAAAGAAGATTGTATCAATATAATGATGTAGTATTGCCTGCACAGTTAAAGGGGATTTAACAACATTACACATAACAATGAAAAATGTGTAAAAGAAACAATAGACTTCTGTTCTTCAGTCCTTCTATTTCTTCCACAGGATTACTCCATAAAATTAGAAAAGTGTAAGTTCAGAAAGAATCACTGAAGTACTTTTTCCTGCTACAGATCACTAAGTTGTGATTATATTGTTGTATATATGTGTGTGCATGTGTATAAAATTTAGATATAACTTAAATTAATAACAAGACTAATGTCTGGTAAAACAGTCATAACTAATATGAAATCTGGCATTAACTGATAGTAAACATTATTTCATAGCCAACCAACCAAACATTATTCATGGTTTAAGATAGCCTCTAAAATTACAGATTTTTCATATGATAAATATACTTTTTATATTCAGTAAGTACTTTGAAGCAACCAGTAACTGTAAGAAATAGAGTACTAGGCTAGATTGATGTCAAATTGATTCAGCTTGGAAATTTCTATTTTGCTAACAATAATTGTTTTCTACCAATAGATGACTAGACAAGACTCTGCTGTAGTTACTCCTGTTTTGAGCAGCAGGGTTGGATTAGAGACAGCCAGAGATGTCCTCCAACATTAATGATTCTTTCATTCCATGACTCAATGAAAGAATACTAACAAATTTGCAGGATATTGGAAGGAATTATTTCCAGGAATAATTGGAAGGAAATTTCCTGATATTGGAAAGAACATTTCTATGATAAAAGGTATATGTAGGTGAATGTGTTAGAGAAAAAACACACCAGAAGAAGAATTTACATTTTGGGGGGGGGTTTTTTCAATAATTCACTCATAATGACATTAAACCAATTTCTCTAGTGTAAATTAATCTGTGAGAAACAATTTCTTTCAATATATTGTAACAGACATTCATTATACGGCCCTAAAGTAAAAGGGTTTAGATTTATATTAGATATAAGGAAGAAATTCTTTATATGGAGCAGTTTTTTCAGGGACTAACCTGAAAAGTAGAGATGACTGAGGTCTAACATAGCGAAACCTTCTGTGGCATAGTATAAGTGTCCAGTGTAGATATAGTTCCAGTGTTTCTACTGTTTTCACAGCAAAGATGGTTCTTCTAAAAATATGTTTTGGTGGGACAAGTTAAATGTCATCTTTCTTCATAGAAGGGGTTTTTAGGCCTGGTCTCATCAATTGTCTTTGATTTCTGTGTTGAGGTAGATTTCTTCAGTGGCTTGCAACCACTGAAAGGAGATGTGCAATCTTAATTAAAAAAAAAAAATTAAGAAAATAGACTGAAAGACAATATTTGTAGTCAAGAAACCAGGAATGTAGACATGAACTTCACTGATTCATTGAGTTACAGTGTTAACGGTGATGTAACTGAAGAACCCCTTCCTCCAAAGGCAGGGAATGCCATGCAAAAGGAAGGAAAATGTCCATTAGCAGATTTCACTTGGGTACCGACCTCTAGAGGGCAACACAATCATATGAAATGGCAATGCAGTATCGACAGGGGCACTATCAAAACTGCACCCTAATCAATACAGTTCATCCTTCCTTTACATCCTAAACCTCTACTTACATAAAAACTAATTCAAAATACAGGCTTTACAGAATAGCACATGTCATGAGATACCACCTGTGTGGTTACTGTGACCATATTGTACCTTCCATTGACACTCATAGTCATAAAATACATGACCTTCCACTCTAAAAACACATTCCTTAAGCTTGAAAAAAACACAAATCTCTATAAGCTCTCAAGTTTTTTATTCTCTGGAAACAAAATCATTCTTATGTAAAAGACTAAAATGCCACACTCGGACCTCCAAGCTCTGCATCTACAGCAGTCCCAGACTGCTAATTCTCAAGCCTTTTTTTCAAAGCATTCCTAAACCCCCTCTCTCTGTGTGACTCAGTACGATAATTTTTAAACAAACACATATGTGTCAATTAAATTAAAATATTCCCATGGTTGTTCTCTAAGTATTCCAGAGTCTTTTACCTACTACATATCCACTTTTCTTAGGTGACAGTTGCTTCACAGAAAGGTCATCTGCATTTTAAATTGGGAAGATAAAACATACGGAACATGTTCTCTGTGTTTCACTTGTAAAGAAGCAAATCCTACTAATTGAAACAAAGATTAGTCCGCAAAGTTCTTTGGTAAATAGGTAATACTATAGGTATTGTGTTAGCAATAATATAAGAGCAGAAATGACATAATGATTATTTCTCTTAGAGCATTCTGGAAAGCATTCAATCATTAGCTCCTGCAGCCATTCACTCTGGACTTCAGAGTAATACTTTCATTTTGAAATGTCAATTTCTGCTGTTAAATTAAATGAAAATGTGGATCAGTGTGATACATCATAATCTAAAGTAACTCCTGAGGAAATCATTAGAGTAATGCCATTAGTGCTGCCAGCATTGTCTAAAACATTTGGGTGTTCCAAAGTGGGTTGTGTGGTTTGTTTCAGGCACTGCCTGCTGATATCTTCCTTCAGCCAAGGCTATGAACATCCTGTTTGCCTGTCACAGTTCTACCTGATGGGACTTGCAACTGGCAGGAGGATGTGCTGCCACTGGAAGAGCCATGGCAGCTCGGTTTGCCACTATCCAGAGGGAGACTCAGTTAACTGATGTCCGTACAGCCATCCTGGGAGTCTGCGGCAAGGTAGTGGTGGAGGGAGATGGCAGGGGTGGCCACTGTACTGGATAGAGCCCCATCCAGTCAGTTCCAGACAGCTCCAACAGACCTGCTGCAGGACACTGCTGAGCCAGCAGCCAAGATTGTGTCAGCATTGGAAAAACAGATTTCAGAAAGGGCAAAATGGTTCATGGACACATGAGGGGCAATGAAAAGTGTGTGAGAAGCAGCCCTGCAGAGACCAGAGCAGTGAGTAAGGAGAGAAAGGAGGTGCTCCAGGTGCTGGAGCAGAGACTCCCCCTGCAGCCCGTGGTGCAGACCATGGTGAGGCAGTTGTGTCTCTGAAGCCCATGGAGGTCCATGGTAAAGCAAAGATCCACATCCACCTGCAGTCCATGGAGGACCACATGCTGGAGCACAAGGATATTCTGTGAAGGAACTGCAGCCCAAGGAGATCCCACACCAGAGCATGGAAAAATTGTGAGAAGGAAGAAGCAGTTATGGACTGGCTGAAAACCTCCTATTTCCCAACGCCCTGCACTGCTCAGAAGGGGAGAGAGGTGAGAGAATGGTCATGAATTAAGGAGTGAAGTTGAGCCTGGAAAGAAGTGGGGTGGCGGTTGTGGAGAATTTCTTGGTTTAATTTGTCTTCTTTCCCCCAATCTTAATCTATTTTAATTGACAATAAATGAAATTAATTTTCCCCAAATAAAGTCTGTTTTGCCCATCATGATAAATGGTAAGTTTATCACAACCCAAGAGGTTTTTGATCTTATTTTCTTCCCTCATACTCCTGAGACAGGGGAGTGAGAGAATAGCTGGGTGGATATGTGGTAAACAGCCAAGGTCAGATCACCACAAAAACATTGGAATAACACTTATTTTTCTAAGGAAGATACATATAATTTTTATATGTAATATCTTTGCAGTGCAAGAAGAGTCATGAACTAGAGGCTTCAGAGAGAAAATTCTGAATGGATGCTCTTCTGGACACTCCTCTGAAGTCTTCAGTCAAGTTTGGTTAGGTCTGTCTCACAAAAAGGTTTTATTTGACCCAAAACTCTTGTAGATTTTGACAACACAGAGTATATGAATTAATACTTCCAATCTGTCCCTCTCCCTCTCTTTCTTCATATTTCACTAAGCTCATAATGCAATCAGTTGGAAAGACACTGCTCTGTCCTCTTCAGTTTATCCTGGAATTATCTTAAAGAAAAGGCAACGGGGTACAGAACAGCTTTGCAACTGGCGCAACACTAAATCTTCTAAATATCACCTATGATATCAGTAGGGAAGAAACACAAATCTTTCACAATCCTTTCTGCTGAATTGAGAAATTCACATACTTGGTCTCTAATATGGACTTTGCAAGGAGTCCTGAGCTCCTCATGTAATAGGATTGTGATTGCAACCTAAGAGGAACATCTCATGCACATGTTGCATCTGAAGATCAATTATAGATTTACTTTAAAACCACTTCAAAGACTTTTAATCTATATCAGTATCATCTGATGTCTGGAAATTAACCTGAGAAAGCAATGAGAGATCTTCTACTCATTGCATATACAGACCAAACAGACACAATCGTTCAGGAATGCATCTGTAGAAATTCTCCACTGAACTTCACAATCTCAACACAATCATCCTCACACACTGACACTTTGGTTGCCAACGTCTCCAAAATAATCTGAAACCTGAGGTTGGAGAAATTCATTCACTGGTAGTTATCAGAGGTCTCCTCTAATTTCAACAAGAAGGGGAGACACTTCCAGGACATGTGAAGCAATTTGCAGATCAAGCTCTACAGAAACACTCTAGGCACTGGAATGGGAAGTAAATGGGAAGTAAATGGGAAGTAAAACAGGTGTGAAATTCAACCCAGTAGAGGGCAATAGACCCCAGTGTACATGAACAACACAGAAGCCCTCAGTAAAAGAGCTGTCTCCAACCTGAACCTTAGGGTATGCAGATAGAGGATAAGTAGATGGGGATGGAAGAAAAGTCAGAATTGTGATAAAATCCTTGATGAATCTTCCTAATCCTAAGGAGAAAGCTGTTCTGACTTGCTCTGATAATCTTTATTCTTCTCCATAATAAAAAAATTGGTTTCAAACAAAATCATCATATGGCATAAGATATCACTTATTTGGTTATAAATACTGCTACTGAGCTGCATCACCTATAAATTAATCTGTGACAGGAATTAAAAGAAACATCTTTTGGTTGAGAGAAAGCTTCACCAGGGTAAAAGTATGAGGTTATGTTGGGATGCCTTGGCTTAGAAAACAGTATTTTTTCACTTTTACATGTTGTAGTAGAGGTAGGAATGTGTATTTTATTGCTAAGACATGAGCCCCAAATAGTGTAAAGGTAAATTCAAAGGAGCAAAAACTGCCATTTAGCGAATATATAAATACAAGATACTTTCAACCTACTTTTCACTTAATGAGATAAAAACAGAGGAGAAAAAAATAAATTAAATGGCAATGATTATTTGAAAGCCATAATAGAAAGTCAGTAGACAATCCTAGGACTTGTTTGAAAGACAAGTTACTCTATTCTTTTAGAGTAACTTTGAAAAGGTGCTGATATTGGTTGCATCTTCTCTAATGCTGAAGACTGGACTGCAACTGTCAGAGAACAGACAGCTGGGCTAAAATGTGACAGATCCTTTCCTGATCCACCTCAGAACTTCGGAGCTACTGTGTTGACACTTGGTGCTTTGAAAATTATACGGCCAGGAAGAACCAGGGAAAAGACTAGGAAAGAAAAGTAAGTTGTCAGCAGAAAGGAAAATGAAGGCTAAGTAACAGAAACAGAAGTGAAAGCTTTTAAGCAGATAAAAAATCACAGGAGAAGGTGTCAGGGGTAATGCCATTAGCAGTGACAAATGGAAATCATTGATTAAGAAAGTACTGAAAACAGGCAAGGGAAAAAAATGTCTCTGAGCTTTTATTCAGCAGTTTCAAATCTTTCCAAGATTCCTACAACCATTTCTTTCAAATGCAGAAACTACATTAGTTATAATAAAAGCACCGATCAAATCCTTGTCAGCCTATAAAATGAGTTAGATCTTTCAGGAGAATTGCCTGTCTATTGTGATACAAGCCTAATATCTGAATATCAATGATTTACTGTTATTGTTTTGGCTAGATTACAAGACTTGGAAAATGTGATTAGAAGTTGCTGTGGAGGCAGAGAGTACACTTATGCAGATCAAAGGGCCTGCCTAGTCAAGTATTCTTTATCCAGAGTTAGTCAATAGCTCTTATATTTCAGAAGATGATGAACCTGATCCATTTTCTGGGAAGTCCACCACACTGCAATCACTCCAATATTATTCTTTCTCCCTCTGAGTCCATTAATTCTATGGCAGAAAGAGCTGTACTGAAATCAACTGAAGTTTTGCCTTTGACTTCAACAGGGTCAAAATTTTTCCCTGTTTCTTTGATAATGTTCACAAAAAGACTGATTACAATTTAAAAAGCTGAATCCTAGACCCCATTTCTGCCACTCACACTTACCTCCTCAAGTAAACTCTTACTTCTGGAGTTCCCAGTGCATTCCTCTTCTGTGTGCCTGGCTTTAGAGTTGAAGTACTTCAGAAAACTACCTAATTTGTCAGAATTGAACATGCTGTAGGTAGTAAACAAATATTAGTCAAAGAATAATTGCAACAGTAAGATAGCCTATTTGTAACGAAGCATGCTGAGATGCTATCTGGAATTACTTGTCACAGAAATTCTAAGAAATTTTGAAATTGCTGATAAATAGATGAAATAGACTTCTGAGAAACAAACCATTGACAGCTATTTTGAAAAGAGAAGGAAAATTACCAACAATTAGAGTGATGCTGTCAGTAATTTATTAACCATTTATAGTTGGTGCTATAGGGAAATATAATAGATTATGTGATGCCAACAACACTTTTTCTTTTTTATTCTTTTTTTTAAAAGACATAGGAGTTTCCCATGTACTCCCAACACTTAATGTCCCCAGAAAAAAACACAAGGTTGATATTTTTAACTCAAACCAGAGTTACACAATTTCCAGCTAAGATGGGTGATGTCATTTATCTTTTTTTTCAAAATAGCTAAGAAAACAATCAAATGTCTTAAATGAGAAGGTGACTGCAGACAGTCTTTGCTAGTTTCATCCACTAATGAAGTGAATAGCAAGAGAATAACAGCAATATTTGACATTTCTCTTGAGTCTTTCATCCCAAATCACCTTAATCAATATCATATCCATTTAGACACATCTTTTAGCACTTACATATCACTGAAATTAAACCACAGAAACAGTAGGGCAATACACATCAAAAGAAAAATCTGTTTTATTTTGAAGTTCAAAAAGGGAAGGATTTTTTTTAGCAGTTGAGACTATATGGTAAGATGTTCAAGGACCGAACAGACATTCTATCTATGATTACACTTGTAAAAGTTATGGCAGAACATTGTTTCTGAAATGGATAAAGTATTTGGGACCTTAGGATACTTTCCTATCCAGGTAAAGATGAGGGAGGGAAAAAAAGATCCACGTTATGAAGTTTGACCGAATATTTACTATAGGTGACATTTTTCCCATTTAGTCTTCTGGTTTTTTAGCAGATAATAAGCCCCCTGTCCCCCCACCAAATAGTCAAAATAAACCTTGTCTGAGTGGTGACAATCCGTTTAAAGCCATTTGAAAGGCTTTAAGCTCTGAGCCTTTAAAAATACCTTCGTATGCTTAATATGACTAATTCCACTGAACACGTAATAAAATTCAGTCAATCCATTGTATAAAAAGTGTCATACTAAGTTTGAGATAATTGTATGAAATTTAATTAAAAAGTAACAATTATCATCAATAAAATATCTGAATAGCCCAAGTCTATCTGCAGAATATTGGGATATTATGGACAAGGTTAAGAAATCTCTATTCCTTAGTCTCAGGTTTGCATTTACGTTGGTTGAAACCAAATCCAATTTTTTTTCTGATGAAAATATATAGAAAGGGTGTTTCTCAGATTAGCTTTGAATCTTTCATGGAAGTTTGATTCCTTGAGTTGTGAATCTTTGGGAAACCTAACTTCTACTAATCTAGAAAAGAAATCTCTTTAATCAACTAGATGTATTCCTAATCTAGCATTACTCCATTTTTAGTCTCACTAAGTAATATAGCACTTTATATTCTTAGGACATGTTTCTTTTTTTCCTGGAAGCAATAGATTAAAATTTTTACCTGAACCAGCATACAAGGACATGAGAATGTGTTGAGTGAGAAGCCTGGCAAAGCCTGTGTTTACAGCAACATTTTTCTTTACACCATTCTCTTGGCAAAAATAAGATGCAGAATAAAAGGTGAGCCTATTTCATGTTCCAGCAAATGAAGATCTGCATTTACTCAAACTCGCAGAGCCTCCTGCTTCACTCTTTTGTATATGCGACAGACATACAAGATTCATTGGGGCATATATCATATGTATTTTTTCTTGAATATTCATCTGACTCAGAAAATTGTATCTGCCATCTGGAAAATGCTTTGTATGACATGGTTAGATCAAAGTTAACTGATGGAACCAGAAGACGAAACCAGAGTACACTGTTCAGGCTGGTCTGCCCAAGATGGCAGTACTGAAATGCAGGCAGTAAAGAAGGCCAGGCAGCGTAATTTAAAACGCTGACCAAAAAAACCCAGACTGTTGCATATAAGTTTAATCATGTTGCAGTTTACATAATTTCAGGTTAAACTAAAATGTACTTAAAAGTTTTGAAGAACTGCAAAACTTAGTGACAAGCAATATATTATTGAAGATTGCATAGGTAATTTTGAGTGCTTTTATTAGAATCTAATTCTGTTAGCTGGAAAAGCTACCACGGAAAAAAATTAACTAAAGCAAGATTATTTAGATTGGAAGATGAGCCTATTCAGTCTTAGGTAATCTTAGAATATTAGAGACACTAAACTTGGAGAATATTATTAATATCCTGCGGGAAGCAGGGAGAAATAATAAAAAGGAAAACTTCTTTTCGGTGGAAGAATACGACAAGACACAGGATAAAGAAGTTGAAAACACTTATTCAGATTTGGAGAATAATAATGGTCCTCTAGCAGATGTTAAAGTGAATTTGCCTTAATGAATTCATGTACATGAATAAACGCATATATACATAGGAACTCATATAGCCTTTACCTCTGAAGTTAGCTCAAAAAAGTTGCCTGGATTAAATAGAGAGTAATGGAACATCATACCAAAACCAAATTCTTTCTACTGATCTAAGTAATTTCATATATCTTTGTATCTTCACGTCACAGTACCAATTGCACTTACCTTCCCCTACTGGCAGATATGACATTTTGAGAAAATAAGATACTTTTATAACTATATGCTAATATAATAATAAGTTTAAGCAGTATTGTCACAATGAGTGTTCAGATCCTGCCTTTTTGAAGTCAGGAGTACATTAGAAGGGCTGGGAAATTCCTAGTTTCATCCCTAAACTAACAAGAGGGAAGGCATACATATAAAGGAGAAACCAGTCAGAAAATTGCTAATTCCAGTAGGAATTAAAGGCAAACAAAGGGAGGAGTGTTAATTTCTGTCTGATTTCTGGTAAAAGCTTATGGTCTAGCAAACTTCTCTTTGGCCATTATTAGCAGACGTGTTTTCTTTATGCTGTGTTCTGAACAGGCTTTCTGAATTAAAGAGGGTTGAGAATACTCAATACTTAAGAAATCTCTAAGGAAACCCATAATCTACATGAAGTTATCTTGATTTAATAAATTACATCAGTTCTTTGGGTTAATAAAATAGGAGTAGACCGTGACTCTAGCAGGTATCCAGTCACTGGAAGTAGGAAGGTTTGGAAAAGATTAAAAAAATCAAGGTGTTATATTCCGTTCCTGTTATCTCAGTAGTTCAACAGGAAAGAGGGATGTTCTTTAGCTCATTGTATATCTAAGTTGGTTTTCGATTCTGTTAAAATCAGCTTTAGAAACCCTACCCAGATTGTTTTATGGAAAGCTACATTTCAGGGGGTCCTGAAGACTTTCCAGTGAATAAGCTCTGTAATCCCTTCAGAGATTTTCACTTTATAAATAAGCACTAAATTGTTGTAATCCAAATTGAGAAGCAGAAATCAGCATATGAGCCTTGTGATTTCTCTCACTATAAGAAGGTGGACAGATAAATCCTTCTTGCACACACCTTAAGATTCACTGGTATGAACTCACAGATACAACAACATAAGATACATGTTGTGTGTTTGCTGTATCTTAGCCATGTCTTCTTTATTCAGTCTCTAATTCATGATATTAATTTTGGAAGTTATTTAAAATATTCCAGGCCAAGATTTTCCAAGCGTTTCTCTCATACAACCTTAAAAAGAGGTATGATTTTCAGAAAAAGTGGTTGTTCAGCTGTTGAAAAAGCAACTGTCAGTTATTTTAGAGTCTCAAAATATATTCATTTTTAAAGACTATGTCCTTAAAATATATGCAGAGCAGCACTACGGATCTGTAATACTTGGCTGTAGCTCCTTCTCTCCTTTGTGCTTTGCTTTCAGTGGGACGTCAGGGAGTCTTACAATTTTAAAATTTACTACAGAGTGGTGGGTATTTTGGTATTCAGGATCTATCGTTCTTAATTGTTCCTACTTCCTCTCTGTTCCCTGGTTTCCTTCTGTCCTTCACAAACCAGAGGCTGGTGTTGGTGGAGTTGTGCAATGTGGGTAAGTCTATGGGATGAGAGTGGATAATACAGGTAATAGAAGGTGCCCAGCAGGAAGACGAAAGAAATTCAGCATCCTCAGATACGTCTGAGTGGGTGCTGCTCTGCTGTGCCCCGTGCACACCCACATCCACCCACCCTTCCGCAGCCCTCTCCCTGCTCCACTCCCAGAGGTCCACCTCAGTAGAGAGAGCAGGTAATGGCCTCTGTGCCAAACCCTTCCCATTTCACAGTCTCATAAAGCTCTGCAGAAATGTGCTAAGTCATAAACTAGGCCAGACAAGATGTCAAAACCCTGCTATTCCTCTGCTGTAGCAAAGGTTAGCTCCACGGGGGGAGGGGGAAAAATGTGGCTGCTTTTCTTGTCCTAGATTAATCCTCTATCCAGTGGCAATAAATAGTTCAGGGAGTTTGGAGTTGGAATTCTCAGAGGCAAATCACTTTGGAAAGGTGGATAAAGTTAGGCACTTTGCAATTGTCTAACTCTTTGTATTCTTACTTAAAAGGCCTAAATGCAGAATGAGGATGAGCTTTGAGTATGTTGCACAAAACAAAAGCACCTGCCCTCCTTTTGCACCTCATCCATATGTGCAACCTCCTGGTGTCACCTGGGGAATCAGCAGCTGAGGAGTTCCAGTCTCAGGTGTCTAATGAGCAATTACAGAATTTTGTCTTAGTAAATTAGTATTAATTATTATAAAAGCATCAAGCAGAAGAGGAATACCCTCAACTGAAGAGAGCCTGCAACTTTGATCCAAAACAGATGTTTTGGTATTCCATAGGCAAAGCCAGAGAGGATATTTGAGAGTGTTTCATTGTCAAACAAAAATTAGCATTTTTAGTCTATGTAGAGATAAATTATGCACAATCGATGATGAGCTGTAAGGGGCAGAATGGAGTCAAAGGAAAGACTGAGATGGAGAAAGCAAGAGCAAAGGAAAAAACTGCAAACTAAAAAATGTCTACCTGATAAACCGGGAAAGAAGAGCGGAACCCTTAAAACTTTCCCCATCCAGTTCCGTTTATCTCCTTGTCTTCTCTCCTGTAGTGACTTATTTTGCTGAGAAGTCTAAAGTGCTCAGCTTTATGGAGTACAAAAGCAGTGTAGAAATAAATAGACAAATGTTATTTGGGATGAAGAGCAAGGAGTGGGTAAACTTTCTATTGCCCAAATTAGAAATGCATAAAATCAGTTTGCCTGGGTTTTCTATTGGTAAGGGCAAAATAAGTCCCAGCTAACTCATGGGGACAAAGAGGCATCTCTTACAGCTGCTGGCACAGGGAAAGGAAGGTCTTCAGGGTGTTGCAGCTGAGGTTTTGCTCCTCATCCTCTATATAGACCTTGACCAACAAAACTCAGTGCTGTGCACAGCTGAGAATCTGCTCTAAACCAGGACTAGCACAGCCTTCCAGACTACAGGTTTCTGAACACTGAATATTAGCTGACTGATGTTAGCTGCCAAGGAAAACCCCGTACTGCCTTTTTCCACATCACTCTCTGCTCATTTTACCACCACTTACTTCCCGCTGACACAGGTGTTTTTGTCACTGTGGTAGAAACTGGATCAGGGAATTAATGGGGGTTAAAACTCACCTTTCTGGGGCAAGTGGGAGGCAAAAATACTTGTGCCAGTAGAAGGAGAAGAGCAGGAGTAGAAGAGCAGAGCAGGGGAGATAGGAGTGTGAGTGCTTCTTTTGGCAGCATCTCCAGCTTAAGCGTTCCTGAAATTGCGGTCTCAGGCAGAAACGAGGAGAATGAGCTCTCAGGAGAATGAGAAAAGGCCCTGTCTTACCCATGGCATGTTCCCAGCAATCACACAATGTCTTGTGCAGCAGCAGTCAGATCCAACACTTCCCTGGAACTTTGCTATCCTTGTACACTAAATAGCCTTATGAACTTGTTAGAGTTAACCTTTATTAAGTACGTTTGACCACTATTATATTTTGTGGATGGCTTTTTTTTTCATATAATCACACATTTCACACATTTCACACTTTCTCCATTAATTCCAGTCCTCATGTTCTGATCTGAAATTCCTATCTTTTTTGTATATTTAGGCTTTCTGATGTTCTGCTGCCAAATATCTTTATCATCTTAGACTGTATACAGGGTAAAGCCTGCCTTTTCATATGTGCCAGTAATTCAGGCAGTTCTTCTGTGCTATTCCATGTCTCCTCACCAGCAGTTATGTAGGACAATTAATAGAGTATTTTCCATGAAAGTATTTTAATATACTATCACACAGAGAAGAGGATATAGCATAATGACAAAAAAACCCAGAAATCTACAGCTTCAATTTGAAGGTGACATTACAGATTAATTGAGTGAATCTTCAAATACAAGAATTCTATGATTTCTTAAAAATCTGCACCCATATTTTTTTTACTAAATAATTAAGGTAGTTTAGGGTTTGTATGTAGAGTGCCTTACATTAAAGAGCTATCAGGAATACTCAGTTAAATGTGAAATGTAGACAAAAATTGGGCTTTTCTTCTGTCAAACCAAAAACTTCTTTGAATGAGAGCTGAAATAAAACTTATTAAGTTCTAAGTAAAGCTCATTAAAATGTGTTGAAACAAGTCCTTTTTAAGAAAATAAGTTTTCACAACAGCACTGAAGCATTTTGTATTAAAAGAAATAATCTTTGTCCTTTTCTGGGCAAGAAGAACTGAGTTGTCTCAAAAGTGCTGGTAATTACAATGGCTTGGAATGGATGGCCACGTTCTGTGCTATGAAACTGGAAGCATGGGAATTTTCATTGTTATTGTCTCTCTATTTGTATTACTAGAAACCGAAGATTTGCCCACAAAATTTATAATGCAGGACAACAGAAAATAGGACTATGATCTATTTGGTCAAGTGCAGACATCTGCTATGTACCTCTGTCTACAACTGAGCTAAATAACAGAATTGCCACCCACCCAGTAGCAGGAAACATTTCCCCTTCCTACAGTCAATGCCTGTATATAAGATGAATCTAAAAATGCTTCTGTCTTTAAGCTGTCCTAGACAGATACAGCAGATTGCAGGTATCAAAAGGTCGGGTAAAGCTGCTCTAACCAGTCTCATCAGACAAGGGGAATGAGTCAATAGAGGCAATGACAATACTAGTAAATCAAAAGTGGTCAAGGCCATGTTTTGGTCTTAGGACACCGGCACAGAGTTTTGCTTGCAAACCTGCTGATCCCCAAAACGTGCCCCACACACTGAAGCAGTGCCAGGTGGCTCAGGATGTAACCCATGCCCCTGGTGCTTGCTGCTTCCTGTTGGAAACCCATCCTCAAGGGAATGGGTACAACTCATTCCTGCCTCTTCCCCTCAGAGCTGGGAATTGTCTCCTCTGTGATAATTCCCCAGCTGTGCCAGGGATCTGGTCAGAGGCATGTGGCCGGCCCTGGCCAACGTGTGATAGGGACTGTTCTTCAGTCACTACCCAGCTTTTGTGAATATTTCCATCTTGATTTACAGATAATATAGAATTTTCCAAGGAGTTGTGTTGACAAGTGTGATAGCAATGTCAGTGCAGTCAGCATTTTATGCTTAATTGTAGAAGTTAATATATAATTACCAGGGATATATTGCAGTGAGTTATTATGAAAATATAAATAGATGGAAGAGTCTTTGTGCTCCAGTTAAGAGCCAAGTGTTTAATGGGGTATTTTGTACTTGCATCCAGCTCTGGCCCCAAAGACCTGTGTATCAGAAAGCTCTTGATATGCTCCATCATTTGCATCTACAGATGTGCTTCAGGTTTTTTTGGCCTTTGTCTTCAATTGCTCCCTGCTGTATATACTATAGTCATAAGGGAGAAACATAAGTTGACTGAGTTAGTGAACATTTATAACCATACAATTATTTAGGTTAAAAGGGATCTCTGGATATCATCCAGTCTGGACCCTTCCAGTGGGCAGCTATGAACATCTAATAAGCTCCTACTCTGAATATTCAACTGACTCTCTATAAAATGAGGATCATATTTTGCATTTACAGTTGTGTGTCCAAAGTATGCAATGTGAATGCCAGCCTTAGGGAACATTAACTTTGAAAAATCACCTTATCTTTCTGAAAGGTTTCCACATTTCATACTTTCATACTCTGAAACCTATTTCTTGTTTTATCAGATTCCAGAAGAGAGGAAAATACTCTACTTTGATTAAAAGGGAAAGAAAATATTCCCATTTTGCTTTCCAAGATTTTTTCTTTACAAAAATAAGTGCTAAGTACATATGCAGTTCCATTTGTTGAAATGATCACTTGAAAAGCCTTCCTAATCCATTTGTACCCTCCTTTATTGTTATGTTTTCTTAAAAGAATGCTACAGTGAGAAGAGATCTACCTTTATGTTGGGGCTTTGCTTTTTATACTACATATCATAAAAGAAATTATTTCATTCAGAAATAAAGCCACAGCAGCTGCATCACCTTTGCAAAAAAAAAGGCGTCGGCCTAAAGCCATTCTGTGGCAAATTTAAGCCATCATTTTCAGACAGTGTCATAACAGAAGTTTTTGTTCTTTTTTTAAAAGTATTTCTTTCCTATTCTTTTAAATGGTCGCATTTCTTCTCTGGCCAACTCCACAGACATTGTATCAGCACTGATGGAGCTGTTTGGAGGTAGGTGACAGAACTGTCACTGTATCAATCTCACCATTAAGCTGTCAATTCCACAGTAGCATTTGGAATTGAATCAGACAGTTCCACTGACATTGTAACCACAGTGTGTGAAAGACACTTCTATTCCTTTGGATGTGCAGGAGACACTTTCATTTACAGAAAGGACCCACTGACGCTCTTGTTCTGCACACAGAGATTAGTCAGACTCTTCAGGGAAATCAAAGGAAGCTGCTGTCAGTACAAACTGTACCTCCACCAGGTTTCAGGTGTCCCAACTGTCGAGCATAATTGCCCATTACAGTTAAACTTCCAAACTTCCAGTGAACTCTTCCAATGACATTCTGTTTTTTGTTGATTTTATATCCCCACCCACTGTCAAAACAATCTTATAAAGAGGGGTTTCTTTGTGATTTATAATAAATAAGGTTGTAAGATAACTAGGCCGTTTCTTCTATTAAATAGTACACTATTGAAAGCACCCCACTTCCTCTCCATACAGAACGAAGTACACTGCTTATTCATCCTGTTCATTTTCTTCTGCATCAGCACCTATTCTGATACTTCTTTTTTTCTTTTTTTTAAAAAACTTCATACATTTATAAATCTCATTGGATGAGGGTCAGGACCTGCTACTAGCAGACTGTATTTTTATATTCTCAGGCTGGCTGTACTTGGGACAACAGAGTTCTGACCTATGTCAAGATATGGCAGTAGTTAAAACTAAATAGGAAATAATCAAGGACATTGCTGCTAGAACAAAAAGTCCCTAGATTCTTGGCATAAATTTAAACCTTATAATAGCCTATTAAGACCTGATAACAATGTTCGTGTGCACTTATATGAGCTGCTTACATGTGGAGCTGCTGTTATAAGAGGAAGGCATTAACAATATTAGTAGACTATACAAATAGTAGAACCACAAAGGAAAATTTGAGGTCATCAGCTTCTACAATTATGAGCTCATGTAGGTATATGGAGACAGACGTGCAATACTAAACACTGTTTTGAATGCTGTTTAAAGACATACTGCATTGGTCAGGGATAGTTTTATAATTAGAACAGAAATTTGGATTAAATCTTTTTATCCTCAAAAGATAAAAAGGTGAAAATATTTGATTTTTAAATTTTAACTCTCTATACATATATGAACTTTCTCCCTCTCTGTAAATATATATGTATATAGAGTTTATATATATATTCTTACATAGAGTGTGCATATATACATATATGTAATCTTACAAAGTCCATATCAACCATCTTTTGCATGTCGCATCTTTTTCAAAATGCATAATATTTAAACACAGAGTTCATATCTCCAAAACTAGTTCTCCCTGCATTTAAAAGCCATTTTTTTTCTTTAGTACTGTTATTATTTTTATTAATCTCAGGAAATTAAAGAGACTGAAAATGCATAGGGTTTTACATTTGAATTCACTGGAAGAATGAATCCCAGGAAGAAGTTTTTTCTGGTGCAGTGCTTTTAAAATTAAGCTCTAGAACATTTGTACTCTAACATCATAAACAGATTTTACCATTTTTATTACTTTAAACATTATTCTGTATGAGACTGAACAAACTCTCAACCACAGATGTGAGACAAAACCTATGGAAAAAGAAATTACAGCATAATGGAAATGATGGTTGGGAGTCATACCAGCCTGAGCTGTTAGCTCATCCCAACAGAAAGGCCAAGCTGAGCTGATTTGGTCAGTGCTCCAATTCGGGACCTCTGAGGAAATCTCCAAGATTGCTGGAGGAAGTGGTGGTGGCAGCATTGTAGGTGGTACTCTCTGTTCTTGAGTCATCATTGGGTCAATAATCTGTGTGATGGGAGTCAGCAGGATTTCGTGGAAGAGTTGTGGGCAAGATGTGAAACCATGGTCCTGAGTATCAGAGATTATTTCAAGACCACCATGGACTTTGTGTGAGGCGTAGAACTGGTAAGCCTGGGGTACTGATCACATTTCAGTATCAGTCTTTCTTATTCAAAATTCTTTCAGCATTTGCTCCTCTTTGGGAGCAGCAAAATAAAAGCGGTAATGTAAGGCCAGGATGCTGGAGTGCTGAAAAAAGTTCAAATCCCACTGAAATAGACTTTTACTCTAAATCCTGTCATTAACTTGAATGAGATTTGGATCACATCTAGAGCCCTTAGTGTAGAAGGACTGTGACAGGGCTAATGCATTTTGAAGGAGCTCCTCTCTTTTCATGCCTTTCCCATTTGAGCAATCCTGCCTTTGCCTTTCAGCCATAATCACCAGCCATTACTCAGATATGCTGTCAGGCCCTGTCGTGCTCCCAGAGCAGCTCAACTCCAGATTATTTCCCCCCCCAACCCCACTATGGAGTAGTGACACTATGACATTATATTGTCCCCAGAAACGACATGAATCTGATTTATAACTGGTGGTAAAACTTTATTATTCAAGTTTAGATGTAACAGACATCTTTGCTGCCTGAAGATTGTTTGCATAAGAAATACACCAAGAACATGTTTGTGAGTAGAAATGAACATGCACTATGAAACTCAAAAAACAAAACAAAACAAAAAATCCAAAACAAAACAAAACAAAAAACACATCCATGTGTTGTAAGGACAAAACATTAAGAGCCAGCATTCTAGAGTCAAATCAGGGCTACAAGTTTAATGATGGTTTTTAGCAACATGAAGTAATTTTTTATGAAGTCCTTTTTTTTTTTTTTCCTTTTCCTGCTGGTGAATTTTCTATAAGCTAAATTTACAATGGCATTTTGAGATGTTTCCTTTTCTCCTGTTCTCCTACACTGAGCTCAGAGGTCAAAATGATAGGAATGAAAAACTGTGTAGCTGTTACAGTGTTTTTACTTTACTAAGTGTAATTTTGCTTTGCTAGTAAAGGAATTTTACTTTGCTAAGTGTAACAAAAAATCAAATGAAACGGGTATTTATCTGTCAGGTGGCTATTAAATTACTGTCTGTTATCCTCTTAAAAAGAGGTAAATTGGGGTGTTTATGATTACTATATAGGTAGCACTTCACCAACTGCCAGCATTCCAGAGCTGGCTGAATGAAATGAAATTATGAGGAAGAGGATACAGAGGAATCCTATTCTGAGGTGAGAAAATAATGTAATTTTACTTGGCCCACCTTAACTTTAGAGAAAAGTTTAGAAGGGATTTCTCATTTATCTATCACATTTGGGATACGTTGACAAACTGCTCACTGTTCTTTGCCAAGCATAACTGTCTCCACAGAAGCAGAAAGAAATATATCTGCCCTTCTGGCTGCACAGAAGCAAACTTCTAATCTCCTTGGCTTTTCCTGACCAGTATTAGGAATTAGCATGTTAAGTCAGCCAAGAAAAATCAATACAGGAGCAAAAATGGGAATATATTTAGACATCCTGGGTAAAAAGCAGATGGTAGACAACAACCTTAGCACATAAAGCAAGTAGTTATGACTACAAAACAACACTGTCCAGTCCAAGGATAGACCTAAAAATCTGTCCCATGGTTGCCAAATCAATTCTTCCCATTGCACAACCACTATGTTTCAGCACTGTATGCAATTAGGATCAGTCACTTGTCCTGCTGTCCCTCTAACTGCAAATGGATGCCTCAACCTGTTGAGATGTCTCTATTTTCTCTCTCTTTAAAACTGTCAAAATGTGCAACAGTACCTTTCATAGGCAAAACCAAGATATGAGTATCCAGTGTCCCTCCTCCTTTTTGGAAGGTCCATAAATTAGGAGAGGAGTTTCATCAGTGGCAATTAGGTGCTAAACTTCTTTTGGAAAGTGTAGCACCTGAACACAAACTGTGCTCTGGAACATATTCATCCCCCCACTATTAATTGAGGGGGCAGCAGCCATGAAATGATAGCTTAGAGACAGTCCAGTTTGCAGAAGATGCCACATGATGGTTCCATCTACAGAGAGGGTTAATGGAAACATTGTGCCTGTTCTGCAGTCTGGTTAGTGGCAGGCACCACAAATCCTCTAGTTTTGAAACATCTACTTATTTTGTGGTCCAATTTGAATTGATATGTTTTAAGATCTTAAACTACCATCCCTTAGTAAGAGAAGTACATCAGCTTGAAGACACTGACAAATTGAGAACAAAGACTGATTCCTTGTAAGTTCAAATTTTAGTGCTGTAAGTTGATTGAAATGCAGTGGGTGCAGCAATTATTTCTGTGTGCTTACATTGGTTTCAATCTGAAAATTATTAAATAAGATTATTTGTTTCCAATGTCAGGATTTTTCTTTTTATTAGTATCCATTGTGAAGGGGTCTGGAAGAGGGATGGAGTCACCTCTCTTTTGTTAAGAAACAAAACTGTGCTGCCCCCACTCCAATCAAAGAGAACAGGCTATGGCAAAATCCCATTTCTTACAAAGCAGAAATCTTAGAACATCTCAATATGTCATGGCAAGAACAATGAACTTTTTTCAAATTTTATTTGTGTCATCTAGGTATGCAATATTAACATTCAAAAACCTGTCTTGTTCTTTGCACTCATAAGATTTCATTTCTCCTCAACCCCTAACCCTGATATGTGTATTTCCTGTTATTGGCCTCTGCTTCTGAGTTTAGCAAGAAGTGTTATAAAGTACAGGGTAGTGCTCAAGTCTTTCAATGCACGTCCCCCTAAAATATTTTGCCATGAAGATGCAGCTTCTATCAATGAAGAAGCCAGAGGAACTGGTAGGTCTTAGATGAAGTAAATCAAACCAGTAACAACTGAAAACCGGCAGGCAGCTACCTCTGAAGCCGATAAAAATCACTGCTTAATGAGTCTAACATCTTGGAAAAGCTGAAAAGGACACACTGGACCCTGACATAACGAAACGAGGGCAATCTATTTCAGTCCCCACAGAAAAAGAAGAAACAAAAAATACCCAACAAAAATAAATCCACAAAAACCAAGTCAGAACTTATTATTGGAGAACAATAGTAAAAACATAACCAGACTTCGTCTGGCACTGGTATCAAGCTGGAGATTCATCTAAAAAATAGAAGAAGAAGAATGTGGCCCGATATCCTTTGCTAACCTAGAATACTATTGAAGGGTTACAGAACTCAACCGTGAACAGATTGAGTGGGACTTTCCATATGCTGCTCACCAGAAAGAAGCAATGGGTGGAGCAGGAAGGAATGCAGCCTAATGATGAACAACAGCCTGCCTGTGCCTAACAAATCAGAGAAACTGTGCAATAACGTTTCACCTCTGTGAAAATATAACACCTAAATACTGCCAAGGTCAGCAAGACCTTTGGCGATCAACTGTGTAAGTGCTTCTCATGCTTGGTGATGTTTGTTGCCAGCTACTTTAGGCACATAATTTCTCAAAAGACTATCAAAGTGCTGAATATTTAGGCCAGTTCCCCCCGGTTTTCCTTTTGCCAACCCCTATAAGACATTTCCTATCACCTCTCCTTTCATCTTCCACCTCCCTGTTTAATCTGGTTAAGTATCTTATAAGTGCACCAAATTCTAGAAGGGAGAGTGGTGAGATTCAGGTAAGTTAAATACAAGAACTTTTTTTTTTTTTATGATGCTTTAGTTTCAATTACATGAAAATCTGAGAAAGGCGGCATGTAAGTGAGATCAGAATAGGACCCTTTACATATAATCTCAAGTGAGGACTTAGTCCAGAGATATTTTTATAGAACATTTTAAAAAATAAAATGCATGAATGGAGAAATAAAAGACAACATAATATCAGAAAGACATTTTAAACTTCATTCGCTGCAACATTCATGAACCAGTTGAGCTACACCTGCCATCCAACCATAAGGAACTAAGACCCTGCACTGCGAAAAAGAAACAAACCCAAACAAAACAAAAAGCAACTGCGTAATATTGTAAAAATGGAGTGCAATGCTACTACAGAATGCAATAAAATATCAGTGCTGCATCGTCAAACAGCACTTATCAAAATAATTTCTGAAATGTTTCTTCTGAAACACAGACAAAGCAATAAAAAGAGGATATATGTTTATCATTTTAAGCATAACAATGTGAGTTAAGAGCTTAAGAATACAAAAGTACTTGGAATGAATAGTGCTACCCTTTTTTTCCTAAGTAGGCATAAAAATATTTTCATTTCCTTCTTGTTTTTTCATACCATTAATATCAACAAATTTCATTCATTTCATGTTATCGTTTACAACTTTAATGCACACACACAGAAAAAAAGATACCTACTGCAATAGAAATAGTTGCTTCATTACCTTGTTTGCTACATTTGCAAATGTAAACAGCGAGGCAGAGCCAGAACTGACTCTAATGCATGATGGAATATCTTTGTTGCATACGTACACTGTAGAAAATAATTATTCAATATGTCAGGCACCATTATTTGAAATGTAATACATTAATATTTACTAGAAAAATAAGGTTTTTTTCTATTTGTTCTCCCAACTTCTTTAATGAAATAAGTTAATCTGACAGTGCATCCAGTAGCTTGTAATATCTTCTACATCCCTGTGGCAAAATAATAAACTACTGGTTGGGACACTATAATGAAAATGATTAAAGTCAGTTCTTGTACACCCTTGTAGCAAGCATGGAGGCTCGTCTAACAGCACCTTTAACCAATTATTCAATATTTAGTTATTTAGCCCTATTTCCCTGAGCAGTTATGCTGAGGAGCTTTCCCTTCATGGATAGTTTTTAAAAAGCTTTAAGTATTAAAAAGTACTATGAAGACATTTAATGCTACTTAGCAAAAGCTGGTATAAGTCTACTGAAGGGATTGACTGGTATGTATAGCAATGTTAAGCGTGTGGAGAAGTAACCTTAGACTTTAAGGTTTAGAAATGTAATATATTAAAAATATATTAAAATAAAATACAGCAGGTTACCTTGTTCTATGCAAATTAAACCCGGAGTGTGGCTTCTGTATTAGACTTCACTTGCACAAAATGGTTTTTCTAGACTAAAGTGTGCCAGAAAGAATGTAGTGATAAAATGGTAGCTAAAAATCAGCTGAGTCTGAGAAACACCTAGATGACATTGCTGCCAAAGCTCTGAGGACAAGGTGATCATAAGGCATGTTGTAGGGCAGAAATTCACCCAAATTAAAGAAAATGACCTTTTAACATCTGTATATTTAACATGTCTAGTTCTTATATACAATGTGCATATGTTCACTATACCCTTGCAGCAGTATATACATATACACATCTTTGCACTCTTGCCAGTTATGTCTCTTACACAACAGCAATTAATTGTCCAGTAAAATTTTCTCAAGATTATTCGCCATGATTCACTGCATTCTGGCTAGCTTTGGTGGGCCGTGTCCCATAGGATTATCTTCCTCCCCTCTGGCCACCATCCAACTGTTCTTTTTTCTTGGTAACCCACTCAATAAAAAGGAAAAAAAAAAAGAAAAAACAAAGGAAAAAATAAAGAAGAAAATGAAAAAAAAAAAGAAAATAACAAGGGATTTAATATTGGATAAGGCATGCTCTCTATATGAAGTGCTTTATAGGTCTTCACAAGACATTACAAGCTATTGAATTCCCATCAAGGAAACCTATTTCTGTTTAATTGTGCTAAGTGCTAAGGTTTACTCTTTAGGTTTTCCATTCTTTTCAGCTTGTGCATTGTTCCTGTGTAGGCCCCTCTGGATGTGAGTTGTGAAGTCATACTTGTCCGTGCAAAGATGCTGGCATATGCTGCACTGGAAAGGTCCACTGTCACCATGGCAACTCATATGCAAAGCATACATCACTTCATCCAGAAAGACAATGCCACAGTGCACACACTTGGTAGAAAGTTCATCTTGAGTACTTCTATCAACTTTCTCTGTTTTTACTACATTCAAGGGACCTTCATTTTTTACATTTGGTGGTGCCTTACTCTTTTCCTTGGAGGCACCATTTGCAGTTGGCCCAGGTCTGGAATGCTTTATCGCCAAATCTAGAGGAATGTCATTGTCTGATCCGACAGCTGAAAAATGAGGAGGCAGATTAAAGGTGGGATAAGGCACATAGTTTTGGCAAGGATTTGGTAGGCCAGGCACATGACTCAAGTAGTGTGGATTCCCAGGAACAGACAGCTTATATTTACTCCAGAATCTCAGCCAGTCAGCTTCACTCTGAAAGTCATTGTGTACAAATGGAAGTCCAAAAAGTGGGTACTGGTATTTTTCAATAGGGCTTCCAGGTGGTGAATAGTTTGGGTGTTTCGCAGGTCTCATGTATTTTTCTATCGGGCTGCCTCTCTCTGAGCTTCCTTTCCCTTCTGATATCGATGAACTGTTTCCTGGGTCTCCAGTACTTTCCTGAGGACTTTTTATCTGAATGTGCAAAGGTTGCATCCTTTTGTGAATATCCAGAGTTTGGCTGACCAATATTGGCTGCTGAGCAGAATGGCTTTTAGTCAATGAACCTGGGGCCTCATATTTACTGAGGCTGGGAAGCTGAATTTCTCTCTGATGACCTTCAGGTAAATGATCCTCTGACCTCCTCTCTAAGGGGCTTCCATTGACTTGCTCCTCACTGCTACCCCTCTGCTGTTTGTTTAGCTGCTCAGCCTGAAGTGCCTCCGGGTTAAGGCGCTTTCTTGTTCGTCTCCTAATGATCTGCTCACCATTGTTCTGTTTAATGATGTTTAAAGGCCTGGGAGTCTGCATGGAACACACACATAATGAACAAAAGGAAAAAAGAAAGACACATTAAACAAATCTGTAAGATTATGCTCATGCAAATTTATCTTTTCTTTTCTGCAGAGCTATATTACAAGAGTCTTATGGGAATGACCAAATTTCAAGCCAAGTGCTGGTCCATGGCCCCTCATGCTAAATGTAAACTAGGAAATGGCTTGTTTTATCAACTTAAGTCAACTGTCATAGACATACTATACCTGTTTACTTAAAAAAGGCAAGAAGTATCCAAGCTGTCAAACTATTTATTACTTCTTATCCCTAAAAAATTCTGGGGGAGATATGTTGAAAGTGGGTGCTGAGAGCTGTGGATGAGGTGGGAGATGCAAGGCCCTGTGCACTGGCGTTTATTCAGTGCAGCACGCCACCAAAGCTGGTATCGGGCAGGGGTTTGCACAGATCCCACTGTGACAAGAACTGAGCAACACTTACCTTGATACTCACTCTGCTTCGACATGGGCAAAAAAAGCAAGCAAACACAGGGCTTGCTGACCACCATTGCTGTCACCTAGCAAAAGGGCTGCAAGTCCACTGTGGTGGTGAGTGGGATGATGGTGGCTGGAAAGGGACTAAGAAAGATGGAGAAGAAAGCCCAGAAAAACCTCTCCTATGCACCAAAAGGTCTACCTGTACTTCAGCACCAACTCCCTACTGTATTTCTTTCTAAGTGTTACTGATGATGTGCTACTAAGGCATGAGGGAGAGCAGGCATTCCCTGAAGGCAGGGAAAAAGGGATCTGTAAAGAAATAAGCATCTCAAAAGAGGCAGAAGCAAGAACCAAGTGAGGACTTCTGTTTCCTTTTGTTACTACCCCACACCATGTTAACATTTGTCAGTTACTACCATCTAGTAGTATCTGACAGACCATAAATTTTTCTTCTTATTAAATACAAGTGAAAAAGGGACCTTAGGCTTGAGTTAATGAGGATGGTAGTTCTAGATAGTAATAATCCAATCAAAAGGAAGCTAAGAAATGTGCAAAGTTACTATAGGTGATTTTTACTCAGCAATGTAGCAAAATTTAGTTGAACAGTGTCTTTTAGAAGGGAATTGTATTCTCTTGAATTTTTATAGTTTTGGACATTTACCTAATAACTGCATCATCCTAGACCCCTTAATTCAGAAACATATATGACAAATACTTCTGACAAATTTTTCATGAACAGACAGGCAGACAGATAAAAGAAACTTTCATCTTTCTGGTGTCAGCCTAAGGAGTGTCCCTTTGCATGGACTGTCTCTCTCAAAAGCTGTCCCAAAGGAGAGATTTGTTTGATTCTTTCAGACTCCTACTTAAAATGGAGTTGCTATCGTATCACAACAGAATAAGGCTTAATTAAATTCTTTGTGATTGTTCGGTCAAAGTTCAATTGAAGATATTAATGTCAAATGTCCACTGAATGACAGCTTATTGCTGTGCTTAAACAGTAGAGCTAAAAGATAGTGTCAGCTTCTTGCTTTCGATATGCATAAAACATATTTGGACACTGTATTCCTAATTATGATGGAAGCATACTGTTTTGTTCTTACTGGTTCATAAGAATGATCTGAGCTATGTGTTTGAATATAAAACTGATTCTTGTAGCTTTTATCTATTCAATAAATTATGCTAATAATCATGGTAAGGTCCAACAGTATAGTTCAGAAAAGTATATTAAAAAAAAGGGAAAATGGAGGCTGTAAATGGAAGTTCTACAAATAACAGACTCAAATGTCAAATTAAAAAAAAATAATTAAAAAGCAAAACTGTACATCTTAAAATCTTTGTGGATGCTCACCACTGATCAATTTCCCTAAATTAGATATTATATCTAGAACTTTGAGAGGTCTCCAGGAAGATGATACTTGCAGGAAGACACAGCCAAGATCCTGCCAGAGACTGTACATTAGTTCATCTCCGCCTGTTCAGATGTGTTTTGACTGACTGGGCTGTCCTGGAGTTTAAAAGCAGTTACTGACCTTAGAATGACAGCACATGGCGAACAGTTAACCTTTCAGATGGTCGTGCTACATTTGAAAATTGGAATATTTTTCTGTTTTATTAAGTAGGCTCGTTCGACAGGCTCTTGAGTAAACAGGATTATTTTATGGGCTGTACACAAGACCATTTAGAAGCTTATGTCGCAAATTTAATTTCTGAAAAAAGTTTTAAAAAATGTGCACTCTCAGCCACCACATAGATTTCTGATTTAGGCTCTAAGACTGAACTGCTGTGTTGCCTTGGCAAACTCCCAAAGGCTGCCTCGGTTTCTATTTCTGAAAAATAGTAACACTTTTTAATTTCATGGGAATGTTGTAAAAATTAATTAATTAGAGTCAAGCCTTGGTCACCTGACTCTCCCATGTGCTTCTATTAAAGACAGTGGGGATAATATTTAACTAGTAGGTCTTAACCTAAAAGATTCCAAGCATTTTGGCGCTGATCCAAGGAAACACTTAAGGATGGCTTTCCTGGACCTGGACCAGAGCATTCAACATCTTTCAGGATCAAGTCAAGTGTCAATAAGATGAAAAGCAACACAGACAGATCATGATTATTACTTATTCCCTGCCTGATCTTGAGGGATGGTGAATCTTTCCCTCACCAAGTGATGAGTGCCATAAAGTGAATAGCTTCCTTGCTGAGCTGTTTCAGTATGCTCTAGCAGACTATAAGAACTGTAGAAAAAAAAGCATAAAAACCCTCCCCACCCCATATCTCCAGGAAACTTACTCTCAAGAATAAAGGGGGTAAGATATGTGAAAGAACATAAAAACCATATCAAGAGATAGTTTTGATGTAGATGTAGATGTCTAACTTTAAGAATTTTGGTTTTTATTACGAACATGACAACTCTTGAATTTAGAGAGCTTTCATCACAACATATTATATGACTTTAAATGGAATTCCCAGAAAAGAAATAATTTTCCCCTTATTTTGTATCAAAATAATTAAATGCATCACTGGTGATCTCAAACACATCTACCCACAGCATCCCAGCCTGTTTCATAATGAATCACATCTGATCCCAAAGTGACCATTCTGCAAAACCCTGTTAGGAAATTAACTGCAGGCCAGGGAGTGGTACTAATCACACAACCAGACAAGACCACAGCTGCCCAGCTTAGCTGTATAACCCTTTTTTCTGCTGAACAAACCGGTAAGTTCTTCCTACCGAGTGAAGCTTCTGGTAGAGGCCACACGCGTTGCATACATATCCACCATTTGCATTCTTTCTCCAGAGAGAGGTCTTTGTGGTCAGGCAATTGGCACAAAAAACACCCGAGCCTCTACGTCTCTGAAATAGGGAAGAAAAAGGGAAAAAAACCAGGTCAGAGGTGAGTCACATGAGCTGCGAAGTTAGGACAAATCAACACAGGAGTTTTGTCTCTAGACTGGCAACAATGACGGTATAAAACCACACTGCCCATAATGAGGTCAGGTTCAATTGTGCTTAATAGGCACCACTGATTTTCATTATAATTAACCCTAGAGTGATGGATGAGGTGTGTGAAACACCAAAGCCTTTTCAGAATAACAGCTTTAACTTTTTGAACTTCAGGTTTTGTGCATTTAATGATGGTTTCTAAACAGCAAATTCTGAAAAAACCCTTTGGAATCTGACAGAACATTCCGTAAACTCCTGGTTTCACAACAGATTATTTCTTTTTAGCTTGCTTGATTTAAAAGTCTGATTGGTAACAAGAATTCTGAAACATCACTACTTCAATTAATTACAGTCTGTACCTGCATCATACTAATTCCTTTAACAGAGATTATACATTATTAATTTAATACATGATATTCAGTTCCAGTCTTTCCCACTTACTTCTGAAATCAGTATAAGATACCATATACTTCTATTAGCCCACTATGAACAAATAAAAGTACAGTATTCTTTAATGAGACCTCTTCTGAGCTTCATTCGAAACCCCAGAAAACACTGTCTCGTCGACGGATAGATTTATTTATTTTATTTTAGTCAGGCAAAGAAGGGTACACTACAACTTTCGTACATACAAATTGATTTTTAACCAGACTGAGCTGTGAATTCATCAGCTTTCATAATGATCCAGGAATATTTAAAAGTAGACACGTTTATGAGTATTGCTCGTTAAATTTTTTCTATGGAATAATGATTTCATTAAACCTCTCATTTAAACAAAAGTCAGGCTGTGTTTGCGGGCACAAATATTAATAAGCAGGAAATTGAATTCTTTTGCTGAAAAGAAAATCTGAATTTCAACTCTGTTCCCTTTTAGAAAAGGAAGAAAATCCATACGAAACCTTCAGCATCTAAGATAAGAATGAGTAAGTACAGGAAAAAACAGTCTGGGTGAAAAATAATTTTATTATAAATTAAAAATTACTAACACTATAAGTAAAAATTTCAGAGTTTCGTAAAATTTAAGTAATTTATTTAACTTTAGTTTATACTGTAGAAGACTGGTGCTCATGCCAAAAAAATACAATGGTTATAATTGTACTCTGATACATTTCAAATGGAAAGCTTTCTGCAGACATAATTTTGGCTTCAAGACTGGAACACTTTCTTGGCATTGAAAGGGCATTTGATTCATCGGGTGTTTCACAATGTATCACTAAAAAGACCTGGTGAGCAGCCAGTTCCCTATAGGGTAATTTTTCCATCCAGATGCAAGTGCTATCAGAGGCCCTCGTCAGCTAAACTAATTATGATCTTGCATTTGCTGATGCCTGCTCACTCTAACATTCGACATCCTCCATTAATCATCAATACAAGGAAAATGAATGAAACGTAAAGAAACGAGGGCTGGTAAGCTGCACAGCCATAAAATCTGAAATGAGTGCAATAATTTAACAAGATTGGGGAAATGTTTTTAGTGAGCACAAAGTCAGGCTAACAATTGCCCTTTTAAACCAAGAACACAATTTCATTTGTACAGCAGGTTGTGCTACTTTAAAGTGATACAATAAAATCAAGATTGTCATCAAGATAATCTCTCTCTCACCCCCTTACATCATCCCCTACTTTGTCTCTTAAATCAGAAGCAGTAATATATGACATTTTTCTCAATTTAGCAAAGGGAAGAACTAAATGGTGGTTGATGTCCTTCAGCAAATATCTAACTAGTTGTGCATATGAGATGCAACTCGCCGTGGAAAGGTGCACTCGTCTACAAGTACATTGAAGGTCTCAATTCTTTTTGTGGCTGGATTTCCTTGCCTAGCTTCACCTGGCTGCTGAAATATTTTCCATAAGAGTACAATAAAAGCCTCACTAGACTAATCCCAATTTGGTCCACTTGGAGGGTGAGAAGTTTCCAAGCGGAAATGACTGTACATGGCCAGGATTCAGCTATAACTGCAGAACTGTTCCTTTCCATTCCTACTTCTTGTCTGCTGGCCTATAGTTTCTTGGTGTGGTGTATTAACCAAGTGGAGTCTTAATCTGAGTCAGTCTTTCCACCCTTTTATTTCTGTTTGTATTCCTTGAATTTGGGAAATACCCTCTACAAAGTAATGAAAGACTATTAAAACATAGAGAAAGTGGTCTAGTTTATATGCTGCATTTCTACACATCTGAATAGGGACAGAAAGTATAATTACACCGAAATCTTCATTGAATGCTATGGTGCTAGCATATCTTTAAAACATTGTCAAAAGCAACTCATTTTTTCTCTTTTTTTTTAAAGAAAGATCTGATTCAAAATGGACATTAGTTGCAATGAAATATTACAATGACTATAGCTGACAGCAATTTACAAAATACATAGTAATAGCTATATGTATCAAAATAGGTCTGCTTATTTACTACTTACAAACTATTTATCTGTTTAAAATGTCGAAGTAGTCCAGCAAAATATCCTTCCCTAAATTTAATGCAAAGTATGTAAATTTGACTTTTGTGCTGTTCTAAGTGCTGCATCTGATCTTTTTTGTTACCTTCTCTTATTTCCATATTATTTAAGGACCTTACAGGACAATCAACATTGATTATTTCAATACCAAAGTGTTTCAACATAGCTTACATATACTAATAAATGAAGAATCAAACCATCTCTGGAAAAACTTAAACGCTGTTACTTTGTTGAGCATTTTGGTCATGAAACAGATATTTATAGTGGGGACATACAGCTTTAGAATGTATTTCCTGCCACGAAACAGGACCGTGGCAGAATTGGACTCAATATTCTTGACTCCCAGAAGCCATTAACCACAGAATGGACCCGCTTGTCATAAGTATACCTCAGAAATTTTGATGATGTCTGCAAGAAAAAATGGAGGGCTTTTTTAAAAGCCTACAATGCCTGTAATCCTCTTATCTTATACAAATTTTTGTTGCTAAATGTTAACCAACAGTTATACTTCTACTGTTAGTGATGATACTTCTGCATGAGTCTGTTTGGCTTTGCATACTCAGCTTTTGTACTAGTCAATAATACTGGCCAATATTGCTGCTTTTCTGAGTAGTCTCACAAAGAAACAGGCACTTGAGCTCAAATCCAGCAAAGCCTGCGCAACAGCTATGGCCCACAGCCCCCATAAAATGCAGCCATGCACTCAAGTGCTCTGCAAAGCACTACCCTAGCCAGCATTTTCAAGAAATATGTTAGGAAAGCTTTTGCTCTTTTTCTAATGTGAGCTTACTTACCACAGTTAATTTCTTAAATCAGCCCAGTAACATTAAGTCAACACGACCAGTCATGGGAGGGTTTGAGCCACAGAAAAAATGTTCCGTCTGTGATCAATGCCCTAGCACTAGCTGGAGTTATCACTGCAAATTTCCTGAACATCCTTGGTAGAATAAGCCAAAACGGTTTAAATAACTAAAATATGTATCTACTAAGTCAAGCTCTAATCATCTGGTGCCTTACAGCCACTACAGTACAATCCCAGATCCTGAAGGGGCCAGCGCTACAAAGAGCCTGTCTCTTTTCCATTCCAGTTCCGAAGTCTGGGCATTTAATATCACAGTTGTCTCAAATCACATTAGGCTGAAACTTGGCGCACGTTTTTTGTCAGCCCAGATGTACCTCTTTTTTTTCTTTTTACTTTTTCGGTACTGAAAACTTTATTTAAATCAGTTCAGCTGTTTATAATTTGGAGATTGGCCAAAATTGGGGGGCGGGGGCAGTTTTTCAGATAACTTTCTAACAAATCTACAGTCAGAATGGCTTTGCTCTGGGGAAAAAAAAGTATGCACACATTTTACTATTTTAGTAGTAGCAAAGCAACAAGTGGATTATTATTTTTATGTAGCTAAGTTATGAAAGTTTGCAATTATTCACTGAATATGTCCTGCAGAACTCTCTACTAACTGTTTTCCCTCAGTAAGAACCATGCTGAAAGCATGTAATTGTATAACAACCCTTGATATGCAGAATATTTACTCACATTTTTTATGGTTTCATATCTTGACCGTTTCAAATTGAACAAGTCTGAAACTTGGTATACACAGCTTCAAGCCCAAATGCCCAATTTTATTTTTTTAAATCCTTAAATGATTTTCACTAGTTATCAATACTTAATTGAAACAAGGCAATTATTAGGAGTGCTTTCTGCTAAGCAATAAACCAGTAGAGAACATCATAACAAGTAATTCACTCAGGTGCCTTGACAGGATCAGGTCCTTCTTTTTCATAAAAACTGCTTTAGATTTTAAAAGATTGACTCTACAGCTCACATTATTTCAAACTTTGTAGTCGTGTAGAAGCATCATTACACTCCATATTATACAAAAAGTATTTTAAAATGTACTGAATTTTCAGTTTTTATTTCAATAGAACTTCATGCAGCAAAATATATACTATAAAGCACAGCCAAAAACACTGCTCAGGAACTGTGACTTTTTAGCTAGCTAGACTAAGCAACAGTGCCTGACACTCTGCTAGTGCCAAATTCATCCTGTTTTCAAAATTTCTGCCAGAAGATGCTTTTAGAAACTCAAATAGGCTGTACAAGCAGCAGCCAAGCATTTTGCTTGCATCACCCTTCTGGTTTTGGACACAACAAAACTTATCTTATTGCTGATTACTTTCACTTTCCCATCACAAAACGACAATATGATGAAGCCTGAGTAGATTTTTTTACCATCTCTGGCCTCCCTACCATGCTAGAAAGAGAGCACACTGTAATCATGGCTCCATAACACAAGGTGCAGAGAAATCATAAATGTTTCCCAAGAATAAGCATATGCCTGACATATTTCTAACAATGAAGACAGGCAATACAACCATATATGTCTCACTGAAAAAAAAAGGCAAAACGCTGTCTCTGGATGCTCTCTGGCAACATGGGAGGTCTAAAATGGGAACTCCAGGAAACCTGCACACTCGGTTCAGTATGAGCCAGGTGACTTACTGCAGAGAGGAACAATTGTAAGCAGCTGGTCTCATACCTTTAATCGTTTAGCTGCTACCACTGGGCTCACAAAAACAGTGTAATGCATTCGTGGTTGCATTTGTTTTTGCTGTGTTTGCACTGCCGTGAGTATGAAAGAGTTTCTTGTTTCACACCTGCTAGGTCATTCCTGTTTTGTTCTCTTAATATAAGGAGTTATTTGATTATCTTGAGTTTTCTGAGGCTCAGATTAATTGAAGTTTAAAATATGGAGCACGGCAGCATCTGGGTGTTGGAGCAAGTGCTACTTGCTTCTGTTTAAGATGGCAAAGGCATCTTTCAGCCCTCATTTCTTTTGGCTGCAGAGGCACTCAGACCTCTCTGCATCAGTTTAATCAAAACTGCTTTATCTCTCAGCTATGAAAACAGACACAACTATGTCTCTGCAAAGTTTCACATTTTAAAATTGTAGTTGCTTTTGCTGTAACTGTGTCTAAATTTAAAAGAAAATCACTGGTTTTCTTCCCTTTATAACCTGGACGGCTTTCAGGAATAGACCAGGCACAGCAAATTTTCGTCCCTAAAGCATAAGTTGTCAGAAAAAGAGAAACACAAAAAGTAGAGTTTTAAAACAGAAGTTGTTTTCAACCTTAACTATTAGTTAGCAGATGCCTCTTTAAGTCAATTTAATGTGCCAAATCCAAACTCTTCATCTAAGACATTTTCAAGAGCAATTGCATTAAAGAGTTGTATTTGAAGGATGCATAAAAAAGAGGTTAGGAAAAACAAGGTAGAAAGAAAGTAAAAATGCCAAGAGGAAAGCCAAAATTACAGACTTAATTCATATAAAAAGTTTAGTGGAATTTTTAATGTTATATTGTGACAGCATTTTTGTATGATATATGCTGTATTATAAACTTTTAGTGAGAGGAATCGGGGGGTCTTAGAGAGATAAAAAAACCCAGACAGTAAATTAAACATTAGTGCTAGTGCAGCCTTTCAGAATCCTACCCCTGATCCCTTAGGGAGAGTAAATATTTTAATGTGCAATTATTATTTTATCAGCAGCAAAAATGAAGATGAGTAGACTTTGTCCCAGCATTTGAAGTATTTCCCTGTATTTTGTAAAGCTACCTTAGAGACATGGCATTCACTACTCAAAAAAACCCTCAACTCCACTCCAAAAAACAGGCAGCAAACTACAATCTTTTTATGTCTTACTGAGCAAGAATGATTTAGTAAGATACTAGTTTAGGATGTTGTGATTTCTGCCAAAGTAAAACAACGGCTGACCAAAATACATTATTAAATTAAGAAAAACACAGCTATGAAAAGAGGCCATTAAATCACTTGTTGGAACTCTTCACCTCCTCACCTTTACATCCTCCCTCAAGCTATAGCTCACCCAACCTTTGCCACCATGCTGGAAGGGACCTGGCTTTGGACACCACCTTGAGCCAGAGCCTGAGGTCCGAAGGCAGGAATTTGCCATCACTCCCAACATCTGTTAATGGCCATATGCAACTATGGGATCACGTGAATAATCATAATGCACTTTACAATGATTTATCAGTTTTCATTCACTCAAGAATTTATCAGTGGAAATTACGTAGTTCTAACTATATCTTCTTGCAGTCCAAACAGGTATGGGAGGTAATTTCACAGTTTCCCCCTCAAGATCTGCAGTGGCACAAACATAAACGAAATTTTTTCTGCTGATTAGACTTCCTTGTCACAGTTAGTGGTAGTAAATGTTTAAACACTATGAGTTAAAAATGCATGTGATCTTCTGTTGGGCCAAATACACACACACAGACTAAATAGATACATATATATTTATTTATGTGTATTATTATTTATGTATTTATACCACATATTAATTTTATGAGGCATTTGTAATGAACACCAAAAGATATTTTCTGGTAAAACTGTATGTTAGTTTGGTTTAAAAAGATCTAAATACTTATTTAATCATTCTTCACAAAGTATAATTTTTTTAGAAAGCAGTTGCCTTCAACTGTCTTTTACTAGATATAATGTATTTTTATGGTCTTAGCCTTCAATTCACACAAGGTGATCATCATTAAATCTCTTCCAGTGCCTTAAACAGCAGTTAGCACACTATGGGGTATGAGCTTGCTTCTGGTGTATTTTGCCACAGACTACCCAGCAGTATGACAGAGACTTCCATGGAAGCAACCCAAACATTTATTTTTAAGGTTTTATTAACACCAATAGCAAAAAGGAAAAAAGCAACCTGGAAACCTGCATTTCCCGCACAAGAATGATGTCACTTTACTGCAACTGAAACCTATTCAAGAGGAATAGAAATCCTGCCTCCAATAACTCACCGAGTCAATTACACAGGAAAGTACTGTAATGGGCTGTCCCCCGTCAAACAGCTCACGTACACCACTTCCTTCTCAATTACCAACTTGTCTGCGTTGCCATCTGTAAAAACGAACGCATACCTTGTGCTGCCAGTTTCTGCTCTTGCACTGCCATTAGTGGAACTGGCTGCAGCTGCTCAAGAAGAAAGCCCTGATTGTCTTTGTTTTCCCCCCATGTAGCACCATTTTTCTCCTTTCCTCCTGTAGCTCAGCTCAAGGTAACGCATTACCTCTGTTGAGGTGTGCTCGCAAGTCTTTAAAATATTAAAGTCTGCCTAAACTTGTGTCCTGTTATCTTTTCACAGTTTCTAACCTAATACAGTAAACAGCTGCCAGCAGCATCTCTCAGCATTTTCCCCAGAATTATGGAGTTAGTATCTCAACAGGTTTTATCAGTCCTTTTTAGGTACTGCTGTAAAAATTGCTAAGTTGCTGGATAAACATCTTCCCGCTTTTCTAAATCAGCTTGACTACTCAAGCAATTTTAAAACAGTATTTATAGGAAGCATTCAAAAATAAGATTAAAAAAGAAGTCCAATTTTGGAATAATAATATTACCTACAAAAAAAATGGTTAGGTAGACACATAGTGTTCAGAAACAGGACAGAGGTAGCCTGGTTTGGGAACTGCGATCCCGGCCCCTAAGTCTTTCTCTGCTTGCCTGTTGCTCCAACAGATTCATGCAGCAGCTCCAATGCTGAACGGCTGCTTGAAACCTCAGTGCTCGCACACACAGATCGCTGCTCCTTCCCAATCACCGTATGCTTCCAAACGCACTCAGCTTTTGTTAGAGAACAAATCTAAGTCATTATCAGTCTCTTGCATTTTAGTTTCAAGTTAGAAACACAACATAAAATGGTAAAAAATGTACAAAATTAGACTACTCTTCTTCTGATAAGTAACTGGCTAAAAGTAGTATTCTCAGAAACAAGCATGCTGAAAGAGACATTGAGAAAACTGGAAATGCCTCTGACTCTTTTATTTCTTGGTACTAAGCAAAACTACCCAACCCTTGCTGTCTCAAATGGTGAATCTAAATCTATAGTTAGACTTTTCTATAAACTGACTGACTTTCTGAGATAAAGAGTCATTTTTGAAGGTGCCTAAACACGGAATTAGGTGCTTAAGTTTAGGCATCAATACCGGAGGATTTATGTTAAAAAAGGTACTCAGTGTATCCCTTCTTATGAAGTAATCTCACTCACTAAATGAACCGACAAACCTGGAGCAAAGCTATGTCCATACTTCCTTAAACACCCCAACTTTGACATGGCAGGAGCAATAGACTGCTTTTGCAGATCTCAGCTACGAGCCAATATGTAACTCTACATGTGATAGTAATTGAGGGTCCCAATCCCACAAGTGCTCTGCTGCAAGCGTGAGCACAAAGCTGCTGGAGTTCTCAGCTTCTGGCAGCTGTTCCCACTTCCACAGAAATCAGATGGGCAAAATTAAGTTTTGAGGAAAAAAAAATCACAGACATTTAAAAAACATTCCCTGACCTTATTAAAGCCCACGTGATCTCTATTTATACAGAAAATGGCTCAGAACGCCAGCAGCTGAGAGGAGGAACTCTCATTTGTAGATTTTGGCTGAGGGCTGCCAAAATCAGCAGGGGAAAAGCTCCTCAGGGGTAAAAATTTCAAAAGCCATTAAGAGTCTTAGATGCCTCAGTCCCACTGACTTTTGATCACCTACCTCCTCCCAAATTTGCACTCCCAAATCTGGAAACTATACTGGAAGAATAACTTGTAATTCAAAGGATTTTTAAAAAAAATGAGGATCTAAAGTTTACATAGAAGTCTTCAGGACTCAGAGAGGAAATGTCAATTAGGTGTCTACTCCTTGGCGAAAATTGGTGAGGTAACATTTACCTGTTACTTGTATTTTAAAAAAATTCCCCTTAGGACTATTAATTTCATTTAAAGAAAAAATGTAACAAGAAAATGTTTCATACGGGCAGCTGCAGCTCACATACTTGTTCAGGAACTGAAGTAACTATAATTTGAGTCTCATGCAGTCCCCATGAGAAAGCTGTTCCTAGGGTGGGATCCAAAGCAGACTATGTCCACCTATTATTTTCAGTACACCTAGGACTGCAGTCTTGCTGCAGATCTTGTTACGTGTTGTTTCTAGAATGACTTCCATTCAGAGAAATCAACATTTGCCAACCCATACCACACAATTACCATAGTTATTTCCTATAGTGAGCTTAGGGAGAAACTGTGGTATCCCAGACACCACGGTGTGGTAAATATTGAAAATTAGTGGCCTTTTTATAATGGCCATTTTCATCTAATCCAATCCATTCCGAACACTTCCAGTTAACAAGACAATAAGGCAGAGTTTGTGTCTAAATGGTTAATTCTAACATAATCATCATTTTCTGTCCTGTGATCCCACTTCGAGTAAAAATATTTGATGACTTCCTTTTTGATAGCTTTAGGAACTAAGAATGGACTAGAACTGTGATCAACCCCAGCACTCACCTAGGGAGGTAGCTCCTGAAAAAGGAAAGAGGAGTAAAAACCCCAAAACAACACCTCCATATTTTTTTGGGTTTTGTTAAAGCTGACCCATCTTGAACTGCCAACTCCCTCCTGGCTGCACTAGGCAAAGAGCTGCCAACAAGTCAAGGGAGGTGATGATCCTTCCTTCTGCTCAGCCCTGGTGAGGCCACACCTGGAGCACTGTCTCCAGTGCTGGGTCCCCCAGTACATGAAATACCTGAATGTATCGGAAAGAGTCCATTGAAGCACCACAAAGATGATTAAGGGACTCAGGCATCTGTCATACAAGAAGAGGTTTAGCGAGCTGGGACTGTGCAACCTGAAGGAGAAGGCTGAGGGGGATTTATCAATATGTACCTGATGGGGGAAGGAAAGAAGACGGAGCCATGCTCTTCTCAGTGGTGCTCCGTGAGAGGACAAGAGGCAAAGGCACAAACTGAAATACAGGAAATTTCATGTGAACATAATGGAAAAACTTTGTTACTGTGAGGGTTTTTGAACACGAGAGTGTCCTGAGAGGCTGTGGAGCGTGTGTCCTTAGAGATACTCCCAACTGATAGGACATGGAACTGAATACTGTGCTCTGGCTGACCTTGCTCTGGGCAGTGGGGTTGGAGTAGATGATCTCCAGAGCTGCCTTCCAGCCTCAAAAATTCTGCAAAACTTTCTTCAGTGAGAGGCTGTAGATTGCTTGTCACTTTTCTGTTCTATTAAGTTCTATCCACTTTAGCCTTAATTGCTATTCATTTGTGTTGAAATAGAAAATATTTTAAAATTTCATGACTATAAAAAGTATTAATTAGAATAGAGCAGACCAAATTTTACAGACTGGAGTCAGTAAAACTACAGTTATTAAAAACAGAGAAACCTACTTTTAAATTTAACTCTAAATAATTTCAGAATGTTTACGAGGAACTGAGTTAAGTATCTAATAAGTATCTAATATATGTTTTACAAAAATTATTCACTGCTTGCTCTTTCCTATCAAGATCCTAGTGCTTACTTGTAAATGAGAGCCAATACACGGTGTTGTATATGTTTTTTCCTTAAAAATACCATTAAGATGAGAAGAAGAGAACAACTGTTCTACATTTTGGAGACATTTCTCCTTAAATAGTGTTTATGTACTGCAAGCATCCTTTCCATAAACAAACCAGGTCTTTGGAACAAGTGAACACAATCTCTGAAGAATCTTTACCAGCTTCTATTTCGGGTACATGATGCACTGTGAATTTTAGGCCAACATGGGCATATGGTATCCTAGTTTGATAGGAAACATTTCATGGAATTCAAGACAGAGTCACAGCATAATGACTCGAGACCTTAAAATCTGTGATACAACACAAGGTTAAAAAAAAAAAAAGAGAGAGAGAGAGAAAAAAAAGAAAAACAAATGTTTCCTTACACAATACTAGAGGGAGTAGGCATATGTAAAAGCACAAGAAAAAGGAAAGTCATAGTAACTGGTGTCCACAAAGGAATTCTCTGAATCCTTTATTAATCAGGCTTAACCTCATTAACCAAACTGCCTTAACCTCTTCTTTTTAGCTGGGGAGAATCACCCAATAGGGGAATAATTTAGAAAAAAAAAAAAAACAAACAAAAAAAACCAAACAACAACTAACCAACCAAACAACAAACAATATTTATCTTAAGAACATTCAAGAAGGATTTGGGTTTTTTCTGCCTTTGCATCCTTAGAAGTGGGTATGCCCTCTGTTCTTCTATACTCATTCATATCTGCCCAGAGAGAATACTGTTACGGCACAACAGGGCTTCCAGCAGCCCTAGTCTAATTTTTCTCTTACCATTAAGAAGGTGGTTCTTAAATTGCTTAAGACACCAGCTTCAAAATCTGCATTGCCAGAACCAGGCTGCATTTCACCAAAGGAATTGCTTCTAATGCAAGTGGCAGGGAGAGCCTACTGCTGGGGGCAGTCATTCTCTGAAATGGCACAAGCCTGATGAGCAGTATGAGACAAGCATGTAACTTAGCGGGGTTTTCCAGGAGTTCTGCATGTCGAGGACAAAATGTACCCTTCCTGTCACACACTCAGGCTTCAGTTCAGCGTGCTGTGAAGAACTGAAAAATAGCTTTCAAGAAATCAGGCACGGGGCTGAAGAGAGGCATAGCAATAACTGTCCTGCCAGCCCACAGTTACCTTATTTTTCAGAACCTCTGGAGTGTTCTTAAATGAATCTGACTGCGCAGAAATGCCTTGTAAAATAAGCCCTCTGCTTCCTTTCTGAAGTGGCATCAGTGAAACAGCTCTTGCAACCTCGCTCATGATGCTGTGGCTGCATCCATGTGTAACTGTGAGGCAAAGACCACTGCACTGTCTATATGTCTTCATGTGCTATGTGCACATCTTGGACACAGACTCAAGGAGGAACTGACTGGTCCTGTTCTACAAGTCAATTTTTCAGACTTTAGGTAAAAACTGTCAGGAAACAGTTTCCCTTTTACCTTCCACCTGCTTGTATCACAATTCATCTGATTTTGAAACCAGCCAGCAAAAGGCCCACGTACACAACTTTGAAATAAAAAGAAACCTTTATATTTAGACACACTGTATGAAATCATAGCTGCTATTTGTGACCTGTCTATATTCAAAGCCATTTGTGTCTTACTGACAGAACAGTGTCTTCTGACACTCTTAAGAATTCACTTTTCAATTTAATACAGGTTTTCCTTAACAGTGAATGTCAAATTGTTTTCACTCCCTTTCTTTATCTTTATCACGTACTGGAATCTTTAGAAGTGGGAAGGAAAAATACGTACACCAGAAAGGAGCACATTTATAATGACATGCTTTTTTTCTAAGAGAAAAAAATAACGTTCCATTTCATCAGCATCTTTGCCAAAAGCCCTCTTTCAGGAACTGAAAAGAGAAGGGCCTTTATTTCCTACATATATTTTATAGGAAACATTTTTTGGTTCTGTGTCATGGACTAGGATTTCACACCTTAGTGGCTAGTCATATGGAAATGGACATGACTGTGGAAACTTCATGGCTGTCAAATCCTGATAGTAAAATCAGCAGGAAGATGAGGAAGGTGTGGGGAACACTGAATGATTCATGCAGTAACAACCTCTGGACCCTTTGAGGAGATTTTGAGATGGCTGCCAAGGCTACCTGACTATGACCAGCATCCTGGACCCTCTAAAGCAGGCTGTAAATCTAGGCACGATACAGAGGGAGTATTGCTCTTTTGAAAAATACCCACATATGTAAGTGGATGTGACATGTATGGATTTTTATATGAAAAGATCTTTCCAAAATCAGGTTGCAATTCCCAATGAATTATACCTCTCAGAAATAATTAGTAGCATATAAATACTGGGCCCTGTTTCCCTTATTAATAGCTGTCTGAGTTAATGAGAGAACAGCTTCCAGAAGTTACTGTAAGCAGTGCAAAGAGAAGCAACTTAGCTACAACATTCAGCAAATCAGTATTTTGCACCTAACTCTTCCATTGCCAAATCAAATACAAATCCTCTCCCATTTCATACCTGGTTAACTCCACCTACCACATAAAGCACAAGGAGAGCAGAAGACAGTAGAAGACCTACAGAGTTAGTGCTGGTTTGATGCCAGTCTGTCTTAGACACAGAAGAAAAGAAAAAAATTAAAAACTGACCACACTGAATTTGGGTTTTGCTATGGTAAGGGCAATTATTAGCTGATTATACTATGGTCTTGTGACCTACCTTTGGAGCCCTGTCATATGTGTGGCACTACCAGGGCAGACATGGTAGACTTATCTTGAAGATGACTTGCATAATTTCGCATTTCAGGAATGACAGGCCTAGCACTGTAGCACAGACGGTCTGCACAGCCAGGGCTGTGATTTCTACTACATTTCAGTGATTAATGGCCTTGTAATGCAATACAAGTTTCCTACAGAATGTTGTAATCTCCCTACAAATTTGGCGTTGTCTACTATTTACTGGCAGGTTGTAGGAGCAGCAGAGATCAGCCCTGCTCTAAGGACTGGGTGCAGTCCCAGGTACAGAGGAGAAGGGACAGGAAGCAGCTGGGCAGTGCACAGTGCAGTTGGGCAGGACTGTCACCATCAGCTGCCAGCCCCAGAGGGTGCTGTGATGGCTCCTAAAGAGTGCTGCTCCCATGGCAGGGACAAAGGAAACACTGGGAAACCCTACTGTTGGCAATATCACTTGACAACTAGAATGAGCCATTTTAAAGATGTATCAGCCTTAAAAATGCCTAATCTCGGTCCTCATTTTGAACAGTTCCTGCAGGAAGTATTTACACACACACACAAACACACACGCACGTTAGCAATGAGCCAAGCAACTCACGCGTTTATGGGTCAGTTTTAAATCCAGTGCAGTCTGTGGATCATGAGTCACACTGTCCCTTCTTACGCAAAAGGCCAAACAGCTACAAAGAGTGAGAATGACATTCCTATAGTTGTAGCAGCAGTTACTCACAGAAGGCAAGATGGGGATCCCCCTTTGTTTATGCACAGCGTCCCGTAAGATTATAGGGCTATTTAAGAAGTAAAGTAATACCGGAAAAATGGAAAGAATCTCAGCATCTGACTTCAGAAGACATCACTATGTTCATTAGTGAAGCAGTAGAAAAAATTAGCAATCACCTAGTGAAAGAATCTCAACCACTACCTCTTCAGAGTTTATCCCTTAAACACTGCTATCCTGTATAGAGTAAATAACTGCCAGGAAATCTACTGCACATATTTCAATATTCCAGTATTTTTAAAATACACAACCCTTTTCATGCATGTATATCCCTTAACATGTCTGCTGGAGATTCTGTGCTTTGCATGGACTAGCAAAGAGGGATGTTGGATGATGCTTTTGTTATGCTCTTAAATTCTAACAGATTTCAGTAGTAATTCTGATCAACTAGTGCATTCCAGACTTTATTGCCCATCTTTCTTTTTCCATTTCTTCCATCAACCAACCAGTTAATAAGAAAATCAGAAGAAAATGTGTGTGCAATGGATAGCAGAGAATATAAAACAAAGAAGTGGACAAATAATATAATAGTTGGGAATATCAAGCAAAGATGTTAACATTAACTAAGTTTACTTTTCATACTATTTAAATACAAAAAAATACAGTAAGACGTTTCTGTATTTTAGTCTCAGCCAATTTTGGGCCACACTGAATGTTAAATAAACTATTATTTAATCAAATACAGGCATATTAGTCTCACTCCTGCTGACAACTTCAATTAGAATATTTTTGCTTCATACAAAAAAAAAAGAAAAAAGAAAAAGCTCATGATCTTTAAACTACTATGGCTTCTGCACAACATCTGGTTACAATTTTTAATATATTCAGCCATCAAACTTCTATCTCCACAAAACAGTTTACTCAAGATTTGTTTTAATTATCCCGCATTTCAAGCTTCATATGGCTTTGAAAAGGGGGTGAAAGGATCGCTCATGATGTAGACAGATGCAAACTATAAAGGGCTATACATTGAAAGATGATTTTGAAACAGTTTTTAAAAAGGAAAAAATCCTTTCTATCATTGCCAGGAAACAAGTGTTACTTTAACTGTCACATTACACAATACCTTTTGGTTTGTTCATTAACAATTTTAATGGTTTTTTGGTTGGATTCTAGGATTAAGGCAACCTTTATTAGCACTTTCGCTGGAACCATACAAGTTGCAAATATGTATTTTCTCTTTTTCTAGCCAATGCCACAGTGGGAACACTTTATCTCTAAAAGTGCTAGTTTAAAAAAGAATACATAGCAAAGAAAGCAACTGAATGTGATAAAGTAGAAATAAGAACTAATTTTATAGCAGCACAGAGAAGCCTTGCTCATACAAAAAAAAAAAAAAGAAAGAAAGAAAAAGTTGTACTGTATTTTAAGCATGGGAGAGATCTAATTTATTTTCATGAGCTGATTCACCTGTGTAATGTCAAGCACATCCATAAGCTTTTCCAAGATTGGACCTAAGACAAAAACTAAGAAAATGCCTGGGGCTCTGCTTTTATTAAATGTTAGAGCCTCAGGTAGCCAAAGGGACGTAACTGTATTTTTTTTAAATGAGTCTTGGGGTGCTACACCAAATCAGTGAGTCATAGATAGAAACTGTTTGTCTTGTTGTGGTGGAATCACTGTAAACTTAGGAGGATATGAAATTTCTTATTCATTTATTTGCATTACATATATGGATTAATGGGAAAGCATTATGGAAAGTTGTTATTTATTTTATGAGGTAACTGGTTTGAAATTCAGTAAATTAAACACCTTTTTCCTGTTTTTCAATCACTCAGCACCCATCATTCCAAGACAGGATATTCAAGGAAGCTTCAGGTTTTGGTTTGTTTTTTTTTTTTCCTGGAGGTTTTTTCTGATGCAAAGCATGGATTAGCTTAGACATGAATGGTCATCTTTTATTTTTTCTTCTTTAAAGATGCTTCAAAGAAGACAGCAAAGACATAGCTGAAAAAACGCAACTTATAACCATGATCAACATATAAACAACTGTGTTTTACTGACTCCAGTTCTCAGACAGATCTTGAGTTTGGTACTGGATCAATACATGCAGCCTTCTTTAAAATTTATTTTTAATGTAGAAACTTTAGAGGGCCAGAAGTGATGATTTTATTTTGGTTCTGTGAGGCATTCTGGTATTAAAGTCATGATACAGTCTTGTCTCTGAATCCGTGACCACCAGCCACCAAAGCATATAAGAATACACTCATGACAAAAAACTCTTCAGTTCATGGCCAACCATACCAAAATGAGTCTAACTCCCAGAGCCTACTTCAATTAGTCAGGAGGACCTCTGAGCAGGCCATCTCACTGAACTTCAGGCATTGCCTCCACTGGGACAGCAAGAACTGCTGAAACAGTTTCCCTGTGTTAGAGCAATATTTGATGCGTTGCTTGCAACTAGGAACAGGAAAACACAGAAGAATGCAAAACCCTAAGACCAGGCACATCACTGATAAAAAGTCACCATTTTTCACAAAGCCTTAGTTGCCACAGAAGATGATGATAAGATGAAGCTGTATTTTATCTGAACCAGCCTCATATCTTCAGGTTCAAAATCCTGCAGTTCCCTGAAAGACATTACTGATTCCCTGGGTTACACTTACCACCTCAGCCTCTCAGCAAAAGCTGGGTTCATGTGGATTAAAGTAAGGAAACATGAATTGTCACTGTCCTCACTGACACAGCCTGCAAACAAAGGGCTTCAGTATTCCCTGCCATCTTTTATTTCAGGTATGAAGAGCAGGAATGCAATTCAGAACAAAAAAAAGCCGTGGAGAAACCTATTGCATATGCACTCCCTTCACACAATCCCCACCAACAATCCCAGGGTACATTTGGAGTGTGGTGGGAATTCAGACACGTGATTTTGATTAATGTTAATGCAAGTCGTGCGGCCAAATCCCTGTACACTACTTTGAGAGCTTATTCTAAAATCAAAATATAATTAAGGTTGCAACACAAACCAAATAAGGCAAGGAAATGACACTTCATTAGTAACCTGTTCATTACGAGTACCATAGGTAACCTGTTGCAACAGTGTGGTACTACAATAAAATGTTTTAAGTGTTTATACACCACCATTGTCAACTGTTCAGGAAAATATGGTAAAGACATCCAGACACACTAAAAACAAAGGTTAGCTTCTGTAACTATGTGAAGTATATAAATTACTTCTTTAGATTATTTAGTTGTGGTACCGGCTCACAAGATTTTGAGTCCTCTTCCCAGTGACATGGGAGACCAGCACATTTGTTCTCTGTAAATTTATACTAATGAGCAGCCATGCATAATACGACAGACTGTCAGTAGAGAGTAGATGAGGAGGGATTAGGAATGCATATGAGGTGTTTCTGTTTAGTCAAGCTCATAGGTAACAGATAAATGAACTAAAGACTGTTTTCAGATTTTCCCCTTGCACAAATCTGTATTCCAGATCTTTATAATTGTGAATACCAAATTTGAATTCTACAGTGAGAAAGGGAACCATGCATGGGAAGAGGCCCTTTGCTTCTAACACTGCTTTTGCTGATGAGTGAAAGGGGCATTTTTGTGGTCATTTCCTTATTCCTGCTCTACAGAAAGCTGACAAGTCAGTTTTGGTTTGGGTCTTTTGGTTGGTTTTTGTTTGTTTGCTTGCTTGTTTGTTGTTATTACTATTAAAATTATCAACAATATTTTTATTAATATTATTCCTGTGGCCTGTGGGCCATGTTTTTTCATCTTTCTCCATCACATAAAAGCCAATGGAAAGAGGAGTTCTCTGAACTCTCTCCTGGAGGCAAAAGGAGCCTTTTTACTAAAGCTCAGTAGAAGCTATCAAAGAAGCTAATGGCTACAGCTTACAATCTGCAATAAACCCCTTTTACTGTCTTTGTCCCGTAGAAAGAATAAAGTGGTTTTGTGTGTGTACATGTGTGCATGAAGAATGCAGGGGAAAGAGAGGAAGTGAGTACTGATAGCAGCGATAGTCTGCTGTGCTTTACAGAACACGGAGATCTTACAGTAGCAAGCAGGCACGGCTATATCTGAGATTAAGCAACTTCCCATATAATTGCTAAAAGCAAATGAGATTACAGACCCAAAATACAACTCAGTCCTTCGTGAAAGATTTAGGATTATTATCACAATCCTCAAGTATTTTGGGCTGCCACTCTGACATGTGTAATGTTGTTGCTAGCAATAAATTCAAAGCTTTTAACATACGTACTACAAAACAAAATCTGAGAAAAAGAAATGCTGCTTAATGGAAAAATATTAGGGCAATAAGTGTTGATCTTTATTACACATCTATTCACTGTACTCCTTGCCATACTTCTAGCAGGCTCAGAAAAGAGAACTACTAAGATAAATTCATCTTGCAGTCTGTAATATGACTTTATAAGCATATTTGGTTGACTCACATAAAATGTACAAGTAAAATGATCTAAATTATGAACAAGATTTTTTTCTTTTAAAAAGTCATTGAGTATGCCCTGTATAGCTCAATTTTTCTTTACTATTATGGTCTCTCTAAAAGTGGATTAGAGGTATATGGTCTTTCGACATAGTGCAAGAAGCAGGAGTGTGCAGACAGTGCAGAGGATGTAATTTTTTCCCTCTAACATAAAAAGATGTGTGAAGTTACTATGGCTCTTCAAAAAGGCCTAGTAATTGAGCCTGGTTATGGTCTCATTAATGTGCAAGTTTCATTTATCACCTTCTTTCTTTGTGGATTATGTGCATTGATTCATCAAGACTTGTGACACATGGTTTTCATTTGTTCTGTTCAGTGCTTCTTTTTAAATCGGTTTGTATTAGATTGTAAGAAACAGTCTGAAAGTAAATCACACTAACCTTCTGAAAACAGAAATGAGAAAATTTCAGCTTTTTAGAATTCACAATTAAATGCATTTTCACTCTCTTTTTGTGCTCTTTGCATGCTTTTAAGTATGTTTAATAACACGTTTGCTGCAGTTACTCATAACATAAAAGGAGCAAACAAGACAGTGTACACTGAACAGGGGAGATGTAGATGTCTAGCAAATTCATTATTAAAAAAGTAATTGATTTTAATTCATGTAAGTGACAAGAATAACACAGGCAAGGTCTTTTCCTGCTAATCTACAATATCCTTGATAAGTTGTACAGTTTAATAATGAGATGTTCTCCTATAAATTTCCCTCTGCCTCCCTTTTTTTTACTTTGCTTTTCTAAAATATGTATCTCCTCAAATACTTCCATTCTGCGTGTCACAAGCAAACGCCAAAAATAGAGAAAGAGAGATCTGATAAAGATAAAGCATGACAAAAGTTTCACGGATAATTGCTTTCACATATCCAGTTCAGCTCTCATCTCTCCTAATTAGCCTCATTACCATACCTTAAGACAGACCAGCAGTCACTCAAACTCTCTGTTTTTTTTGTCAAAACTATTGCTGACAGGCAAATGGACAACACATGCACTGAGTCTATTCTACACTATTCTTTTATAAGACTAGCCTCCAGCAGAAAACACAAAACAATAGGTCTTCTATAAAAGTATAATGAAAGTATACATACAGTGGGTGCATACTCAAAAAATTATTGTTCTATTCATTGCTCCATCATCTCTTAAAATAAGGACAATAAAAAAAGAAAAATCATTCTCATACACTATCATTCTCCAGAATATTGAAGAGATCAAACCATTGCAGTACTT
>NW_016690195.1:8109409-8194775 GCF_001604755.1 Lepidothrix coronata
GCTCTGCAGTCAGAAAGTCAGATCAGAATTCAGAATCTTCGTTTCAGGATTCGCTCTATTGTCTGCTACAAACTCACACAAATATTCAAATGTCTTGAGTAAGTGGCACTGGACTAGGGAAATTAGAACTTCACAACCATCTTCCACTGTAGTGCTTTATATGGTAGGAAAAGCACAACTTGTGACAGTCATTTTAGCAGTGTGTCATTTAATATTAATAGACAAAAATACCTTGCTCCTTTCTCCATGACAATCTCTGCTTTTTCCACCAGTGGGGGTGCTGCAACAGCAGTGATTTACAGATCCTATATTTAACATAGTAGAATCAGCCTATGAGCCTGGATGAATCTAAAATAGCACATAGCATGAGCCTGGAATTTATTTTAAAAGATCCTTTATCTTATGACTCCATTAAAGTTTGAAGCCAAACAGATGTACTGTACCTAGGGCAAACACATTTGAAGATATTTTACTTTCCACTTTCCATTATCCTACTGATCTATAATAAGTCAAATAATACCATGGTCTAACCTTTTGAATTTTCATTTGTACTCTGTGCTTCATCGGTAAATTTGTTTGTCTTCTGAGTTTTTTAACATTGTTGGCTTTTACACAAAATTTGCTCTACTGTGTAGAAGTTGTTTTGACATATTTAATTCCACAAGAGAATTCTAACCACTGGTTCTTTCATCAGCATTTATAATACTGCTATAATACTGTTCTCAATTACTTTTACTTTCATGGCAACTCTATTAATACAATTTTCTTTTAAAAAACACAATAAACTGATTATCTCTATTGCTATACATAAATAAGCTGAGTATATTCAAACCTCCTTGCATGTTTTAAATCGGGTCTGTTTTAATCTTCAAATTGTGTGGTACCATACTGTGTGTGTATTAATTTTCATGTCTTTTAAATGCTTATTTTCAATCTGAAAATGTAACACTTTTTAATAACATAACTATCCTCTGGAAATACATCTCTCATGTATCTGAGAGATGCTGAACTCTCATCACATTTTCTTTCCTCATGTCTGGCATCCATGACTTCAAGCAGCCAGTTATTCACTAAGCCCAATTACATTTGTCTATAGCCACTACTCAGACAGTGAGCACAACTCTGCTCGCTGCAATCATTTAGTAATTCATCTTCTACAGGTTATTGTGTTAGTGCTGCCAGTTGTCACGATTACTGTTAGGTTCATTTGAGGATTTAATGAGTGAATTTTGGGGCACTGAGGAATGCACTGAGCCTACAGGCCATTACTATTTATCAACTATTTATTACTTTGCAGCAATAAATGCTATACGATTTTATTACTTAAGTATTTCCTGGGCCAACTTATAAACCTCAACTGGCATCTTCAAATGCCATACTAGCTGATTGCTGGATGTGTTTGGAAAAACATGTACTGTAGATGTACATTAATATTTTGAATGTCATTGACTTAACTTCTATGTTTCCATAGACAAGCATAAAGACAATATTGGAAATTTCTGGTTGTTACATTTTAATGACATAAAATACAATTGTGTTTTTGAAAGATAAAGCAAGACAAATCTGCAACCAAACCTGGCTCAAGATGGTGCCTTCTTTGGGGTTTTTCTTTCTTTTCTTACCAATAAAATTTCCCTACCAGTAAGAGCTGTTTGCCAATACTCCTAGGACTCACCCTTTTACTATGTCATTCCAGTAGATGTTGCAGAAAGATGTACAGACCAGATTAGATGGCCTACTTTCCAAAATTATGAAATCCCGAACTAAGAAAAGCTGCAGAAGACAGACTGAATGCTTAAATAAAATACCAAGAGGTCCTACAAGAGACTGAAAGCTACATTTAATTGATAGTTGGAGGCTCTCAAATAACACCCTGATGACTATAAGAGAATTGACTTCAGACCAGAAAAAGCAGAGCGAACTCCTCATTTGGAAAGAAAGTTTATCCTTCTATTTTCAGTATCTGTGATTACAATGTTCCTGAATTTATAGCAGCCTGTCTGAGATGAATAATTCTGAACGATATCATTTTGCCATTTATTTTGCCTGTCACTTTGAGGGAAAGTTGTTACAGGGTTGCAGCCAACACAGACATTTATTTCTTTCCTTTGAGAGGTAAGGAGGAAAAACGTGAAGAACAACACAGTGAAGAGAAAAAAGAGGAGCATGTTGGCATCCTCACTGACTTCCTGGTAAGACTGATTCAGCAGCAGCCAATGACAACATCATCTTGCAGGGCTGCAGGAGTGCCCAGCCACTCTGTGCTTTGCAACATGTAGGTGCCCAAACATCGCACAGAAGAAGATCATATGAACAACGAACCAAACAGATACCTACGGTCAATTTACACAGCTGGAACATAAATACCAACACCTGCTCTCTTAGTCTGAAGCCAGAAAAATGTCTTAGCTAAACCCATGCTCACCACTCTTCCCAGAGCTCCCTATCAACTCCCTATTCTTTCATGATCGCTGATGACCACACTTCCGTAATTCATTTTAAAACAGCTAAGCAGTTGTGGATTTCAGAAGGCACTTTACAGAAACTGTTGAATTGAAAAGAAAGCCACCTTTCCACTTCATGTATCGTCAGCTAGGTAAAACCCCAAAGTAGCATAGGAGCACTGGGATGGTCCAACTTGTCATGACTGCTGTCTTCCATGGAAAGCATCTATCTGGGGTCCACAGGAGGCTTAGAACTGTTTTTCAGACACAGACAGTGATATTTCTTACTAGTTACGTTAGCCATAAACTGAAATATATGTAATATTCATCCTCTGGTAACAGATAAATCAGATTTCTGTTATTCTCAGCCTTAGGTAATGAGGAAAACCACTTCATTCCAAGTGAAAAGATTAGAACAACATTTGTTGTTCACTATTTTTATGGAAGGAAATTATAGGATTTCCCAGCAAGAAATATGAAAATCTCCATCTAAAACTAGCATGAAAATGGATTCAGCTATCTTTCCCAACAACACAAGGATGGTTAAACCATCCATGGAACTTGGAAATTTATCATCTGACTTCAACCTCAACCTTTCAGCACAAACTCAAAAGAAAATCAAGACAGGCAACAGGAAACAATCGCTTTCATCACCTGAACCTCATTTTTTTTGATCCATATGCTCTGTGGTTTTTATTGTCTGAAAACACACGCTATGAAAGATCTACAAGGAGACAGAGGCAACTGCAATGTTATTGTTCTTCTAAATGTTAGTCTTACAATAAGAAGAAAAATAGTGTCAGAGACAAAAAGAACACCTATTTCTTTGCATGTCTAAGGCCAAGAAAAAGAACTGCATAATGTTCTTTAATTCAAGAAGGTAAGCCCTTAAAAATAAAATATGTAAGTAAACCAATAAGAAATAAAAGTTGGATAGTCGAATCTGAATATGAGCTGACAGAATTAATTACATTGCTCTATATAGCTTATATAGAACAAATATTTAAATAGATCTCAAATGCAGAAAGCATCATCTACATTAATGCAATTTAATTGGATTACTAATTAATATAATTAATTGGTTTTTACTTTACAATATAAGTTATATGAAGAGATAAGACATTTTGAAAATAAAATTGAGTGACGAACACTTCAGGCAAGTTGCTGTTTTCAGATGTTTCCTTCCTTCTTTCAACATGTTCAATTAAAAACGAATGCAACCAAAATTCACTCTGCAATTTCAAGTCTTTTCGAAACTGGCATTTCAATGTGAAAAGAATAAATGCTCTCGCCATTACATCAATGCCTCTGCACAAAATTTTCCCACCATTATCTTGAAAGCTTTAAATGACTGTCTTTGGGAAAAGAGAAGGGAGGTATTTTTAAATGCAGCAAATGGATGGGAGGGTTAAACCCTAATATAAAGCCTGTATGTGATAAATATTTTGGGCTAAAATGAGCATGCAGAGCTTCCCACTGTATGTACACATGATGAACTAAATCTGCTTGTTTTACTCCTTTGAGTTTAGGAGCCTCCAAAGAATTGGGTAAGATACAAGAAGAGGCCGTTCCCCTACCCTTTGGCATTCTCTATCTATACAAAGGGCACAGCAGCCAAGCTCTGTTACATATTACTCTGAAAATATCCCACAAACACTACATAAAAGCCCCATATTTTGGTCAAATCTATTCTAGATACATACATGCAAGTACAGAATTAGACCAGTGGAAATTAAATAAAGAGTTACAGATGGCCCTGTATATAAAGCAGTACAATATAAGAGACGCCATCTGGAAGTATGTTTTGTCCTTAACTGATTTCTTTAAAAAAAGAAAAACAACAAAACAAAACAAAACAAAACAACAAAACCCCTCATTTCTACTTTTCCTTTTCTAGCTGCAATTTTTCACTGTGTAATGAAAATGTTCTTGTTTTAGTTTAAAAAAAAAAAAAAAGACTTGAGCTATACACCTGCCAAGTCCACAACCTGAAGTAGAGGTGCAGGCTAAATATTGAGGAAGACAAAGTTTTGCTTTAAGCATCAAAATTATGTGGTGATACTTGGGATGTGTCTATGAGGTACAGTAGCAGAGTGAATCCTTACCAATTTTTTATTTTAGAAAAAAGATACATATTTAGCAAAGAACTTCAGGAAACAAGCAGATACTCTTTGAGTAAGAGGCATGCAAGTATTGTTGCTGCCTTCAATGAGAACATTTTAAGTTGAGCATTAACCCAGCTTGTAAAAAGAGTGCTGGCATCTACCCTGTCTTGCTACAGTCGCACGGCATTTGTGCCACCACAGTCAGGAGAGAAATTTCACAAACAGTGAAACACTTCTGTACTGCCAACTTATAGCAAAATGTCACCTTCTGAGGTGTACTGGGGTAAAAATTAGGTACTGGTTGGTGAGGAGATACCCAGCATCCTGGGACTGTCAGCCTTTCTTCAAGTACGACATTTGTGAGTTAAACCATTTTTTACAAGGATTAAGGGTCTTCAGGTGTATGATATTTTCAACTAATAGTAAAAAATATTTAATTACCTTTCACTTTCAAAGGAACGCCTTGTGATGAAACATTAGAGTATATTTTTCCTATCCTGAAGTACGGGAGTAAGTCCAGTCCCTTTAGCATAAATGTTCCATTAGTGACACTGTATGTGGTATGTTTTAGATTATATTCCCAGGCTAATATGTTATGGCCCTGGACAAATAAAACCAAAATAAATTATATCCATCTTTCTATAAATTCCATTATAGCTTAATTGTAAGATTTTTTCTTTCTTTTTTTTTTCTTTAACTTGCCTTTTTTTTAAATATCCAAATTACTTGCATGTGCTCTTTCCCTTCTGCTTCTTTTCCTCCTTCCCTCTCTGAGTCAAGGGAGTCTGGCAATTTGTCAATATAATAGATGAAAACGGGGAGCAAGTCAATGAGATATATTTTTTTTAGTTAGTTAATGTATCTACCCACAATTAGCCCACGATTAACAGTATTACATATGTAACACCAAAATTATGTACTGCTTTTTTCTAATTTCCTTATGCATTACACTTACATTCACATTTATCCATCACACATAATATGGAGCAAGGCTACAGTGTGTTCTGTATTAACAAATCAGGGGGTTTTCCTCACATGGGACAAATAGGGTAACATTAACAGCATCACTTGTTGTTTGTGAGACGCGCTGATAGTATATCAGGTCAACTGCTCTGTAACCTCCTTATCAGCAGTTAACACTAGATACAGTTTAACAGAACAATTCAAAAATTGTTTTGATTGATTGCAACAAACTGGCAGTATAATTGCACTCAAGCCATTAGGAATCCAATTGAACCCTGATCGAGTACTTCATTACTCCTGCTCTTTTCACAAGGGCACACCATCCCAAGTAATATTTTATACGTTATAAAAGGTTAGGTTTGAAAAATTAGCATTACAAATGTCACATTTACTTCCAGCTGGAAATGTGCAACAATGTGTGACAATACTGAATAAAATGTTGAAACATGTTTTCCTTTTGTTTTACTTTACTCATTTTTGTAATACAACACTGGTTACTGGAAAATGCCTTACAGCTTTATTCAAAACACATGTTCAAAGATCTGAATGAAAAAAAGCTTTGACTCTCTCTGGAACATCTAACCGATATATCATTTGTGTGCTTCAAATTTTTTTTTTTACTGTCAAGTACACTTTTATGTCTTTAAGATTTATTTAAACTAGTTTATTATATAATGAAGCTTGTCAGATCATAAGAACAAAGTCAAACAATATGCTCTATATCAAAGTAGACCATTTAACATATAGATTTAAGTATACATATCAAGTACAATGCAATCAAGCAGAGTTTAATCTGAAAATGCAAATGGTTCAGATTATTAAAGACACATCTGTCCTTTGAAGCATAATTTAGGCTGTTTATCGAAAAGCTGTATGTAATTATATTATTCCCTCCCACCAAACATATTTTAGCCACAGATTTCTTAGTTTAAAAACCTTTAGGTTTAACCCCAGGGCCAAAATTTCGCAGCCTAAACCACTAACTAAAATATAAACACAAACATAAATTTCAAAATTTATATAATCACTTCTAGTCTACAAACTATTACAGTAGGACAGTCATTTGATTACGTTAATCTCATGGTGATAACAGAGTTGCATAAACTACCAAGCATTAAATCTGAGTTTTCATATTTCTTTTTTCTCTATTTATAAATACACATTGTTCCATCATATCCTGCTACTGTGCAGGAACCTCTGTGAGGCAAATAAAAAAGATGGGACTCAGGTTTCTTTTGCTTTGAACAACAGTGTCAATTTCAAACATACACTCCTTATTGCCTAAGTAGGGAACACTCCTAAAATGTATAATATATTTAATAAAAATATGTATGTAAAATGACCGCTCCCATTTTCAAATACTACTGTAAAGATCTGAGTAATTTACAAAGTACGATGTTTCAGGTATTGATCGAGTTACATGTAAATTCTTGCAAAGATCAAAAAGTGATTGTCTCCACTGTGAACAACATATACCTGCAAATTTAAACCCTAAATTATAAATAAAACCTGCCATGGGAGCAGTCCATTAATCCTGTTTTAAAGGCATGGGAAACACTTATCAATGGGGATCTATATTGCTGTGTTACCATACACAGATCTAGCAACTGTGCATACAGAGCAGAAATAGCCCTCATTACATGCAAACTACAAGTACAACATTAGTTCTTTAAGACATATTAAAAATGCCTTCTCCTGCACAAAAGAAGGAGTTTTTATGAGTTCCTGGAAATTTGAGTGTTATATTTAGTTCTTGTGAGTCTAGTAAAATGCAACATGCTACACAATCGACACTCATTAAAACAGTTTCAAAAGTTAAAGTATTGCAATGGCTATGGATCAAAAACATCAACTTTTTTAATATGCTTCGTTTTGAAAGTCACAGGTCACACATTAAAATGTTTATTCTGTATTTAAGAAATAGTCACTCAGGTGCTCCCTTGTCAGTACTTTTCAAAAGAGAGATTCTTCATTGCTCTTTAATTTTTTTTTATCTAGTCTCACAATGACAACTTATATAGCTACATCAAATATCTATAGGGTACCCAAATGTATAAATAATGGAAAGGTGTTAATTTAATTATGATTTATCCTGTTTCCCCAGCCCCATGGAGAAAATTGCTGTTCCCTGTAACAAAATGCTAAGATGGAGCATTCGGGGTTCAAGGGGCAGGATTCCTATTCAGGACAAAGCTCCTCATCTTTCTAAAAATATCTCGCTATTTTAAGGAGAAAGAACAGTGTGGAAGAGGAAGAAAAGCAGCGCTAAAAAAGCATTACTTCATCATATCCTAATTCGGTTGGTTGGCTGTTTTCAAATGTATATGTAGTCCCACTAAGCTAACAGAATAACTTTTAAAACAGACACCAATAGTTATTCTTTTTCACCATGCAGACATTGTTTGATGGAATTTACACACCATGGGTGGCTTGTTAGATAAATAATAGAAAAACTGGTACAGTATTACAGTGTCTATTTAGAATGCTATTTTGGGATGCTGAAAGCAACAACCAGGATTTTAGGTGTTTCTACAATATTGTATTAAAAAATACAACTGCAAAAAATTATCTCATCTAAAATAATACATGTTCCAGATGACAAGAAAAATGAAAGAGCACAAGAAGTAGTATAGCTATAGCAGGCCACAGCCTTAAGGCCCACGATCTTTGTACATGTTACTGAAAACTAAGCAAGGTTCATAGCAGGCTCAGAAGGTTAACAACTCAGGTTCTGGTGGGCCAAGAAAATCACAGAGAAAACATCTTTTTATATCGGTTACATGATAATAAACTGTTCCACATGAATATAATAAATGCTACCCCAGTGGCAGATACTGAGACAACCGTATTTGTTAGGACAAAGGGACTTTGAGTCTGGTACAGGAGGACAGAAAGATTAATCTAATAATCCTAGCTCAGGATTTCCTTGATTTTATAGGCTTAGATCTAGATATGAATGTCTTTTAACACTACTTTATGCATAAAATTCTTGCTTTTTTATTCTAATCAAGTTTAAGTATCTGCATGTTGAAATCAGAAGCACTTACATTTTCCACAACATTTCTTCAAACATATAGCATTTGGTCCAGATCCAAAGTAGGCTTTAGGTATCTAAAACAGGATTTAGTTTGTCCTGAGGTGCCTCAATCCAAAATTGTGAGCTACATTAGACATGCTTAGTAGCCATTAACCCTGAAAACAGCTCTGGCTTTCACCTGAAAGCTCCTCAGCCACATGAAGTTCTCCACTTTGTCACTAGCAGAGACCTCCCTGCGCCTCAAGAGCTCCCTGACTGTTTCCTCAGCAGGAACCTGGACAATAGGCAAAATACACTGAAACATCTCTTAAGAAAATAATCAGAACAGTGAGTGCAAAAAAATTTCAGAGCAACTGGGGACACATCTACTTGGAGACATACATGGAAGTACTTTCCTCCAGCTTAGCTGGTACAACACCTGCACAAAAAATAAGAAGAGGATTCTAGATCTTTACCCAGAATCAGGATTTGCTGAAGAAAAGGCCATTTTCCAGTAATGAGTTCAAAAATCAAGGGACAGAAGAAGAAAGAGCAAGCCTGACTCTGGAGCTCAGTGCCTGGTTCAAAAGTGCTACTACCTTTGCATTTGCTCCGGGATCTACTTCTGTCTAACAACTGCTGTAACTATCCATGTTAAACAGAAATTTTCATTCTCATTTCCCAAATGTACAGTTGTGCTCTTATTTTTGTGCCACAGACATTAAAGAAACTGTTTAAAAAGTTGGTACCAAGACTACACTTCCTGGATGTCACTAATATCACTTTCAATCACCTCCCTTTGAGTAGAGTCTTCTGCTATCTCCTTTTGAGCCAGGAAATCTCTTTTAATTAATTACTCATAGTAATTCTCAGAGAAAATCTACAACTTGCTTCAATGGTTCAAATGATTTCTTGCACTCCAAATCAAATATAAGATCAACAATCGAAGACATGATGCTTTTTATCTTGCTTGCAGGTAAATTATCGTGCATAGTTAGCGGTTCAGGAGTTCTCTTTGTTGACAAGAACCTCATCTTCACCACAAAAACACAGAAAGGTTATTCAGGCACTGAAACTGAGAGCTACCAGCACCCAGAAAACCAATCCGAAGTATCTCTTGGATAACAACAGACTTTATTGCACTCAAATTCCCAGATCCCACATATTCTTGTCAGACTTTTAAGGCAGTATCTTCAATAACTTAAGTCTACTAAGATGACACTCACATAAATGGCAGGCCCTACCACAAAGGAGAATAAACAATTAATGATGTAATTTGTCTAGTCTTTCATCAATTATGGTCAGGCATAAATTGAGGACAGAAACAAGAAGCTGGTTTATAGCAAGCAGATTTCTGGAACGCTCTTTCCACAAGAATAGCAGCAGGGGGAAAAAAAATGTTCTATGCATTTTAAAATAGAACGTGATCTAATTATTAAAAGGACAATGTGACACTCTATGATTGCATAGGGCTGAAGCTAGTGATGCAGAAGGTCTCTTCCAGACATGTGTTACTCCTGTTACAGGTCCAGACAAAAAAGCCATACAGAAAAGTTCCTCTCCTCTTCTCCAAAGAACATCTAGCTTGATTATAATTTCCGGTGGATCTTAGACCTTCTGGAAAACTGTCAGCAGCTTCATTACTCAGAAAGGTAGAGATAAATAGAAGCTGAATTAAAAATGCACTTACACTATAACACTGTGCTCAGCTTCCTGGTAAAATATACGGCTTTGTTATACTGAAGAAGCCTATATGGGAAAACCATAGTGCTGTTAACATAAAAAATGAGCTGAAAAGCCAGCCTGGACAAAAATCCAATTGTCAAGATGCGGCTGTCTGCAGCAGCCCAAGTTTCTCTCTTGCAGTTGCGTAACAGGCTTTTTGGGTTGCAATATTCTTGGCAGCCTGAGCAAGAACAGAGACTGTTCAAGTTACACAACTGCAATATCATTAGTGGCTTCTTAGGAGTGTGCCCAGAGCTGCCCGAGTAAGTTAGCATTATACTAAAACATAAGCTGCTAGTTACAATCTCCCCTGTTGTGTACACAAGTCAGACTCCTATCGCTGGTTCTCATCCACCACGTCCCGGCGAGCGGCGGGAGCGCTGCCACTCCTGCCCCAGCGCGAGGCCACTGACTGCCCTGAGCCTCTGTGCCTGCCCACTTGCTGGCTTCTTCCAAGAGCTGAAATCCTGAAAAAGCATTACTCATTAATTTTTATTTTTCATTTTTAGCACGGTCAAGGGCTTTATTCAAATGCCATTTAAGCTGGTTATTCCTTCTTTTTACTAAGCGACTCTTTCTGATCTGTGCTGAGTTTTTCTGTCTCTCACTGATTTTTAGGTGAAACCTTTGATTTTGTTACTGTGCTTCTTCCTCATTTGCTCCATTCTCTTTTGCTCTACTGATCAGCTTTTACTGATCGTACCCATTTACCTAAGAAATTAGACTTAGTCACTCACCTTAAAGCACAATAAAATCATTTATTCAAACACTCACTCTGATATTATCAGAAGCACTATCAAGCAGCAATTTCCTGAGCAAGGAGATGCTATTCTTCTACTAGTAGTACTAACACTAGTATCTCAAACCACAAACCAATATTTGCAGTCCTGTTTCAACATAATTGTTTTTTTGGCATTTTTTTAATACAGCATCACTCTTTTCTTGCACTGCAATAGATGTGTAGGAGGTATAGCAGCACCTCATGGTCAATTCAAGCTTGTATTTTTAAAATACCCAACTGCTATACAAACTACAATACTAACTGCAGTCCCCAGTTATAACTCCAGTGGTTTTGGTACTGCCCAAAAATCATCACAGAACTGAATTAAAGGTCTTCTTTTGTTACCTCCCTTTCCTTCCATTTTCTGTACTGTAGCAGATCATCCCTAAGGAGGAATTAAATAATATATGAGATCAAAATATCAAATGATGTTTAATAATACAAAATTTTAAAAGTCATCTTGACTTTTAAAAAAAAGTTACATCATGGTTTTGCCTCAGCATGTATCCTTTAAAGTATCTAAGAGTCTTAATAGCCTCAGGACAGGATTTTTTCTATCGACTTTAATCATGGTTGTACAGTATTAAAGAAAAATAGAAGGTGTCTAAGCTATGAAGAACACAGAGATGACAAGTGAAGTTAAACATGTAGCACTGGTACGAGCATCTGTGAGATGTCTAACATTCCAACTGCCAGAACATGAGCTCCCTTTTTGACTTGTCTCCTTGCTGGACAAAGCTGTAATGTCTGAATTCATCTCTTGTTTTGCACTTAAGACTACCCTTTTCCACTTTCCTGAAAATTAATAACTTAGAAATATTCTAAAACTATCAAGGAACGTTTTGATCAAATGGATGAGATTTTTCAAAAGAGAACTTTGAAGTGTCCAGTCTCATTGAATCATTTTTTGGCAGGAGGATTTGGCCCATTTGGAAAAACCAGTCCGTTTACAGCATCTCAGAGAACCACCCCAAATGAAACGCACTTGAAATGCCAAGGTTTAATATTTATTTCTTAATTTTTTAAATTTTCTTTTCCCCTCCCAATTGTTTGGTCAGAAACCCCACAACAAGTCAAATGCTTTCTATTACTCCTCTCCTGTCATGTCACTAAAAATCTGCATTATAGAAAGAGAAAAGGAATAAGGCATTTCACTTTGACATTTGTGGTTCCTGAAATCACTGACATAAGGGAAAACATTTTCACTTAAAGCAGTCAAAATTATAACTGACCTTTCACTTATGCTGACCGAATGTATTATGGGCCACTCAATCACTGGGATCTATCATTCTTAATTAGCATCTACACAATAAAATAGCTCAGCTCAGAAGTATATTAATTACTGTTTTATGACTCTGCTTCCTATTATCCTGGCTGTACAGCACCAACCATAAAAAGCCAAGGCCTTTTCCAGCACAAAGGGGCAGTATGTGTTATGTGTGATTCATGGAAGTTTCATTAATATTTAAGTTCATGTGGTTTAGAGGAGCAGAAGGGAATGAGCTTTCTCCTTACTTCACGCCCAGAGGATTTAGCTCAATTTTCAGGGCAGTACAAATCACACAGTGTGATAGGACAGAAAATCTGCTTTCTATATATCCTTTCTTTCATATTGCAATCCATGAACCAAAATAAAACCACAAAAAATGTCAATTCAGGCAGCTCTATTCAAAATTCTGTCTACTGATATAGATACATAATGAAGAAGAAATCAAAGAAAATATCATTCCTTTGAACCACCATCACTGGATAGAGGAGAAGAATAATCTACAATATTCTTTGTATTTAAATTAACATGGGTTTTCCCCCTTTTTTAATGATGTTGCAGTTCAAAGGACAGAGTGATAATAAAACATCATTTGCTCTAATATTTCTCATGATGTGTCATTTGAGACTGTGTACCTCACACCCAAAGTTAGAAATATAATCTATCTGAATGAACTGGCTGCAAGCTGAAACTAGAAAGAAGGATTCATTAGTCTTTTATTTCAGAGACCTGTCTGGGGCAAAGTGCATGATTATAGCTCAAAGCAAAAAACAAAAGTAGCAGAAAGATGAAATACTGAAAGATTTAAAAAAAAAACCTAAAACTTGCACAGCAGCAAAAAGATCTATGTACTAATTCATAATCAGAAAATATAAGTTTTTTCTGACATGTTACTTGGCCTTGAACACATGTTGAAGGCCAGGTTGGATAAGGCCTTGAGCAGCCTCATCTGGCAGGAGTCCTTGCCCATGGCAGGGCACGTTGGGACTAGATGAACTTTAAGGTCCATTCCAACTCTTTAACATTCTATGATTCTACGATTCTAATAGATTTTTAACTTAAAGAAATCAGCGTGTTGGGATTGTCCAGTTTCAGACCTGCTCTGCAGCTCTGGCTGCCAGAGAGGATCCCCCTGCACGGTTGGCCTTACTTCCAGGGAGGAAAACCCTTCAGCACCAATAGGCAGGTTGTGCTCTGAGCAAGTGCAGAGCATGCAGAACAAATTCCCATTCCTGAGATCAGAGGAGACTTCAGCTTTAAGTTTTCAGTGAAGAGAGAAGGGATCGAGAACCTTTACCAGCTGTCTGCTTCACATGCTGCTTTCTTCCAGGACTTATCTTTATTGCAGAAAATATCATAGGATGATAGAAACATAGAATTATTTAGGTTGAAAAAGGCAACTTTAAGATCCTCAAGTCCAACCATTAATCCAGCAGAGAATATCAACAGCGTAATCAATAGACTTAAATTGGCAAACACTTGACCTTAAGATTTTGCAGCAGCTGTACCGAAGAAAGAATAAAGTTTCAGAATACAAAACAGTTAGGTGGTCATTTTGATCACAGTGTTAAGTCAACTGAAATAAAATGGATGCCTTTTATGTCAGTTCTACATCATTTTTAGCATTACCTCACTAAAGCATCAATGACAGCATCAACCTGTTAATATGCAAAAGGATAAGATTCATCTGTCTTGTAGCCAAGAAAATTTAGTCTAGTAATATAGAACAGTAGGTTATTCAAGAATCAGGGGAGGCTACCACCTCCTGAGATGAGAAATCACAGGGAAAAAAAACCCAAAATCAGTTCCACCTCTCCTGCAGTTTGGAGGGAGAAGAGAAATTGAGAGAAATACGGATGCTAATGCTGATTTTAGGGAGACTACAATTTTATTGTTCATTTTCAGAAATGTCAAAGATCAACAAATTTATGGTCAGAAAGGACATTTTGTATACCAGAGGCCATTACATTTTAAATCATTGCTGCTGGATTGAACCCAGTAATTTTCATTCAGCTAAAACTTTTTTGTTGGGCTAAAGCAGTCCTGTAAAAAGACACCCCATCCTGATCTGGACAAACCAAGAGACCTCACTCGCAGTTCGTCCCAGCTGTTCTTTCTTAATCTGAATTTATAAGACATCAGCTTCTAGTCAGGAGTTTTTCCAGTGTTTGAAAAAAGATTTTATTAGCATTTTGTCCTCAGGAACATAGTCTACATGGCAATCAAATAATTTCTGAAGTTTTCTTTTTTTCTATGAGTCCTTTTGAACTTTTAATTAGTATTTGTGCATTTATCCTCTAATTTTTTCCAATCAGCTGTGATTCCCACTAATGACAACTTTCTTGAGATTTGTCAGTTAAGCAGTTCTTATTCCATTCAACTGTGCATGTTGCTGGTATTTTACAAATCTAAATTTCAATGCAACCACGTGGCAAATCAGATGCCTCCAACGAGCCTAAAAATACTTACTGTAAACATCAAATGCACCAGCTGAAATAGTTTTTGTCTCTGACTTCTACACCTCTGAAAAACTAACTCAGGTAGGACCTAGCTTTCTTCTTACAGCACTCACAATGTTACCTTTGGACCACAGTTCTCCTTAAACAACGTGAGTAACGGTCAACTGGAAAAACATTCTGGTTCACGAAACATGTATAAACATTATTACATCAATACACGGGATATAACAAAAGAAGTCATTCTAAATATATCTATTTTGCAATTAGTTTACTCCTGGTAAGATATGGAGACGAAATTTGGAATTAAAATGACAACTAAGAGGAAAAATGTTTTTCATCATATGTCAGAAGAATTTCTATAATTTGTTTTTGTTCTGCTACTTAGGGAAATGAAGTTTTCTTTAATACTTGTTCTCACACAGGGTTTTTCACTCATCTAAGTTTGGAAACTCGACTGCTGTTTTGATTTGGTTTTGTTTTTTCAATTTTTTACTGATACAAATTTTTCCTCAAAAGAATTCTTCCATCAAGTCTAAGTGGTAACACATACTGCACTTTTGAAAAGTTATATACAGAGACAAATAACATGAGAAAGACACAGTCTTAACAGAAAACAAACCTGAAATGTGCTGTGTGTTAAAGGGTTGGAGGAATAATCAAATTACCAAAGATCTCTTTTGTACTGAGTGATTGACAAAGCATAATCTTGGCAAAGACAGATTGTCTCTGCAGGCACGCATGTGCATACCTGTTACATTTTGCTAAACAATAAGAGCTATTTTCCACTTACATGAAACACAAAATCCACAGAACAAAGCAGTAAATCCTTTATACACTAATAATAGTCTATTGTGCCATTTAGAAAAATTGCAAATGTATTCTTCTTCATTTATTGTTCTGAACTTTCAATTAAGGTTACAAATACCTGATCACAAGAAACCCACAGGAGTAAATCTGAAATCAATAACCCTACCCATTCAAAATAGACGAATCAATATAATAGCCATCTCCTCTCAAATCAGAAGAGATCAATTGATATGGTATGAAAAGAACGTTAGTAGTTCCATTTACGGGTGAAACATGGCTTAGATCAAAAGAGATAGTTTATATAGGTTAAGCTCAAAATAATAGGTGGATGTTTTCATTAAATATTTGACCTCAGTGATTATTATTTCTATAGTATCTGATGGCAATATTCTGCTTAAAATAGAATAAATTTTCATTATTATTACTATTATTTTCTTTTCTAGATTCCTCAGTGATGTCCTTCAGACAGTTATTCACTTGTTCGGTGTATAGGTTGCTGCTACTGCTTCTCACATCTGTAGAAATATGCTGCTAAAATAATAGACAGTAATTTCAACCTTTACCCAATATACTACAGTCAAGGGTTTAGTTGAACTTGGGGCCTGATCCTGTAAACATGTTTGGTGTACCAAAGAGAAGAGTTTGCTACTTCAAAGACTTGCCTTAATTTCAACATCATGATTTAAGGACTTTGCTTGGTTAACTCAATCCTTTGGGCACTGTTCTTTATTTTGGATTGCACAAAAATAAGTGAATAGCTATTTCAAATCCTTTACAGCCAAGTGAGGTAACATCAGGGTAAAAGAGAAACATATAAGAACGTTTTGTGGATTTTTATGCATATTATTTTGGGTGACATAGCAGTTATACCTTCCAAAGAGAAATCAGGTATGCCAACAGGTAACTCAGGATCTGTGAAGGAGAAACTGAAAGGATGAGGTCTGACACTTTCCATCACTAGTTAAATGTCAGGTTCTGCAGCCTCATCAGTAGGACAGCTGTGACTGTTTTAAGAGCCAAAGAACTTTCTTCCCTGAAAATAAGTCAGTCAGGAGGAGGACATTGGTGGATATATTACAAGACTGGCCATTAAAGGTCTATGAGACTGTGAGCATGTAATGTTTGCATCCTCCTTTTCCACGTACTCCTCTTGCATGCTCATAACACAAACACAGCAAAAACAGCAGCAGTTACGGTATCGGTCCTTCTATGGAAACATCACAAAGGAAGCACATGAGGGTACACTGCTAAGTCTAAGTCTTTCCTACCTCTGGCTTGTGCAAGAAATGGTAAAATTAAAACTTTCTTCACCAACAAAGGAACACATAAAAATAATAAATATGAATGAAAGTAGCAAGGAAGCATTTAAGACAGATAGCTATCTTACATAACGCACCTCATCTTATGCAGAGCTCCCTCATTATTGAACACTTAGATGAGCTTTTTTGCAGATGGCAGAGATTGTCACTCCACAACAAACTAGCTTAGCATGAAGGCACCAAACACCTCCCTTTTCCTTAGCATGTCCCTCCTCAGTCCACTATTGTCCACAATTGAAGCAAGGAGGAAGTTTTTAACATGGGAAAATATAAATTAATTACAAAGAGAACTGATGATGTCGGAATAATCAGTTGCCCTGCAGGACCTGCACTAGCTGTGGTCAGGGAGGTTTTGAAAAAAAGTCGATTTGCCACATTTCACTTGCATCGCCCCAGGCAGACCCTGAAGATGCCTCCTTCATTGGTTAGTGTTCTAGAAAAAGATGAAGTTTCTCCACACCTAGCTGTCTTGCCAATTTCCTCTGAGGAAAAATTCCTCTCTAACGCCAGATCTAGAGATTAGTTCAATTCTGTGCATGTGAGTGAATACTATTACTGTGTTTTCTGACAGCAATTCCTAGGACACTCTCTGTAGACTCCCCCAAAAATGAAAGAGCCCCTGAAAGTTTCCATTGTTCTGTAATTCCCACTTAAAGACATAATCCGTATTTTACGCCATAAGTGATTGACACAGAGAGGACTCTTACGCCACAAACTGAAGATTAGAGCTTAATACTCCTCGTAATAAAAATGGAGACCAAGGACGTATTAGAAGAATTATTTCTAAATAAATTCTTTCCAAAGCTTTCTGTCAGCCATTTAAAACACTATTTTGGGGTCACCCATGACCCACATTTCTTTAGCTGTGTCACATGCACAGATCTTCTTTCTGCCTTTTTTCAGCCTTACGACGCAAGAGCTAACACTCTGATGAGTGTTCAGAGTTAAACAGTGCAGCAAATGGCACATTACACCTTTCCAATGAGATTACTTTTAAGACCTATTGCATGTTTAGAACTGTTTTGTTTATTGTTTTAAGCAGATGACTGCCAAGGTAAAAAAAAAATAATAATTAAAAAAAATAGTTGGAAGTGGAACAAATTCTGATTTGTGATTGCAAGATAATTTCCAGTGAACACTATGGGGAGCACACCAAGCAGTGCATACTCGAGATCACACCCACCAGCCAGTCTTGAAGATTGCAAACTAACTTCTCTGAGCATCCTTGCGAATGGAGATCTTATTTGGGAGATGGTAGAGGAAGGACTTAAGCACATAAACTATTACTGATGGCCTCCTTGTACTGATCTTGTCTCATCCCCATCTTATATTTATTTATACAAGCAGCTCCCCAACTTGGTAGCTCAAAAGAAAACCATTTGGACACAGGTCATTTCATCTTTTGATCATCCATATTTTTGTTCATTCAAAAGTCTCCATAATTGAAGTCTTTTTAAGAATAATGACCACTATAAAAGAAGTTGATTGTACCCGTTCCTTCAAAACTCTGACCTAGCTCAAACAACAAAACTGCACCCACTACAGTAGCTGAATTTACAGTTCACCCCATGCTAGGAATTTAAATAGGAAGGCTTAAGTGAATGTAGAGTTTGCATGGTTAGACATCTTAGAAGACAGGTTTGCTCTAGGACTCCAAGCGAACCCAAAACCAAAAGACAACACTAATTTTCAAAAGACTATTTTCAAGAAATGTTTGCTCTCTGTTCGTGGAAGAGACAAGTCAGGTCAGTTTCCCAGGCAGAGCACATGAGAATAGCTTCACTGACTTCAGCAGAGCTACTTCATTCCGTACAATGGGAGAGGAGTCACATGGCAGGGACTTACACGCAGAATAACTTGCTGGCTCCTTCAGTAGTGGGTCCAAAAACCTAAATTGCTTTCTTATAACTTTATGGCATGATTTACAGTTGACATTTTGTGTCACTCACTTTGCAGAATTTGGAAACTGATTTACTCATTTTGACTTACATTTCTAATGACCTTGCAAATGACTGGACCTCCAACACCATCCCCCTAGTATAGAATGTTCTAGACTTGTTTCAGACCATTAACACAAACCCTGTTGCCAAATAGGGTACTGACAGCACTTACACGATGTTATTAATTTCAAAATGGTACTATTTCTTAAAATGAGCCACTTTCTGGATATGAGAAGTCAGCTGGAGAAATATAACCAGACAGAAAGCAGTTTATTTCAAGCTACAGATGTTTAGCTTTTGCCTTGCTTATATTTCATGGAGAACATGACAGGCTTGCTAGGTGCAGAGCTAAGATCAGACATGTTCTACAAGCCTTTGTAGTAGAGAACTTAGATTTTGTCAGATGAAAGACATCTTGCTGCTTTCAGAAACACAGTAAAACCTGTAAAAAATGAGTTCCATGCAGTGAATTATTCCTCACAAGGTAAATTTTCATGATTTATTTCTTTCCAAGACAACTCATTAAGACCCAAGCCCTTCTAGTCTGTGGAGCTGCCAGCTGTGGTGATCTTCATGTTAATCATCATCAAGTTTTCTCACCTTTCTACCACAATAACTAGAAATTTCACAAAAAACTGGCTAGAGCTAAAAAAATAAAAAAAAAGAAGCATGAAAGTTTTGTGAAAGGGAGCTTACAAAACATCATGCTGTTTTGTTTTGATCCGTTTTCTGACAGGCTTTGAGAAAAACGTATGCACCTTTTTATGAATAAGAAACTTCATCTGTGACCCACCTTAAAAGTCCTAGATTCCCATTTACATGAAAAAGAGTTGTACCATAGCAAGGAGACCTAGTTTAGAACTTTTTGCTACTTATACCTAGGAGGTTTTCACTCCATAGTCCATAAATAATCATATAACAAAGGAATGATTTCATTTTCGAGTGAACATTAAAAGATAAATTCTCCGTGCAAGTCAAGCAAAGAAGAAATAAAATACGAACAGTGGATTGTTCCATAAATATTATGAAAGGTTTTGGATTTATCTGAAAAGTATATACCAATTATCAGAAACTGATGCATCATCTCTCTCACCCACTTTCTTTTTCTATTTATAGATTTCATAACTTTAAAAGGGAAAAAAAAGTGGGGTTTTATCACTCAGTGCTTTCAGAATTCCAAGGCAATAATAGGAAAGTGTTACTTTTTTAATAAGGTAAAATTAACTGAACCTGAACATCCTCAGGGCAACAAGAATATTACTTTTCATTGCCACAAATCAATCCAACTATTCCTCAGCTTTTAAGAACTACCTTTAGATTTTAATTTGAAAATCCAAGAACTACTCCTATTTTTAAATTCATTAATTACATTGTTTAGCCATATCATGCTGTTGGCATAGAGCATCACTGTTAGATATTGAAACTAAAATAATTTCCATTTACTGTCACATTCACTATACATTCATTATCCACTGGCCAGAATTCAAAGATGAGTGTAGGAATTTAGGAAAATTATGTGACAGATTAAAAAAGCACAGTTTTTAAGAGAGTTTGCTATGGAGTCCTGGAAAAAAACTTCCTTCATTTTAGTCTTGTTAAGTGGCAGCTTTAGCCCAGACATTTATTGATACTCCAGAGTTTTCAAAAAAAACATCAAAATTTTTGTAAATGGACTGTGGCTTCTAAGGAGACAACCTGAAAGAAGTAAACCCATGCCCCTGGGTACTGCAGGTGACTTTCCATCATCATCTCCAAAGCTGGTAACTCCTCTAATCTAGTTTCTAATGTGAAGAGGGGAGAGGGAGAAGAGGAAGACTGACATGCTGTGCCACAACAAGAGAGCTGTTATTCACGCTGCCACAGGAATTGTTACTGCCTTTCATATTCAAGGTATGCTAGCACACTTTCCAAGTAATGAATTGCTTCTTGTCTGCAGGCAAAATGAGGAACTGGTACAAATCTCTAGTGAGCATGTAGGACACTGAAGCCTGTTTAAGAATTTAGTTTTGCAATTTAAAGAACATTTCTGGTGATTTCAAGGGAATATTAAGACACGGAGATCATTGTAAAGATTATATAAAGACAAGACAGCTAAAAGAGGTGAGAAGTTCCCCATAGCACTATGATTTCTTTAGTGCAGTAGTACTGTATCACTGTACCATTTGTACCTCTGACCGTCTCACACAGCACAGTCAGCATCCTGCCAAGTAGGATGGTGAGCTCTTACAGTACAGGTAGCTTTTACTTTCTCTTACTTTTTGTGATACTGCCTGGCTGTTTCATTACAGTCATGCTCATTCAAATTGAAAATGAAGTCTTATCATAAGCTATTCAAGCCTGTGAATCAGTCTTAGATGTGTTTCTAGCTCTTGCACTGTTTGTGTGCATGGCCTTTAGGTACGTCCCTCTTCGTGGTGCAAAATGGCTCACCTGATTTCTAATGAACGTAGCCTGATTTCACTGTCTGCCTCCTTCTGGTCCCAAAAAGGACACTGCCTACATGACAGACAGAACTGTTCAGTGACAGGCAGCCTCTACTAATGCACAGGAACAGTAAAACTTTCACTAGCTGCAAAAAGAAGAGTATAGCCAGCTTCAGAGGAGCTGCTCACACCATGCTTCACTCCATTATATTAGGCAATGAACAATTAATTACAAATTTTAAATATCATATGATAAAGAAAGAAGATGAAAAAACATGATAGTTGTAAAAAAAGTATGATCTATTTGAAAAAAATAATTGTTATTTTGAGATGGAGCAGCATCTCTGACTCCAGTACAGCCAGTCATAACACTGCTAGCACTTACAATGGGTACAGGATGAGAACCCAATGCACAGAAAAAGCTCTCTTTCTCAAGTCAATGAATAACAACCAATATTTTAGGACTAGATATTTAGACAGTTGGGACTGCATCACAGTCAAGGAGGTCAAAATCAGATATCTAAATTCATGTTCCAACTTCACAAGTTTGTAACTATTACTATTAATTTGAGACTGCTACTATGCATGTTTGGCCCTTTTTTTCTTTTTTTTTTTATATTGACATTATTTATGTCTAACTGTACCTACATTTAAGCAGCCCTTCTTGAAACTTTTTCCCATTTACTATTTCAGTCCAGAATAAACCACCAGCCTTATCCATCACTTACCATCTGTACCATCCGTACTTGCAGTCAGATGACAAGGGTATACTACAAAAAGAACAAAATCACTTCCTCTGCCCATTAAGGAAACTAGAATTAATTCCACTGATCTGCACTCAAGCATCTTTAATTAAAAGATCATAGGCATATAAGTGGCTTTGATTTCTTATTCTAATGTCCTCCTCAATTATTTATTGTACTCACCTTCTCACATCTGTCCACATTTTTATATTAGATGAATATAAAATATAAATGTTGTTGCACTTTTGAGTATTTCCAACTGCAGTGCAAATGTTATTAACTCCTTAATACTTCGGCAAATATACATACTAGTCAGCCAAAGTAAGGCTACGTGATGTTAAGACAGAGTGACCATGCTGAATATATCTACAAAGCCATCTGAGCTTTTGAAATGCTCTTTACCTACCTGGTACCTGAATAACTACAAGAAAGCTTCTGCATTACCTTTTCTAACAGCCTTTCTCCTACTAATGATTCACTGTGCTAAATCATGGCATGGGAGGTTTTCCCTCCATGTGCAAGTATGTCTGAAGTTTACAGGGCCGTAAGTACTTAGCAGACAGGAATAGGCCCCTCTAGTTTGGAAAGCTCTAGAAAGAACTCACCAGTCTGTCCTAAAGGGCAATTGGAAGCAAGCTTCCAATTGTATTTCCCTTCTTATATCATTTAAAAAAGATAAACAGACGCTAAAACTTTCCTGTGTAAATCTATTTACATTATTTGTTGTAAACAGTGGTAGCTACAAAGCATTGGCAGTAAGTGCTATACAATATAATGCCTCTATGTACTTCTTCATTTTCCTTTCACCTTCCTTTCTCCAGTTTCATGCTATGCAACAACACATACTTATCCATGTAACAGAATGGTTCATTGCTAACTCTAATGAAAATAAAAATAATTAAACTGGTAATTACAATCACATCTCTGAAATTTTAATCCAGGACTGCAGTATGACTGTTCTATCACAAAAGGACTCCAAAAATCCTTACTAAGTAAAGCCAGTATTCTCAAGTGTACAAAGCTAATAGAGTAAAACCAGCTCAACAATATATTTTATGATAAATAACCATTTCTGAAGGCAGTAAATCAATATCTATGTGCAAACAAAAATATTCCATGAAAAACATTACAGAAAAGTGATCCCCCTTTCATTACAGAAGACTGGAAGTTCTTCTTCATCCCTTTTCTTTTAAGGGATCTTTTATTTAAAAGATCATATGTGTTTGTATCTGCACAGAAGCTGAAAATCAAACTATTAGGGGTTCTGGATGGTAAATTACTGGAGACTTGTTTCTAAACGAAGGGAGAAGTTATATAACTTCATTTCCCTACTTGGAGGGATGGGATGGATGGAGAAGAGGAAGGAAGGGTTTGCTCATGTTCTGAAAAATGGGAACAAATCCTAGAAAATAGAGCTTATTGCAGTTTTAGCAAGACTTGAAGCTTTAGCAAGAGCAAGGGACCACATACAGTGACACTTTATTGAATGAAAATATTGAATAAAAATAAAAATATTTCACTCAATTTATATTATCTCAGAATGAAATCAAAATGAGCAAACCTTATTGAATTAAAACACGCCACCATTTTGAATTAAAATCCCTTCAAATACAAGAACCCCATAATGAACACATTAACCTACTGAAGGAGTAGACAGAAAGGCCCAAGAGTTCTTGACCAATCCTTGAACAAAAACATCACTTTTGGAACATCCTGTTCCACTCCTGGCACTGTAGTTCCAGAATGAGACAGGTAGGAGAGTCTGCTCTCCTGAAACATGAACTGTCATTTCCACCATCACAAGTAGTCTGTGTTAAATACACCATTAAGATGACAAGACAGATAGGGAGATACGTTATTATTTCAGTCAGACTAGCCACGGGGAGAAAATCTACACTATAGATTGCATTGTAAAGAATTCCTTTTAAAATGAGTGCATAAATAAAAGCAGAGATTATGAACCATTCATTGCAAAGACCTAATATTGTCTGAATTCATGAATTTTCCACAGACAAAGACTTTCACCTCCCTCAGGCAATAAGTAAAATTAAACTTTGGTATTTCAAAGATAACCATTGGATTATACAAAATTTTCCCCAGTAGAATGTCAGATGAGACTTCATTTTGAATTTGGTTTTAAAAGCTTTAAAAGTTAGGCAAAATTGCATTTATTGAAACTGGATTCATTGGAATTAAACTGATTAAACAGCACATCGACTATCACCTTGTTTTCTAGGTTGGTCATCTACCCATTGAAAGTCCTCATATGTAATCTGAAAAGTACTGTTGGCTAATATCTTGAGATCAAAGCAAAGATCCAATCCTTTTCCTTGGCCTTTAAATGACAGCTGCCACTTCCACTCTATTATAACCAGTATTAGCCCTTTCCTGCAAATATCTTGACTGTAAAACTACAGCTTGCTGAGAAACCATGAAGAACCATGTGCATGCTTCTGAGAGTCTTTATAATAATCCCTCCCATGATTTTCTCAGGATAAGTCTGCAATCATTTAAAAATCTCTGTTATAAAACTCAGTGAGCTGCAGTGAGACAGCCCTACTACCACCCATGCTTGCTCCATGCCCCCAGTCAGTGTGACAGACATTATATACTTGTAGTTCGCCCATCATACACACCCTGCTGCTGAGCTGAAAAACACCCAATGCCAACATTTTACCATGCCAGTGGAAATACATTTTTTGGCTCACTTCCACACGTTACACAACCTCATAAAGTGGTTTAAATAAAGAGTTCAGGAGAGTGGGGTAATTTAAAGGAGGTGATTATTCTGCTAATACTGAAGATGAAAAAGGGAGAAAAATGGACTTAAAAGAAAATTAAATATTTTGCTTAAAATCACTTACATGTATTTCAGGAGCTATGTTTCAAATGTAGAAATTAATATGACCATTTTTTGTTAACTGTTTACTTTGATAAAGTTTTAATACTACATTTTTCACCGTTCAAAACTTCCTTGGAAGTAAAATTAAGTGAGAGATAAGAAATACATGTGAGCCCTGTCTATCAATGATTAGTCAAATATATTTATTTACTTCTCAAATACACGAGATTAATTTCATACATTTTTAATGCTGTTATTAATTCTCAGTTATTGACACTTGCCTTCTTTATTTTCCCCCTTTTTTTTTCCCTGCCTGTATTCAAAATATTATTTTTGAAGGATAGGCTTTAAGTGCCTACAGCCATCCATCCAGCAATAGAGCTACAACAGCCCTAAGGGATCCTTTCCCCAGTTTCTCCAGGCCCTGTTGAGCTTTATAACCCTACACACGAAAAGGATTCAAAGTGCCGGAAGGATCTGGGTCCCTGTGCGGTTGCCACTATTCACCCCTCCTCCTGCACTGGAGCCGTGGGTCGGCACTCTGCTGAGGAGAGGACTGGGATTAGCCCCTTCCCTACCAAAAGGCACACAGCAGCATTTTGTTAAAAAGGAGCAATTTCACAGCCTAACATCACTGGGGCAGAGTTAAGCAGCAACATGTCCAAAATTAAACACCGAATTTGAGGGAGGGGGAAAAAAAAAAAAAAAAGAAAACCGAAAAACCCCAAACATTTCACATATCTCCCACAGGAGATTTTCCCAGCCTACTCCTCGCCTGCCCAAAACCCCTTTTCTATCACTGCATTAACAAAGCCAAGGAGCTCACGCTGTGGCATCTCGTCGGAGGGCACTGGAGTTAACAATGCGAGTGTGAGCTCCAGTGGCCATGGCAACAGTAGCTAATTCTTCTTCCCAATCAGGGTGGCAATTCTCTCCCATGGCTTGAATCAGTTACAAAACAAAATACTCTCAAAGACCTTTCAGAGCCAATAGCCTCGCAGCTAATCTGCTAATAGGAAATAATCTGCAGCTAATATACACATTCCAGGGCAGCAGTGTGTTTTCTTAATACTTTGTTACATGGGCCTCTTTCCAAAGACAGCAGAGCAAAGAATAGAAAACAGACATTCATTAAAAATAGTACAATACTACCTGGCCACTATTAATGCCTGAAACGTGCTGCAACTTGTATGGCTCTTAAAATGGTGATTTGGAGTGACAGCACTAGATAGACTGAGCATAATGCAATTAGATCAAAAAAAGTTACATACAGTATTAGTTAGCAGCTAGTTCATGTGAAAAATCAGCCTTGAAATGATTTCCACATTGCTCTCTTTTCATTTAAAGGATCTGTGAACAAAAGTACTGAGTTGACAAGAATGTGCATCAGTAATATATGGTCTAGATGGATACACGAAAACAAATACTAATAAACATGCACTTACAGCATACTTATCTAACTATGTGATAGGAGTTTAGCCATACATTCTCCACCTGGCTTAAACACAGGAGTAAACAGCAAATGGGCAGTGAGTGAGAAAGGAGTACTGAAAAACTAACAATGAATTACTGATTTTGCATCAGTAATGTCAGGAAATCTGCACAACATGGCTTAGCTTCAATATACAAAGGGTAGGAAAGCCTGAGTACATTGGCTCCAGTGTGTTGTTGTCCAGGCGCAGGCACAAAGGCAGAGTGAGCTTGAGCCTGCTCGTGACATACATGTTGCCATCTTGTATGGGCAATTCAAAGAGAGACTCAGCACTACTGCTGGATTAAAGAGAGAATTAAACCTCCATTCCTAGCAAGTCTAAATGCTGACAAAGGAGATGGTCATCACAGGAAATAACTGCTGGTTTCACAACCATTTTTGTTCATCACGTCCAACCCAAACCATCACATTTGCACCACTTAGTACAAGTGAAACTAAAAGTCTCTCAAAGATCAGGTATATTTACACTTTTCTTTCCCCGCCCCCCCCAGTGGTAAAGCCAAGGACACCTGGTCATTTCAGGCCACTGTGCAGGCATCAAACAGAATTAAAAGACTGATTGCAGATTCTGGCAAAGACTGAGAGAGACAGAAGTGATGAATACATCAGTGCAGTGCAAAGAATGTCTTCAACCACAATTGTAGAGGCATCTCTCAATCTACCAGTATCTCAAACTATCAAAATGTTTCATTTCTAAATCCTCCTGTTGACTTCTGAAACTTCCATTAGTCAGGGTGTCATTTCATAGATTTTCTCTTGTTCCTAAGATGATTATTCTTCACTGTAATTTTAAGCTGTAATATACAAAAATTTTGTGTCTATATTTAATATAAAAGCTGGTTTTTTAAATGGAGAGAATAAGAAATACATCTTTCCATTATAATCTTATTTTTATTTTATTGAAAACTGATTAAGTACTGAAATGGGAAAAGGAAGGTAGCTCAATGTAACGGGGAAACGATTTCAGCAGCAACACTTCAAATATTTCGATTCAGAAATATGGTGGAAGTACCCAAGACAAAGTCCTTTAGAAATGGCAGTTCTCCCAGTTCAGAAATATGAGAGATACACTTTACGTAATGTTCAGAGTATCGCTAATGGGGAGACCTTCTCCACATCAGTGCCCATCTCCTTTACAGGTAACTGCTTTAGTCTCTATCTGAAGATTTTGCATCATGCAATCCATTTCTACTTTGTGTGTCACTCCCCAGGTAAACTAGATGACTTATGAGAACAAGTGCAAATTGGTCACCTATAGATTTTTCTACTGGTGGACAGTGAGCTCCTCTTGTACTTGGGGCATTTATAAGAGCTGCTTCCTTCCCGAGTTCTCTCTGAAGTCATCCCAGGAGCTGCTGCTGCATGCCCTGGGGCAGAAAGCTCCCAGGACAAGATCTCTTCACAAGGCAGCCTGTTTTCCTGAAACATCCAGGAACTTTATATCTGCACATCTGTAAATCTGGTTGAAACAAGCTGAATTGCTGACAAGTTTCTGGGTAAGAGCAAGAGGAGCAGAAATAACTGTACGGACATATACAAACACCCTTCTCTCCATAAATGCAAGAACAGGATTGTATAAAGCCACGTTACAATGTATACAAGCCCAATGCACAGTGATAAATTTTGCTTGACCTTGCTCAGAAGTAGTTTCACTGCTGGTCTGCAGTTTATACATCAGCCTTTAGCATTTGGTGACAGCTATTTTACACAAACTAGCCAACTGCACAATTTACCTTTTTTTGTTTGTTTATTTTATCCTGATACTGAGGTTCAATCCCATCCTCTGTTAAAACAGCCTGACTCATTCTGAGCACACTCTGCAGAGAGAATGGGATTTCAATAGTGGTCAGCACTAACCTACTTCTGCTCTCCAGCATTGGCACAGTAAGTAAATGCTCCTTGATTTTGATGGGAGAAACAGAAACAGGTCATTGCTAAGGGCTCTTGAAATTCCACCAGAATCTCTAAACAGGTTGAACATGCTGCAGTCTCACTGCTGTTTATCCCTGACAAACTTAGCCTGTGTGATATCTGTTTATCTTGATATATATTTGAACCAGCTGCTTGGAAGGAGATTGTGCAAATAGGCACAAACACCACATTTAATCTCATTCTGACTTTCCCCCAGTTCTGGATGGTGATGGTTTGGTCCAGTAATGTGCTTGTCTCCACATTTCAATTCCTGCATCCTCTCTGTCTCAGTGAGAAAATAAAAAAAAGCTGCCTGAGTCACTGTGTATTCCAAGTCTTTACTTGGTGAGAGCCCCGAACGTTGCCCATTTCTTAGAAAAAAAAGGAGAGAGGCAGAATAAGAGAGAGAAATAAAAGCTGAAATCTTTACAGTTAAATGATTTTCATCATTGAAATGTGCTCTTATTTCTCTTTAAATCAGTTTTATAATTTGAGTTGTCATGACAACATGATGCAACACTTCACTGCCATGACAATCTGACAACTTTCAAAAACAGTAAGTGCTGTTTTTACTCTGTTTTTCAATCGCTCCCAAGGAAACAAGCTGTTATTTACTTCTGTGACGAAACTCATACGATACCATAATGGATCCAATGTCAAGAAAAATTAAAGCATAGAATGGGGGAAACAGGGAGAGAGAATGTGTTTTTGTGTACATAATTACTCCATAAAAAATACACCTTTTTTTCTGCTGTCTTATCCCAATTCACCACCGTAACTCTGCTCATTTCCACTTATGAATTCACTGACTTTCTCCACAATCTGACCAGAACCAGTTCTTGATTAATCACAAGATCATAATTGACTTAAAAATGGCCCGTTTTCCTAGCAGCAGTTTTAGTTGATGATTTTATGCTTGGTTGTGTGCATTTGGATACTACAAAACAAACTGAAATAAATGAAATCTCTGTGTGACTATGAGTTAACTCCAGCGGAGCAATGTGTTTGTAAATCCCATCAATTTATGTGAGACTTGTGTCTAAATTCTACAGGGACAATAAATCCACTGGCTAATTCTCTTGTAGATGGAGCCAGAAAACGCTTCCAGACACTAGAGCTTGGTTATCTATATTATTCAGCTGTAGGGGAAAAAAAAATCACTGGGATACCTACTCTGTCTAGGAAAAATAGTTCTCAAGAGCTAACATGGACCAAGGACCACTCACAAAAAGGCAGTAGGGATGCAGCCACTTTGTTTTGGAAGCTAAGGCAGTCTAAAACTACTAAAACACAACAGCTGGCCTCAGCAGTATGGAATGATCTTTAGCACCATTTTCTGTACTGGGATAGACATAGCCACTGTTTTCCTAGCAGCCTTTTCTTTGAGCAACATGAAAAAGCCCAAAACAGTTGATATCAAAATACATTATATTAAAGGCTCTCTTCACAAAGATGTAGTGAAGGCTCTTTTAAAGCACAGCGATGCATTTATATAGCAGCCACTACAAGACCCAACTTAACCATAGGAACTTGTTAACTCAGTCCGGGTGACACTTCGATCCAGCCTCAGTGGGGTTAACCCACACCTGCCTCCTGCCCAGTCCCTCCACCCTCCGCAGAAGCACCCAAGCCTGGACACATCCAGAGTGGCAGTGAGGAACCAGAGAGACTTTCAGCCTGATACAACATGGCAGTCTGTTTTAGAATATCAGTTATTGCTTCCTTAAACAAAAGACAGTGCTGGAGCAAAGAAGCAGTAATACTTTTAGGACAGCTGAGAAACTGCTGTGTGTGTACAAACACACCTCTATAACAGAATGTTAAATATACATATATATATGTGCATGTTTGTACATATATTTAATTGACACATACTAGATCAATATTTTGGGCAGCAAAGGGAAATCTGTTTTGCAGCACCAATATCTACTAACAGCAAATGAATCATTCTACAGGGAAGAAAAAAGCACACTCTGATGATTGATGTTTTACCTCATTTAAAAGATTTCATGCACTTTTACCACCCTATTCAGTAGTTTAGTGACCATTTATACACATCAGGCTCAGAAAAAGGTAAGTTAAACCAGAGGCTTCAGTGCTTTGCTTTCTTTTCTATGAGAGCTCAAGACTTAATTTGCAACCTGCCTAGAAGACAGGAGTTCACTGGAAAAACAAAGCACAGAGGAACTAAAAGTTAGTCCCATCCTAAAGATCTCATCCAGCTCACATTTTTCTATAAGGGGATCTTTCCACTGATTTCAATATAACCTAAACCAGAAAACAAGCAAATTATACATAAGCTCTTCATTAAAAACAAAACAAAAAAGCCAAGACCCACTCCTGCCTCCAAAATCCCACACAGTTCCCATTCTACATCTTAATATGCCTCTACTTATTATGAGTTCCTGTTGACAGGAACAGATATAGCCTTTGTTTCCATTGGTACCTCATTAGCAAAGCAAGGTTGCCAAAACCCAAAGCGGTTCGAGATGTTGTTTCACAAAAGTTGCCTATAAACACACTTCTGTTTATGTTTATCAGTCAAAATGTGCTTGTGCTTGTCGTCATGTAGGCCTGCAGTCAGGACTATTTTGATCGTCTTCTCCTTAAAGGTGATAAAAATCACAAAACTTTCTGCTCTACACTCTCCAAAGAGAATTATATGACGACTTGTTTCAAATCATAAACCCAGATAGTGCCAGGAGGTGGAGAGGAGGCAAAACTCACTGCAGAGCTGGAAGAGAAAGTGGGGAACTTGAAAAATCATCAGGTTTCTGCATGGCATAACAGTGACTCGCGTCAGAAACTTATACGCTGGGAACTTGCATTTTGACCTCAACATGCAGAAAGTGGAGACACTCATAGGCACTGTCTAGATGGTAATTTGAACTAGTTAGCCATAGTACGGGTGATAAATCATCATTTAACATGGCCTATGGAACACCAGGACTAAGAGTGGAGAGGCCAGGCTGTGTGATGACACTTTGTTAGTACCAGATAAATTGGTACGATTTGGGTATATTTTCAGACATTTGAATATCAATATGCAATTCCAGTCATGGTGTGTTATCGACCTTAGACTGCTTCAATGGTGAATACCAATTTCTCTTTCTTCTGAAATGTTTTTAACCACTTAGAGGAGGAGAAGGCAGATTTTTCTTAAACTCAGCTCTCAAAAAATAAACCAGAAGAGAGAAATGGTGATGCATGATAAATTGGGACATCCATGTCTGATTTTAACCTCACTTGTGTGATGTATCTGTTTCCTGTTGACAGCATATAACAAGGAGTTGCACAATGTACCAGGGAAACTTGTAGGCAGCACAACGATGATGTAGAAAAAGCAACACTGAAATATGGATTAAGCCCAGGAAAATTTGTACTGGCTGAGGAGGGATGCTCCAGAAGTATGTGGGCAAGTGATTCACTGATGAGGAGGGGAGAGGTAGCATTAGCCACCTCTTCAGCTCTTGTCCTTTCAGAGCCCATTAGTTAGGAAAATAACTTTCCCAACCTTCTGTCTTCAGGAGACTTTTTCTTACTTCGTTCATTTTGACAAAAATATTTACCTTAACATCAAATAAACATAGATCTCAAGGAAATATCATAAAATAATCTTTCAGTTATAAGATGTTAATTCATCTTTACTCAGGTGAATTGTATAAATATGCTTACATGCCATTTAAATGAACAAATATACTTGTATTTTGAACATTTTTAAAGCAAAACACAGATAGAAATTAAGCACATAATTTAGATACTACTATCATTTAAATATTAAGGATTTTAAAATAACGTTATCATTAATTATCAGAAATGCATATAGTCATTTTCTCTCTAATCAAATTTGGCTTTGTTGCAGTAATGAGCCCACAACTTTCCTTTACTTTAGGTGTCTTTATGAAGTACCCATGATGTCATAAATATGAATCAAGATACAAGAAAGAATGGCAACATCACAACACAAGCACCAGTTTCCCCATGTTCTGAATAAGAATGCAGACCTGAAAAAGAATTTCTTTTTTCTTATAACGCTGTTATTGTACTTGATACTTTAAATGTAAACCTAATATGATGTTGAATATCACTTTTACAGTTGTAATAAGAAGAATATGTAAAAATACCCAAAGTTAACATCTGCGCTGTGAAGGTTAAAATATTTTAGGGCGTTTATGTGAAATATCAACATAAGTAAGTGCGAGATGTAGCATATTAAATGTCTTCTAACAAATTTTAGTACGTGCATACACACAACTTGTGTTCTAGTGGTTAGGGTGCAGGACTCTCACCGCTGCGACCCGGGTTCGATTCCCAGCCCCCCGGGCAGATGGAGCTCGTTAGCCCCGTAAGGCAATCCATCTAAGAGAAGGTCACTCTAAACAAACCTACGTCCTGAGACCCTCACTGCCACTGTCCAAGTTTGCTTGGCCCCGGCAGATGAACCTCAGGATTAAAGGGTGGGCTCAGTTCAGCACAAGCTGTGTCTCACCTAAAAAATCCACTGCGCAGGCTCGAAGGGTTAATGACCCTTCCCAAATCTTCGCTCGCGAAGACTGGCCATTATTACTATTATTATACACACAACTTATCCAAAGTTCCTCTCTGTATGGTATTAAAAGTATGACATCACTTTTGTGTGGGGTTTGACATGATTGTGCTTAGAGAAGATTTCCTTTGCTTGTATTCTGTACTTTTGTATTCTTTGTTTCAGACTCCATTTCAGTTACCCTGTTATAATTGCAGTTTGAAATGGAAGTGAGAAGGTACCATATAAGCACTAGCATACAAGTAGGGCATCTTGAGTCAGTTTTCCTATTTCCTCATTTTTTAAGGCCAAAAGTTTGAAGCAGCTAGAACTTGTAGTAAACATTCTATCTGACAGCATTTACTGAGACTGGCAGTTTTCTAAGGCAATATTGCATAGACTGTAAACACTTGGGAGTGCAAATGCTTTTTGTTAACACGCAACTCATAGCAAAAAGAGAAACATGCTTTAACAGAATCATGGTAGTATAAATAAATAAATATTAATCATCATCATCAATCTTCAAGCAGTTTCCCACAGAATTTGTTGAAGAGGTAAAGACAGACTGCTACTGACCTGATTAAGGATTTGCTTCTTTTTAAACTGAAAGTCACTTAAAGAAATTATTGTATAAACCTACTGTGTCAAATGTAATCAAGTTGATTGGTAAATATAAGCATATTTTTCTATCATTGGAATTTGCAGCGGAAGCAAGTATGTAGGATATATGACATACCAAAAAAAAAAAAAAGTTTGCTTGAAGTTGCTTGAATAATTTCTGTCTTATCCCAAACCATTTGTGCCAAGCTTCGTCACTACTGAGATTTAAGGGCAATCACCACCTCCCATCAACAACTGCATGTTGCTGGATCTGTGTTTTAAGTTATTTCCATGTCCAAGAAGCAATGTAGTAAAGTTCTGCATCCTCGAAGAGCACTTATAACGAGCCAAGATGGACAAAACCCCTAAGTACTGATCCTGAATGCAGTAATTGTTGTTTTGCCAGACTGGACATACTGGCAGAATAACACCTCTTTGTTGTAGGAATAAAAAACTTTATTTCTGCATATTTGTGCTCTCTTTTACTGGAACAGTCTCTCAGTGATCACTGACAATTGCCTGGATGAACATCTTGATATGGACTTGGATTTGAGTTGGAGCTCAGCTCCCACCAGCACCCCAAAAATCTGCCTGCATTGTGCCTGAGAACAGAGAAGAAACCAAAATTCAGCCCCTTAGCCAGGTGTCCCTGAGCTGTTTTGAAAACTTGGCCTTGATTCCAGCTGGTTGAACTGTACTCTGATTTTTAGAGAAGGAAACTATACCATGAACTATATCATGTGCTCAAAACCTGCTTGCTGCTTGCACAACCACCTTGCTCTTGTCTCAACAGCAGCCGTTTGCTGTTCCTTTTGCAAATTTGCACCTCATTGAAGGCTGACCTAGAACTAGGCAAAATTGAACACAGATTGGGAGCAAAATTGTATCTGAAAACACAGAGGGGGAAAAAAGTTTTTTTCAGACATTTGTTTTCATCCACACATTTTTTCATCCAACTGCAATTCTAGCACTTCAGTGTTACTTATATGACATTCCTGCAGGAAAGGCAAGGAATAGTAAAGCTGCATCCATGTCTGCTTTCCCAGGGAATACAGCTTGTCAATGCTTGTTCCTTGGGTGCACTATGTGGTGCATCCATTTGGACAGCATGTACATGTCCCTATTCTCTAGACTAGTGTCAGAGCAGTTCATATTTAACGTGTGTGTGTCTGTGTGTGTGTGTGAGAAGGGGTCGTTACCATTCCCCAAGCTGCCCCCCAACTTAACTAAGGCCATTCCTTGGCAAAATGTCACATAACTTCAAAACTAATACTCTAAGACCAACATCACCCCTAAGATTACTTCAGTAAAGCATTTATCATTATGTGAGCTTGAAAGTTAGGTCTCTCACGAGAGAGCATTCCTTGATATTAGCCAAACCATCAGACTAACAAACACTTTCTATAGTCTTAACATATGGATTACATTTGAACTGACAGTGAGTTTTCCTCTGGACTGATACCCTGCCGCCTCCGTACATGGTTATGCTTATGGGCCTCTTTTAAGCACCGCTGCCCTGAAATAAACTCCTACTATTCCTACAGGATTTCACACCAGCCAATTTAAATATTTTAATAATGAGTAAAAAGTTTAAAATTAAGATAAAATATTGTATCAAGCCACAGACAGTGCTGACAGTTCAAAAAGAAAATGCTTTCTTTGCAGCATCCATCAGCACATCTGTGACTGTACACTGTGTTACATCTCTGGATCGTTCAGGATTCCTTGTCTTCTCCTGCCTTTCCAAAACAAATCACTCAGCAGATGAACAGACCAATGAGACAGGCCAATGGCAACATCTGCTTCTGAAGGTCCTGCTGGAGCTGGAAACGCGGTGGCCTTGCCTAGAGAGGTGATGTGCTGGCAGGAGCCATCACAGTCCCCGCTGGCGGCCTTCTGGAGAGCCCTGTTGAGATCTTGAGCTCACGGCCCCAGCTGGACCAATGCCTAGAGTGACACTGCAGTCGCTCCAAAGATGGGGCCCTCCATGGGAATGAGAGACACTACAGCACACAGGGGTACCAGTTACATCCTCCTTGTGCTAACTTGGGGATTACAAAAACAAACTGTCAGCTGGAAGCAAGAAGAAGGAGATTGAAAGGTGTTTTATCTACTAGGTGAGCCAGCATGGGGACATGGGCACCGTGCAGCCTGTGGCTACAGCCCAGCAAGGGTAGCACCCGATCCCCATTCTGTCTGTGAGCTGTAACCAGGACAGTTGTGAAGCAGTTTAAGAAAGTTACTCATTTTCCACAAATATGTGGTCTGAATTGTCCACAACTGCTTAAGTCTTTCCTCAGCCCTGGCTGGAGTCACAATGCTGGACACCATCAAAGGTACCTATGAGCTACTCAGGTGACTGACACTCACCCAGAAGGACACTTCTGAAAGCCTTTGCATGGCTCCCTTGCTTCTGTAAAAAACATGGTACCATGGGCTGATGATACATCTCCAAACTTTCTTCTGCCTCTTTGAGCTTTTTTTCAGTAAAGATAAAAAGCAGCTAATAGAGTCCCCCAACATCCACCACATCCTGGCAGAAGGAAATGCTTCAGATTTCATGATGATCTGGGTTTCTCAGTGCCAGTCACTGTTTCTGGTTTCATGTATTTAATAATGACCTGAAAACTAGAAACTTAGCAACATATTTTGTAGCTGATTTGCCTGATAACGCCTTTTTTTAAGCGCTTGCTCCTTTAGAATAGCATGGTAACAAAACGAGGTGAGTGTATTACATTAAAAAAAGACAGTACATTAAACCAAACAAGAAAAAATAAACTCTGAAAAGAGAAAAAATGAAACTAACAGCAGGGTGATGAATAGATTAGTATATTTAGTTTAATTTTCCTGTGCCCCCTTTTTGGATAGTTTATTATTAACTAAAGTAAATTCAGCTGTTCACAGAATTCAGAAAAATGATATGAAAGAGCAAGTTAACTAAAATGAGCTGATACAAGGGACTTTAGCCAAGGAGAACGAGAACAAACTACAGAATTGTATCTAATGAGAAATCTAACTAACCAAAATAGTTTTTAATGCAAAAGGCAAATTAAAGAGGACAAAAAAAAGCCCTCATTCCCTCTCTGCACAGTGATGTAGCCTGCTTCAGTGAATATTGCTATGTCTTATAGCTCAAGTCTGTAAACATTCTGTGCTGATAGAGAAGGGTGCACTTTGCATTCCTTTCTCAATATGGTAAAGCTGTAACTTATACCTCTGACTTATCACAGCATTGGGAAACACATGTTTTCCCCTTATTTGGTAGCACAGAGCCTCTGGAAAGGAAAAGGGACATACTCCCCAGTACCAACTGCGAGCAACCATCACAATAGATCGTTTGAGCAGGACAGAAAGCAAAACTGCTGATGTGCCTATGGCTGCAGAATACCTGAAACTCTACAAATATAGAGAGAATATGGTGCAAGAGAGGATGCAGGGACTTGCACACCACCTTCAGCAGAGCTCTGGGTTCAGCTGCCTACTTGGCTGCTGACTGCCCTATAAGCCAGTGCCCAGTTCTCTGGTTCTCCAAGCAGCCCATAATACACCAAATATAAATAGTCAATACTTGGGTAGCTATTTTATGGTGGAAGGTATTTTATGGTGGAGAAGTGCTGCCTTCACTGGAACACTGAGGGTCACAGAGTTGCAATGTCCTCTTACCCACAGCGCTTCTCAAGGGGTGCAGAGATGGCAATGCAGGGAAGAAGGGAAGGGCCATGCTATTTCTTCCAGTAGATAGGATAGAGTTGTAGGGCAGCTCTACAGCTGCATTAAGAAATGGATTTTGTTGCTAAAAATAAGGAGAGTAAGGCAGATTTTAGGAACTTCAGTACCAAACTGCCCTCCTAAAAGCTGTGTTTGGAGGTAATTAAACACCACGGGTCCCAGAATTGGTGAACTCAAAGCTCAGAAATTGTATCAGAAATATTCAGCTCTGAACAAGAGCAGGAAACTGAGGTTTGGCCTCTCTGAGCAGCTCTGTACCGTTCTTATCGTCTGGAAGCTCATGAGCTGCTTGCCCTGCCCAGGTGCTGCAGCAGCATCAGCCTTCCTCCAGAAAACTAGAACAGCTCTTGCTCTTCTCAAATTAAATTGCAACTTCTAAGATACAGCATAAAAGGAAACAATTTAGTGGGAAGAGCAAACATTTAGCAGGGAAAACTCTAATATAAAAAGTAAAAGGACAAAGTGTTTTCCTTCCCCCAAAAACATATTCAGCCATACCTTCTGGAGAGATCCCTAATCACTGCACCAAAGCCCAAGGCAGTTCCACGTGGGCCATGCAAACCATGGGGACTGCTAAAGATGTCCAAGTGGCTGAGTGCTTCTCCCTGCACATGGAAGCAGCTGGGAGCTGGGGCTGCTGCTGCAGTTGATAGTGCCTTGTAATATCAGCTCATTTGGAAACTCCTAGTAATAGTGGTGCCAGGAATAAAATGTCTCTCGGGGTCCAGCCCACACCCTAGCAGGCAGATGATCCTCCTTCCTGATTGTTGCCGTTGGCATCTGATCACTGTACTTGGGGTACTTTTTAAAATCTCCTTAGAAGCCTAAATTTGACTTATTTCCAGTAGCAACGCTGGTCACACACATGGTGAGGGGAGGTAAATTAGGCTTAAGCTGAGCTGTAAGGAGGAGACAACACGTGGTAGAAGGCTGCTATGAGAGCTGCCCTTACCATCCTCTGTGGATAACCTTCAGATGGACACAAGTCTCCTGCCCAGCAGTGTGGTGGTGCTGTTACCAACACTGTACAACAACATAATCTTGCCAGAAGTTGCTGGCAGGAGCCTTCCTGTCAGGACTTGTTTTGGAGGTGAAGAGCTCCTACACACATCCTCACAGCAGTAAAATTTTGCAAAAGAGGCGTTAAAATGTTGTTACAGAAACTGATCACACAGTGGAGTTAAAATTTTGGTTCACTCCTGTCCCCTTGAACAGCAACAATGAACTTTGCAGACACCAGTTTCTCCATGTAACTGTAGGAGGAGGTATTTTTAATATCATTTTCTGAATGGAAAATTAAAATACAAGGCTAAGTGAATTTTCCAAGGACACAGGTCCAAACAGTGCTGGGCCCCAGAAGGGGCATTCCTTATAAAGTTACTTTGCAGAAAGTCACTGCTCCCCCTTCTTCCCTGCACCCCACAAATTTTGAATACATTTAGAAACACAACTGCAGTGTTGTTTTTCTGCTTTCTGTTTCTAGATACATATATATATATGCACCATTTCCCATCATGTATCAGTTAAGTCGATCCCATTTCTTCAGATCTTTACTTGCTGAAAGATTGTCTTACAGAAAGAAAAGCAAAGCCAAACAAAAATTTCTTTATGGGTGCTTTTGAAGAAAACAGCTACAGAAACATCCATCTGGCACAGGCAAGACAGAAGATGACAACCAAGGGAAAGCATTCAAGAATCTCTGAGGATGAAGCAATTCCTACTGTTTTGAATTGCACACATGAACCCAGAGTTGGACAACAAACACTCCCTAGGAGGAGCTGCAATGGGACACGCTGCACAGCAATACTGCTGATGATGGTATCGCTGTCTTACTGTTTCTGATGAACTTTATTGCAGGAAGCAGCTATAAAGAGTTTACAATGTCATAGCAGCCACAGTCTCGAAGAACCCCTGGGGAATACTACGGAAACAAATAGTCTCACCACCACCACCACCACAGAGAAGCATCATCGAAGTGTTAGTGGCTCTAACTGTGCAACTGAGCTCACTTAAACTCCTCTGTAACCAAATCCAGGTTTACATCTATACACCTGAACAACTGGGAATTCATATAATCTCCTGTCTTTGATATCTGAACCTGTTATCTTTAAAAAGATATGTTCCAGTGCAATCAGACTGCAGTGGCTTGATTCAGGATTTCCTATAGGGAAACCTGTAGCCATCAAACTAGTCTAAGTGATCACAGCAGCATCCAGGAATCGATTTCCTCTCCTTAAGATGTTAAAGTAACAACTATAAAAACACTTGAAAATGTTATAAAATGGGATGCTTCTTTTAATCTTTGTTAGCATTGGGTTTTTTTAATCTCATTTATATATTGCCATTTGCCAGCATTAGTAAGGCATTCAGTAAATTAAAAAAGAGACAAAAGCAAGGAAATCCCACATGAAAAGACATTCTCATTATGAAAAACAAACAAGCCAAGGAAAAGATCAACCACAGTAAGGCATGTCCATACACTGAAATATACCCCTTCGAAGAAACAAACTGCTGATTACAAACAACCCTTCAACAACATAAACATTACAAAGAATGAAGCTTGTCTTCTATTCTTTCTCACAAAGCATAACGAACTGAACACTGAGATGGCAGAGGAAAAGTGATTCATTGTGAAACGCCATCACTGTACAGAAAGCCTGCTTCTTGCATTACTTCAAGGTAGCAAGATTTTAAGGGTTGATTTTATTCTTCTAATATGGATAGTACAATACAGTGTCTCGATTTGTCCTTTTCTGGGCAGGTTGATTCTAGTCACACAGCACAGGCATTCACAGAAATGTTGTACTCCCCCACTAACTCAAATTTATGCCAGTTGGATGTCATTAACAATACCCTCAAACCAGATAACAGTAGTTAAAGGAAAAATGGCAGATATAAGCAGGATTTCTTCTGTACATGAATTTCTCCAACAGGACCACAAGTGCCATGGTTTGACACCTAGAGCTTAATTTAGGCAGCATATAAAACATTTTCAGGTAGATTCACATATCTTTATGCACATACAGCAGAAGTTTATTTTGGAAAAAGCACCATAGGAATGCAATAAGTATGGCTGACACAACCTGCTTTTTAGTTATGATAAAATATGTTTTGCATTCAAAGATCCCTGATAGTGTTGTGATCATTTTCCCAGAACAGATGAATCATAGATGTTAGAGATTAGCAAAGCAAGTCAAATCACCAACACTTACTACCCTTTTCCATACCAAACAGTTATTCCTACAGCACAGGACTGTGAATCTCATGAATCACAAGTGATGCCCATTCACAGAAGCAAAACAAACATTCCTGTCAGTCTGTGCCACCCTGTTTGATCTCACTGGAACATAAAAGCAATGCAAGGTCAGGCAGGGGCAAGGGCTGGATAGAAAGACTGCTGCGCAACACTGAGACACCCAGCAGGGTATGGCATTAGAGGTACGCCACGTTTCTCTGCCTGTTTTCTGATCTCACACGACTGAAATCACAGCCAATTCAGCAGAAATGGATGATATCCCAGGTCAGCACTAAACCAGAGCCTCAGCATGCTATCAGGGGCCGCTCGTCTGCTGGACATCTCGCTCCTGGTTTGAGTCAGAAAAATATTCCACCACCTGTGATCATTAAAGATTCTCTCATGCTTGTGTCAGGGGAGGGTTAACCCTTCTGACCTGACCAGGTAATTACTTTTTACCTATTTAATTTCCACCTGGAGTTTCAGTTTCCTTACTTTCTAGCCCAAATTACTTTGTGTTCCTAAAGGGCGCTACAAGTCACATTTCTGGAAATGATCCCTGAAGAAAGCGATAGACCCTTTGGGAGTGGAATGTACTGAATTACTGAACAATTAAAAGTGTCTCATGTAATGATATAAAAATTATTCTTGGGAGTACATGCTATAAAATCCTAATTATTCCCAGGGTCCATAAAGCCAATTCTGATTTTATAATGGATAAAGGAAGCACCATGCAATATGCCAGTAGATCAACAGTTAGAAATGTCAGATTCTCCTCTCCTATGCAACAATTCAGCATCACTGTAGTTTCACTGGCTTCAGTTGCTTTACACTCAATTCACCCAGGGCAAACCAGAAACTTTCAGGTCTCAGTACCCTGACTGTCTCCCTCTTCTTAAGCCAAAGTACAAAGAAAATACTTCCTAGAAAAATGACAGGATGGTCAATGACAGTCCCTTTGCAACTGTGTGAAAGTAAACGCTGTAGTACTTTGTGCAAATATGTGCTTGAGGTTTGATCCAACCCACTTTTTTACTGTGAACCTGCAATTCACAGAAACACAAGATGAAATTTATTTCTTTTTAATGTCTTTTTTTTTCCTTTTTTTCTCTGAAGTGATTTGAAAATGGGGGCAGGTTTGGTCAAAACGCTGGTGAGATGTGGTAAAAATTGTCTGGACTGGAACTCTAGTCCAAAACCTAAAACTGGGCAAGTCGTGCTTGTCCCAGCTCTGATCCAGACTGTTACACACTGCTCGAAAAAACCTCTACAGCATCTGGGTGATCTCAACTCCATTGTTTGTGTTCCTCTCCAATAAACAAGAACCAGTGCAGGTATCTATTAATTGTTTTGTGATATGAATCCTACGGGAGGGGAGAAACTCTAGCCAGAAAATCAAAGAAGCTGAATTCATTTCCATTTGTAAAGAGCTGCTTTACTGTCTGTCTGCAAATAAATCTCCTCAGTAAATAGCTCCAAGGTTGAACTAGAGAATATTGTATGGATCAAAGAATTCATGTCTTCCTGTGTAAAGTGAACAGGCCACAAGCTCACTTGTTTGTCTAAAACAATTAGGGCTGGTATGAAAAGGAGGGGGCAGGGACAAATAAGCCACAGCTGACTGTACTTTGCAAAATATTTTGGGAGGGGGGGTGTTCAAATTAATAACTGGTCAGGCCCCAAAACAGTCTAATCTTTGTCAATTGGTGCCAAATTATGCAAGGTGCTGCCAATTCTGGTTGTCTAACAAATCAGTACCAGTGTACATCTAGGCTGAAGCTTGATTGATTCTGGTCATTATTTGGGCTGATCTCATTTGAACACATGGAACCAATATGCAGTCCAGATGTTCATTTGCAGTGAACCACTGAGTGAAACTTCTCATCTACACGCAACTTTAATCCTGTAGCACAGCACCACAGCCTCATTGCTTCTCCTCACCAATGCAAGGACTCATCTAGTACAAAAATCTATAAAACATTCTGCTAATATTTCTGTCAGCTGAATGACTTTTACAGTACTATATAAAGCTGACAGATAATGCATGCCAGTCCTAATTTGAGATAAACTTTTCTTTTGGGACTTTAACCATTGAACAAGCACACAGATTGAGCAGTAACATTTATTACAATGCATAAATCATTTCCCTGCAACTACTACGGGTCTTGCCTGAGGGCAAAACTTCTGAGTAGCCCATGAATCCTAATATACTGGATAAATTACTAAATCGTATTGTCACTCTGCTATTTGCTTATCAGAAGCAAATTCATAAAGCTTTTCAAAAGTAATTTGACAACCTTTTTTTCCCCATGTTCAGCCTTTATAAATATGTAATAGCAGCATTTTTACCAAGAATAGAGTTTCACCTCATTTTCAGTCTGAGCACCAGGGCTTATAACAATAATTTTATAGTGTTTTCTCCTGTGTTAAATGGAACCACCCATTAATTCTTCATAGATACTAGGCTAACTGTATTTCACTCCACCAGCATTTACTGAAGCACACTGTCCTAATCTACACAACTGTTCTTAGTTCTAACATAAGTGTATGTAGAAGGGCTTATGAACCCACATGCCACAGCAATATAAGTGATGTGAATTGAGGGAACCCTCTGAATCTAACTTTCAGGCAGATGAAGACCCTGTTGTATTGTGAAATTTATTGCAAAAGATCCTTCAAGTGTCTAAATGAAATTGGAAAAGGAGAATCTGGTGCTTTATTTTTACAATGATTATGGGATTACTTACAAAGAAGTAATATTTAAACACTTTTATTAGTGCAATCTAAGGTGGGGTAGTTTTAAATTCTTCCCTTACAAATGAATGAGTACTGTAAAAAGTGAATCATTCTTTAAAATTGCTCAACCACTCTTTTACTACCTAAAAACCAAATTTAAGAAAAAGAACTTGAAAAGTAACTCTAATTCCCTCTTTACAAGACATAAAAAAAGTGATTGCCACTGTTTTGTCTTTATAGTTGTTTATGCTTTCTAGGGAAATACAGTTATGTCTTAACTACTAAACCTAGATTATTTTTTTTTTTTAATTTTTTTTTTTACTTTTTTTCCCTCATGATGATGATTCCATACTTCAAGATCCATCTGTTTCCTCTGGCTCCTTCTGCCATTTTGGCCTCAGTGGAGTCCTTTTAATTGCATTTAGCCTTATCCTGGATTGTATGAGCCCATTCCCAAGGATGTCTGGTTTTCATCAGGTAATGACCATTAATTCTGGCTGCATTTCCTTCTAAATCTTGTTGAATGGCACAAGAAACAGAAGCCCTATGTCTTTTCTTGTATGCCCTATTGTTTTGGAAATCACAGTTTTCTCTGAGCTTGGGCTGAAGGTTGTTTTATCTAGAGGCACAGAGATGGCCCTCACACCACAGAACCTTCCTCTCACTCCTCATAGTCTGTTGTTTCTAACTATTGATCTCTCCTCTGCTATTGCCACGCACACTCCATTCACAGAGCTCCAGATCATTTGCCAGTATTTGCATCTGCATCTGTAGCTGCTCCCTGCATCACTTACAGAAACATAGGAAAGCACAGCTTATGGTACTGCCACAGGTCCTCTTTTGGGCTCTACAAACCCAACCTCAAAGGACTCTGTAACTAAAGTAACATTTATAGGCTTTCAGTTCTAAGCTAAAGTCTCGCTATGGTGAGTTTATGTGATCTAGTAACAGTTAACATAGGAAACATAACAGCAGAACACATCTCAGTAAGTACAGTCTTGCTGTGTATAACTTACCTGTGTGAATAGATATGTATATGCTGAAGGACTAACTCCATTTTCTGATGTAGCCAAGTGATTTTAATGCCTTAAATGACATGTTTGCTTTTGTTAAATAACACTATAATGATAGTGAGGAAAAAAACCAAACATAAAATTGATTATCTAAGTTTAAAAAAAGTTAATATTGCAGTAATACTCAGTGCTTAACCTGCAGCTGATTTGCAGAAGGACTAAACATAAACCCTAATTTTAACCACAAAGGATGTCAATAATTTTATTTTATAGTTGGACAATGAACTAAAATCTTTTGGAAGTCATAATTATGAATTTGGTCCACACAAAAATTCAGGAATGTGAATTCTATTAATTTGGCCCAATTTTCCAGTATTAGTGCAGTTACATTACTTTACCATGTTTACCAATCAAGTTTAAATCCCCCATACCAATATTTTACTTGAGCTGCATTCTTCAAATCCTCCCATGGGGCTGCGTGGCTTCCTCAGGGGGAGGGTAGGTTTCAGCTGCCTGTGGGAGCATCACACTGACACTGCCAGGGCAGAGGCTTGTCTGCCTTCCAACCTCCACTCTCTCACCATTTTTTTTACCAAAATGAGAAAAAAACCCCAAGATTTTGTCCCTAGCTGTTGCTGTAGTTCAGAAATCTCTGTTTGCATCCTATCACAAAGATAGTTCCTGATCTTTATAAGCATTCAGTATCTCAAAATGACACTAAAGTAGTACCAAGGCAAGTTATGTTGGTTACGTTTGACTTGATCACAAATTATCTGTACATGCCAAGAACCCAAGACAACTTCTTGACTTCCAATTTGTAAACATTTTCCCCTACAATCTGCACAGTTCTTGTTTCTGAAAAGCACACAGTTGATTAGCTCTGAAATCTGAGATCTTGAAGCAGCAAAAGTGTATGTTACACTGAACTACTCTATTACTAAATACAGAAGTTTCCATTATTTTTCTTATTCTGAGGAAGACATCTATTTTTAATAAAGTAAAAAATATGCAAAAACATGTCTTCTCAGACAAATGGTTTAAAAAAAAGAAATGAAGATTTATCTTCATCGTATTCCCTCCTCTCTTTTTTTCCCTTTCTATGTTTTCATGTTGCTCTGCAGGTTCTTATCTTGACATGCAAACTAAAGAGTTAAGCAAATATAACCTCAAAAGTCTCTACTTGCACTGACAATCATGGGTGAATTAAAAGAAAAGCCTGAATCAGGGCCCACCCATTACAGTAAGAGAAAGTGTTTTGCTGTAAGAAAGAGGGAAACAGTGTTCCTAATGAGGTGCCCAGGACACTGTCACTCTATCAAGAAGGCTATTGAGGTTGGGTTTTAGGTCGCTTTTGTGGCCATGACTTTCAACAGAGCTATCAAGAAGAGATTGAAGCTGGTGTGTGAAGCTCATTTAACCAAAAGGACAAATATTTGATATAAATTCTATCTTGTTTTCCTTCCATCTCTACTGGAGTTTGTATTAAGTGAAGAGGGAAATTGGTCACCTTAATTTAAGTTTAAAACTGCATTTTGCCAAGCAGCAAACGTTCAGTATCTTGAAGTGTGAGCATTAGATTTATAATAAGCAGATCTTCTAAGCAAACATCAACCTATGAATGAGAAATAAATAACAAACAGGGGCCGGAGGATTCTTTGCACCTTAGCCTTTCTGTCTGGTCATTACATTAAGGAAACTTGTCCTCCTTTTAGTGGAAAAAAAGAGCATTACTAGAATGCTCAGACACCTTCTTCAGTCATTTGGTACATCGGGCTTTTCTCCAGTACTGAGTAATCTGATGCTTCTAACGCCTAAATTGCAATGAAACAGTTTCCTGGGAGTTAATCTCCTGGGTTCAACAAAGTTCTTCCAACTTCTTCAGATGACAGCATCCCCAGCTGTCAACTTCTTCCTGTGAAGAAGGGCTTTTATTGGGCTTGGAATTCCCTTCCATGAAGTCATACGCTGAAGTCTGACCTTGGCTTTACTCAGTGAATCCCACATCCACTACTTTGGCCTTCCTCTGCCACTCATTCACTCAACTGGACTTGCTGTAATGCCGCCATTTGTTCAACTTCTCAATCTTAGATTTTTATTTCCTCCTGCGCCAAAGATTTTTCCTGAATCTTTCTATCCTGTCTTTTTTCTCTTTTTTTTGGGGGGTGTCAAAGTTATCAGAAATGCAGTGTCAGACCCTGAGGTTATGATGCTTTATTATACAGCAGAGTTAAATTCTCAGCTTCTGATTCTGCAACTATGCAACATCCAAGCAGAAGCGAACCCATCTTGAGCTCTAAAATGGGCTTTCCCTGGATTAAATGCAGAACCATACAGTTTCTGGATTAGCTGCCCTCTTTTGCTGAGTTTTTCTCCCTCTCTGTGGTAAATTAAGTGTAATATTACTACATATCTCAGTGAATATGACATTCTTAGTTTTGATAACTTCTTAATTTTTAATTAGATTGTTATGTAGAAGCACTTAAAGTATTTCTGTAAGTGACACCTACGCTGGCAGATTTAAAAAGTGTCTGTTACGATGTCAAAGTTTAATTAGCTTTCACTGCAAATAAAAGACATATTAACTTACAGTTTGCTTAGAAAGCCATATACTGCATGATCATTATTTTTCCAAAGGTGAAGCCACTAATTTTTTATTATGGGATTTTTTTCCTCATTTACTTCATACAAAAGTCCCTTAACTCCTTATGCACACTGTAAATCACTTCTCATGCCTTTGACCTCATTACAAATCAAAGACCCATATTCAATGTTAATGAAAAGAAAATTTATATATAGTTTCTAAAGCAAATTTTTCATATGAGAGCCAACGTTCATTGGAACTTACTTGCCATCAGTTTATGGTCCCTTGTGCATAGCAGATGATAGGCTATCTCTGAAGGAATAGGTTATAGTAATAACAGAGGGCATTTTTCTCAGACTATGTTACTTAATCTTTTCCTATATTAAGAAATAATTATTTAATTCTTCTAATTGCCATAGGTGGCCAACAGGAAATATGTGGAAGCAGGGTACATTAATCCCTAAAAGGATGTTTTTTCTATTTCCTATTTCATATGGGAAATGACACTGACAAAATGGAAATGGGATGTAATTAATTCTCTGGGAATAAAAAGTTGGATGACTTTGTAATATGTATGATCCCATAACCTGTATTTATTATAGCACATATAACTGGTTTCTTTTGGAACAGGACATATAAAACACAAAAGTCATTTTGTAGTTTCAATAGCAGAAGTACAGTTTTGCATGAACTGAACTATTCTGGATGAACCCAGCTAGTTTATGAACTAAGACTAAAATCTGGTCCATACACATTTTAACTTCATTTAAGCTTTTCTAAAGCATAGTCTGACCCAGAAACACAATTGCTCTCAGGTATATAAAGCCCGTATACACTATCTTTATAATCCATTATTCTAAGTTCGCTCATTCTCTTAGATGTAAAGTCTGTGTCTTTGTATCTTCTGCAATAGAAATATTCACAATGAATTCTGTTTCCATTTCCTCTAGACATATCTACAGAGGATAATAGAGAGATACAACTGGATGTCTACATTTATTTTAATAACAGACATATTGGTTTAAAATCAATTGAATATTCTTACTAAGCCTGTTTCTTTTTTTTTTTTTTTTTTGTACTGCCATTACCCCTGCACTGATGCATTGAATTCAATGCTCTTCAAGACAGAAGAACAATGCAATGGAAAAAATAAACTACAAACAAATATAAAAAATACAGTAACACTCATAACAGTTCTCTTCCAATAAAGGAGGACATCTTTTTCATGTTTATGCCCTAGTGGACAACTGTTCTGACAGCAGTGTCATAATACACTATTAAGCTTATAGGTACCTTAAAAACTAACACTGATAAGGTAAATACAATTTGCATAAACCCAAAAATATTAAGAGAAAAATAAACATACTTTGAAATCCTTCATTTTCGAAGCTTTCATATTATATAAATGACATTGTAATGACTACAGACTAATGTCCCATTGAACATCTGCACTCGAGCTCATTTTCTGCAGCCTTCCACTATTTACCTATGAAGTCAGACTTTACATGAAAGGTACATTAATTATGATTACCAGATGATATAACAAATGGCTAAGGGAATGTTATTCAATCTAGTAAGTCAAGCACTCCACATTTGATACTCATGCAGTAGCACTCTATTTCCCATTTTTCCTTCAAGAACACAGGGTGAGAATAATTTGCTCTGTTTAAACTCACTTAACACTTTAACAAACCAGTGGCAAGGGTGAATTAACTTCATAAACTTGCAGCCTCAAGTGATACTACTTTTATAATTTAGTCTTCTGTTAATATTTATTTTATTTACATTTTAGAAAACTATTAAGGAATCAATTTAGGAGAAAGAAAAAGGATATTCTAAAAGCTCTAATACTGTCTCCAGGTAAGATTTTCTCACTTCCACCAATGAGGGTCATAAAGCAGGTCCCAGCGCCTGCAGAAGCCTTCCATCAACTTCCCAGCCTGAGTTCACTTTGTTATCAGGGTTTGATGTTCAACAGCCGTGGTTAAATACATAAATTTGCATATAACTCTCAAACTGGACAGAAATTACGGTAATAGTAAAGTTGCAAATTTGCCTAACAGAAACTAGTGTCAAATTCTGTTCTTTCTCTCTAGAATAATTCTATTGGAAACTCACGGATTTACTTAGTTTTAATAACCAGAATGAGACACAATGAAACAGGCAAAGATTTTGAGTATTTTGAACATTAACATAGATTACTCTTCAAGGTTCTTATTACCATTTAGATAAATATTCCTAGTTGCTGTCTTAGGTCAGCAAGTATTCACATCACTAAAACTGATTTGAATTCAACATGCTGTGGAGGGATGCAGCAGAAATGTATGTATTCCCTGAAAAAAAAAATAATTAAAACATCCACTGCACCTTAACGGCATGGGAATGTTCTCTTCTGTGGAAAAGGCTGCAAGCTGCTTAAATCTCTCCTCACGTTTTATACTTCTTTTCATCATCAGATGATCTCTAAGATCCCTTCAAACCTAACTCATTGTATGATTCTACGATTTAAGGATTTCTCTTGGGCTCTAAAGTTTTCATTATCATGATGTAAAAGTAAACGAAAGGAGTGCTTTTAAAACAATTTTTTCCCAAGACTTTTTACCTCTTTCTGTGGCTGCAATGCAGAAGGAGAAAAGTTGACCATCTGTACACATCAGCTAGATCTTCACATAGTCCAACAGTTGTTTATTATTGCTGTTATTATTAATATATGATTTCTCCTAAAGACAGCCTCATGTGAACACTGGTAAAATGAAATGCCTAGCAGGCATGAGAATACACAATACTTCAGACTGGAAGAGGATCAATGCTTCAGAGGTAGAGGATGTAAACGGATGAAGAGAAACAGCAAAATATATTCTGGCACTTCTATAAGTTACATTACTGCAGGAAAAACTAAACAACCATGCTACTAAATACATAGACTTTTTAAGTCAAGCAGAATGAGAAAGATCAATTTTAGGATTAAAATTAAAAGCTTCACAGATAAGTTTGTGTCCAAACTTATGCCATATTATGTATTCTTACAGTATTTAACCTACTGCTGAAGTCAATACCTGATTTCAAAATAAAAGTACAAATTTCTCTATTTTTAAAATATGAAGTTTTGGTAGAATCCACTTTCAATTCTCATACTGAGTTAAAATACATATCTGAAAAAGTGACAGAGGCTGTCATACCCAGCAATAACACTGTATGCAAGCCAAGGTCAAAGCAATATAGAAAGTTAAATACACCAGTTCCCTGACATAAGCAAACCAAACCTCTGTTGATCCAGAGTATTTTCTTTGCATGTTTCATGATAAGCCATGGTTTACATAGTCATCTATTATGGTCATACTTATTTCCCATTTTTTGACATCCTCTAGTCTGGTAGACACTGATATTTAAACCAGTACACCCTTGCCAAATACAGCTGCTGTCTTATCTTCATAACACACTAAAAAGCATATCTGCTTTGTTCCAAAGAATGTTTTGTAGGCAATTGGATCAAAAAGCAAACATTGTTTTGCAGTGATTTAGCGGCTATTGTTAGTAGCCAGAAGTAAGAAACACTGCATTTGCTTTGACTGAATGCGAATAAGGAAGATGAAAACAACACTTGATTCAACTGCTAAAGATGCCAAGGAGGATCTTCTAAGGATTACAGTGAGAGATGGATAAGGCCATACTGAAGAGTAAAAATCAGGAGTAAATGTAGTCGGGGGAAGGAATGCTTTGATGGAAGGGATGTGTCATAATCCCTCTTTCCAACTAACAATAGTTCTTTTAGGTCAGCAACCTATTTAGGTGACTTCAGTAGCAAGGCACCTTATGAATGCTTCTGAACAGTATTTACAGAGCAGCCGTACACAAAGCCATTTACCTACAGCAACAGACAATAAAATTTAAGAAACTTTTTTCTTAAAATAGTAGGAGTTTTAGTAGGAGAAAACTTTTCTCTCAGTACTAAATGTAATAGTAGTGTTGAACAAACAACTTCAGTTCTAAAGGTTACAGAATCACAGGATGTTTAATACAAAGAATACACTAATCTCATTTCAATGCAGAAGCTGGAATTAAAAATGTGTTTCAATCATACTGCCTGTGAAGCAGAAACTGCAAGATGCCTTTTGCTATTATTTCCTTACAAATCATGGTCAAAGCTATTAGTGTTCTCTAATGAGCCTCCTCTTGTATTACTAAAAAAATACACAGGTTTCTCCTTTTATCCCATCAGCCCTACATGTTGTACCTGTTAGCATTTTTCAGGCTCCAGAATATCATTTATGCCAACCAATTGCTCTCTGTTACAGTTTTCAGAGGAGTGAAAAAGTAAGTTGATCCCATAACTGAAAGACCAGTCTAGGTAATGTCAGAGATGGAGAGTCAACACAAAAGCCCTGAAACAATGAGGAAACACTGGAGAGTTTGCTTGATATTTAATCAGTGATAAAAACCTGGATGTGTCTCTTGTATCTAAAAGTTGGATGGGGAAATACTCCTAAATCACATATAGGACGTGTAGGAAACACAGAGGAGTACTATGAATTCACTTAACAGCCCTTATGTCTTACATGCCATTTCTAACCTGTGCAACCTCTGAAGTATATATATTTGCCTTATTTTTTTAGTGACATTAAATATGAAAATAATTCCCACTCAAAAAAAAAAATCTGAGAAAATAAAGCAGGATAGATAGACAGAAAGACAGAAGAGAGAAAGGAAGACAACGAGACATCTGCAAAATAATAGCATAGAAACTACATAAATCCAAATCAATAAGCAGGTCAACCTAGAAAGCAACATCTAGCTGCTAGAAATAAATAAATGTACCCAAAATGTAAATCGGGCTATGTCACCTAGGCACTTATCCCTTTTTATTTGACCTGTAGTAGCACATAATGAAGCCAAGCCATGCATTAAGACAGTTTGAAGTAGATGGACAGCATACTCTGGAAAACAAGTTAATGGCAGAGGCAGGTGTATCTGCACAACTCAATAGTCATAATGGCCTCCACAATTAGAGACAGTTACAGACACAGCATTTTCACATTTGGATCCTGAACATGTAAACATGCAATAATACCTATGTGGATCCCATGCACAGGTTCTCTCTGGGAAAACAGGTTTTTTTGAGGAAGCAGATTAATAAAATAGAAGCTGCATGATTGTTAAATTAAAACTGACTACTTATTTCTCTATTTTTTTGGAAGTTGTTAAACCTCATTAGGGCAAATCCACCTCTTCCCATTGCTGGTGCAAAGGTCCTTGTCCACAGCAAAGCTAATGCACAAAAGGAGACCCCATAACTTTGGTCCACAACCCAACCACGCTGCTCCACAGAACAGCTGCTCCACAGGTCAGGGCAGAGTAAGGAGGGAAGGTCAGTTTGCTTTGATGTTTCCTCCAGAAAAAGACAGTGTTCTCACATCACAGATTAGCAAAACCAGTGTCCAAGATCACACAAAAGCCTCACTACACTTGAGCCTAGTGGAAAAGTCTCAGAAGCAAGTAAAGAGACTGAGTATATTTGCATTTAACTCTTCTTTGCAACAGTGTTTTTTCACTCAAGCACTTACACAAGCTATGGATACCACCTAAAAGGCCTACAAGCAGGTCAGCCCTGATGCTTGAACACACATTGGGCAAGCTGAGAAAGAGGAAAGAAATCCTATAATCCTTTATTCACTTCATGGATACAGAGAGGAGTTGATAACAAACAGTTGTTCTACACACAAATTTACACTCAAGTGTAAAACAACAAAATGTTAAAAAAAATTGTAGCCACAGATGAAACAGATAATTTTATATCACTCAGAAAAAGAAGTATGAGCAGTAAACAGAAGCTCAAATTCTTCCTGGTATAAAATGAAATAGATCTTTAACTCCAGGGAAAAAGAATAACAAAAAATCAAAAAATTCAGTTAAGCAGTACTTAGATATATTACCATAATCAATCAACGCAATCTTTGAAAGCCACTCCATGGCTCACAGCCATAATTAACCCTATTAATAAATAATAACAAACAAAATGCCTAAATCAAGATTTTTTTAATTGCTTATAGAAGCCAATAAGGCACACACATTATCATACCAATAACTTCATATTTCCTGAAGCAAATTCACAAAAGATGTTTAATTATCTCTAACAGAGCAAAGTTTGAAAGCAGAAAGACAAAAGAAATGGTGTTCTGAATGTTTTTCTACAAATTTAGGTAAAAACAAATTTCACACAAGTTTTTATTTCTCTCTGCACTACTAGCCTTGCACTACTAGCCTTCTGGTGATAACTCCATGAGGCTTCCAATTCATCTAATCCCTCGCTTTCAACACAAAGGTGGTCTCTGGGACAGTGAGGTTTCATTAGCAGCCTCTTCCATCATTTCAAACAGCATATATGATTTGTCTCCCAATGATGGGCTTCAGCCCTCCTTTGTGTTTGTGCTCACTGCCCTGCTGCGCTGCCATGGGTGCACCGTATGCCACTCATGGATCACCCAGGTGAAATTTCTCTTGGTTTCAGGTTCTAAAAGGTGCTTGTTCAGCTCCAGAGCGTGTGTGGATCCCAGAAGCTGTATCCTCTATCCCATCTAACCCAGTGAGAAAAGCATGGCAGAAAAACATATCTTCCCTGCGTTGCTTCCACCGTAGCTGATACTAAAACTGTGACCATATTCAAATTCTTCACAACCAGCTTTCAGATGCACATGCCTTGGTATCCTCTCATATTTTCCAAGATTCCATTATACATAGAAGGTGCCAAGTGACTGCACTGCCTTTATACCAGAGGAGTGTCTCTGTGTTTCTATTAATAATATTAATATTAATTATATTATTATTTATCTCATATGCTATATAATATATAACTATTGTATACTAATACTAAATTAATTATTATAAAAATAATAATCATATTAATAATATTAATAATATCTTAAACAAGTTAGCACTGAAAAATTTTGAAAAGCCAACTTGTTTGTGTCAGTTTATTATTTCAGAAGCAGAAGTTTTTACACAGAAAAATAATTTCATATGTCTCAAATGGAAGACAGTAAAGTCTGTAAGTTAGAAAAACAAGAGGCAAAAATCACAGAATCATAGAAATGTTTAGGTTGGAAAAGATCTCTAAGATCATAAAGTCCAACCACTAGCCCAACACTGCCAAGTCCACCACTAAACCATAGAATTAGGAATGGTTTGTGTTGCATGAGACTTTAAGTATCATCCAGTTCCAACCCCTCCTGCCATGGGCAGGTACACCTGTCACTAGACCACAGAGCCTCATCCATCCTGGCCTTGAACACCTGCAGGGATGAGGAGCCTACAACCTCTCTGGGCAACCTGCTCCAGCCTCGCCATCCTCATAATAAAGAGTTTTTTCCTAATATCTGGTCGTAACCTACCTTCCTTCAGCATAAGGCAATTCCCCCTTGTCCTATCACAACATGCCCTTTTGAAAAGTCCCTCTCCAGCTTTCCTGTAGGTCCCCTTTAGGTACTGGGAAGCTGCTATAAGATCTCCCTGGAGCCTTCTCTTTTCCAGGCTGAACAGCCCCAGCTCTCTCAGTCTGTCTTCAGAGGAGAGGTGCTCCACTCCTCTGATCAACTTTGTGGCCTCCTCTGTACTCACTCCAACAGGTAAATATCTTTTAAAAGGTCAACAACATCTCAAAGCACCATATCTACACATTTTTTTGAACCTCCAGGGATAGTGATTCCACTACTTCCCTGGGCAGTCTGTCAAATGATTGACTACCCTCTCAGCAAAGAAATTTTTCCCCAAAATCCAGTCTAAACCTCCCTCAATAAGTTCTCTTAGTTGCTAGTCTTGTGCATGGGCCTGCTGTCTGCCTATATACAGATGACCATGTTTTAAAAGCTGGGTTTGCTTTTGGATTCTTTCATCTCGTGACAACATTTACAGCTTTATGTCCTGTTCATCAAAGAAGATGAATGTCATCAACTTCACATGAAGATACTAGGAGCTCTGAATTCTCATCTTTCCAGAATAACCAAACCAAAGCAAAAGCAAGAGAAGAGTGCTTCCAAGAGCAAAAGCTACAGGTCAGGAAAAAACACTCAGCCACACATTTATGCCTTTATTCTGAAATGCAGACACACATCAGCCCAGTTTGTCTAGATTACTGAGACTCCTGAACAAGATATTCCCTACCAAGATACAATACAAACACATCAAAATGGGCTGTGCTGTGTTTACTTCTCCTCCCATTAGTCAGTGCTAGAGATGGTGCAGGGAAGCATTCAGCTCCCAGCACCATGTGAGCAGCAGCTGGGAAACAGCAAAGGAACTTCATATTCATTGTCTTAATGCAATTATATCAAATTGTGTTGAGTGATTTCTTCCACCCCTATCCCCAGTGTCATTTCTCAGTGTCCCAAGGAATCACAGATGGCAGACCAGAAAGTGCAGCTTGGTCATGTAACCCATCCTGTTGCAGCAATACAACGTTTTCCTTTACAGTAACCTCTTGATGGTATTTGCAGCCAAGTCCTCTTTTAAATACTCCTACTTATTCCTCTGTGAAAGTGAAAAGTAAAATCAGTTCTGTTACTTACATGCAGAAATATTCCTGCTATATTTATTTATGACGTGCCCTTGTAGTAGACATCAGAAAAAATAAAGAGAAGGAAATGGGTTTTGAAAACATTTGGGACAGTATTATAGAATATTATTATTGCAATTAATTCTCATAAAAATCTATCTGCCACACCAAGGGCTTGTGTTACCAGGAAACCATTTAAAAAGGATTCAGAAGAAGAAAAAAATTGTAATATCCCTTTCCTCTCTTTCTCACACTTCTCAACCTGCCTTTCACAAAAAATAAAAATAGTTTTGTGAGCTTTTCCATGCAGACAGCTTACTACAGGTTTTATGTGAAGTACTGTGCAGATTAGAGGAAATGCTAGATACTAGCAACCCAAAACGAGGTTTTTCCATCTGAATGATGCAATAGTCAGTTCCGTGCATCCTACAGCTTGCCACAACAGACAAAAACCTTTGTATCATGCTATAAACTTAAAAGATGGAAATGGAAAGCCACAATTTCTCTGTGCCTCAGTTTTGTAATTTGGAGGTAGAAGAGAATGAAGAGAGATCCTTCTCCCTAAGCCCCAGAAAACAGTTGATGGACAAGCAGGTTCACATAAGTCTCATGGAAATGGATGAGTAGAAAGGAAATGTGTAAATACAGGATAAATCACAAATAGCTATGATAAAGATTGCATGCTTCTGCTTTTTAGTTTGCATGTATTGCTTCCTTTTACATCTCCATCTACTGTAGATTGTAGGCATCCAACATGTCCTGGGAGCATAATGCTGTCCTCCACAGTCAGCAAAGGGAATCAGACACACCACCTGCCCCAGAGTGGGATCATCTTCTACAGATGCCTACCCTCATCTATTTATCATCAAGTGGACCCATTTAACTCACTGGAAGTATACTTTTGCTACTAATACCAGAACATTATTATCAGGCAAGATAAATTTCATCCTAAAGTGTTCCATAAGTGTCACCAAAAAAATTAACTGCGATTGTTTTCACCAATGTCAAAAGTCCTCTTTAAACATTTGCCAGTTGTACTGTTGGATACCCACTCTTTTAAGGACAAACATCATGCCAGGCAGCTCCTCATCGCACATAGCTGCAGTCTTTTCTGTAAAAGCTTTGTTGGTATGGAGGTGAGAAAAGGAGGACTCACATGCATCTGTTCTTGTCATGAAGAAGATGGGTTAGGAAAAGGAATAACATTGATAAGAAAGTTAAGTAATACGTACTACACCTGAAATGTGCTGAAGTGTTAGAAATAAACAGTAAGAAAGTCATAATTAGACCTGCAAATTAATTCTTATTTAGATATTTTAAAAATATCTAGTAAAGGCAGAATTATGGCAATTCTCTTATATTTAAATAAGGATTATTTACATTTCTGAGCAATAAGGAAAGAGACTTCTTTCAGTCTATTATCTAAAGATATTTCTCATATTTCTTGAGGGTTTTGTCTAGTTTATTATCAGAAAGTTCCTACCAGAAATGTGAAACTGACCTCACTGAAGTCTCATCACAGCAGAAATTTCAAAGTGAACCAAATGGAAACATTCTTAACTCAGATAATTATACCAATTCATATTTCTAAACATTTTCCTTAAAACTCAAATTAGCCAGAGCTTCTGAATTGCCAGTGATCTTATATATGCTCCTAAACTATGTGCAAAAGTCAAAACAATTGGATCTAATTACGTCAAAAAGAAATTATGCAAGAAAATCAGAGCTACTTTATCACCTCCCTTCCAATTGAAATCTGGCCAGAAACAACAATACCAGTAACATTCCTAACTGCAGGTTTCCATCATCTGGGCAAAGTCAGTAACTGGGTGCTAAATTTATGAGCACCAATTTTATATCAAACAGTATGAAACAGAGAATGAAATCATTGTTCAGCGGAACCCTGAGCACTCCAAAAAGGGCAGAGCAAAATCAGGTAACTTGTTAGCAGTTTATATTGCCAGGATCAACTACCACTGCCAGGTGTAATGGTTTTAGATGAACACTTGCAACCATCCCCAGCCAGGAGAAAGAACTTTCCTTCCTGCTATTTTGCAACATTTGAAGCCCCAGTAAGAAATAAGTGGACATCAAGATAAACAAAATATAGCCTGATCTGACGAAAGATCAGAGAAATGACAAAATACTAACAAAACGTCAGCAAAGAACATGAGTACTTGCCAGGATGATTAACAGGAAAGTTAGACATTAGGAAGACTACGTAGCACATTTTTTTCTGGGTTTGGGGTTTTTGTTGTTTCTTTTATTACCTCTCCAAATCTAAAAAGAACTTTTGTATATGTTCCTTGCATTTCAGACCCTGTAGGGTCATTTTGGGATGTACCACTGCAGACAGTATGTCTGGCAGGAACACATCTGTGACCAGGTGCCCATTAAATCATTTCCTGAGCTGTTTTAGACCTCTTCTGAGGGCAGTTTGGTAGCATGCCAATTCTGGTCTAAAATCTGTAAAGGACCACTGATTAATTGGGCTTTTGCTATTTCACTGTTGTAAGGAACTGGACTCCTTTTACATTCTTATGGGGCTCCTTGTTTGGTTTCATTGGCAATTGCAATAAATTTACCCCCACGCCTATATATTTTGTAAATTAAACGAAGAAACTAACGAACAGGAAAAATACTGCTTTAGCAGTGAAATAATGTTTTGAGTCCTACTCACAATCATATTTTGGATTTACTATTTTATCTGATGAATAACATCATCACGACCCAACAGTACAGGAGTCTCAAAAATTCAATGATTACCTCTTTACTTTTCATCAAGTAAGATCTTGCTATTTTTCTTTCACTGCACCTAAATCATGCTTTTAATATACACAGATGGCTAAATAAGGGGATGATGAATAGTAGCCTCCATTGGAGTAAGAGCAATCAGACACAGAAACATAAGTATATTTGCAGGCTGGAGAATCAAGGCCTGAGAAAGGTGGCTGCAGCACAACAGGTTTTACCAAGGAGGAGTGAGCCTGTCCACAGGTCAGGGTGCCAACCTGCCACAGCCATCCCAGGCCAAAGGAACAAGAGCTACATTGCTAGTTTTGCACAGAGATACCTGAGATGCAATCAGACCCTTACGGGTCCTGAATTAACTCATAGTTTAGAAAATGTGTTACTTCGGTGGCACAAACATGCAGATCTCATTTTTGCTTTTGAAAAGCTACCCTTTAAATCCCATATTATCTGTAAAAAACTTGACATTTGCTTTCAATTAAGGACGATGTATTAGATACACTCACTGGTCAGCAGTCAGTGAGCAACTGAAGAAACAGCTGTTGGTCATCTCGGAAACGAAAACCCTGACTTCTAATTTCAAGGGAGAAGGAAGGCAGAAAACTCGTAAGCCATCTAAGCATTCAGCCTCCTGCAGTAAAGGTATTTTTATACATCACCAAAAAGTGACTGCAAAGGGGGTAAATGTCACTGAGATTCCAGAATGGACTCCACTGTGACTGCAAAAGGCCTCAAGAGGCAAAGATAGACAAGCCAACGTCTTGAGCTCCACTGTGTGACAAGAACATAGCATGGCAGCATGACAGAGCAGCCACTGAAAACCTGCCACTATGAAGGTTAGCAAGTATCTGGAATTATTGATCAATGTGATTCTTGCAACTGGACTTTTTCAGGTATCCAGAACACAAGACAACACAATCTCTCTTAACATGAATACTATCAGAGCCCTAATCTGTCCTGTTACATTAGGAGTCTCATTCCTTTGAAGATTAAAAATTCTTCCAGGATTAGAACAGGGTTCACAAAGTCCTCACAGCACAGTTTTGCTCTCCAACAGGGGCTGCCATATATAAGTAGTATATCTTACAAAGCCAATGACGTTCCACAGAGCATAATACACTGCTTTCCTGACAACTTGTAACATATAGTCCTGGAGAACAGCAGGGAGAAGGTGGCACCTGTAGTGGAGTCTGCTCTCAGCTGCCTATTAATCTCACTCAGTTGCAATAAAGCCAGTAACGAAGAGCAGAGGGAGAGGAATAACCCCGAGGGTTTCCTGTTACACACAACAGCTTGCAAACAGGGCCTCCCTCTGAAAAAGGCCTCGTGCCTGAAACCAGTTTACCTCTGTGTCATGATAAGCCCAGTCACACACGCAGGGATGCTCATCTATAAAAATCAAAGGGATCTTTTTGTCTTGCTTTAGCTTGTTTGCAAACTAGGTGTGTTCAAGCCAAGGATAGCTCAAAAGATCAGATGGAAAATGACCCAGGAAATATAAAATGGGCCTGGTGGTGATTTTGCTACTCCTTAACCTTGAAAGTCATAACAGAGAGCAGAAAACACTTCTGCAGTCTATCTAGAAGTCAGCCTGCATCCACAAAATGATTCAAAAAAATGTGCTGAACATTTCTATTACCTTTGACTGGCTTTCTATCTGACTGGCCTTGGTCAGCTCCTGTAGCTGTAAAATCAGTCTAATATTACAGAAAAAGAAACTAGTGGAGCGTAACAAGCACAACTTCTATTTACATGACTAAAGTGGTTCAGAGTTGAATCCCATACTTCTGCCTAATTTTGTCAAGGCAAATGGAGCTCCAGCCATTTACACTACTCTGGCACTGGTCTTGATCAAATTCTAACAACGGGGTGGGAGGAAAAATCAACCTAAATAGTTATCTTTATTAGCTTTAGGAAAGGGCAATAGGGAGAGCAGTCCTTTCTTCCCCTAAGGTCTTCCAAAAAAACGTGTCAGAAATATTGAAATACATAGACAGACAAGAAGAATAAAACAGCAATGTCACAACAAATAAGAAATGAGAGATAGCAGAAAAACAGATGCTAAGGATGGCAAGGAAAAAAAAAGTAACCTTTTACATTAGTAAAAGTTGGTTGTTTCTGGCAAGTGACAACTGTGACCAAGCTGGTGCTTCCAGAGTATGTTTAATAGAAGCAATCCAAATAATGCTGAAGATATGCATACAATGCTTCATAGAATCATAGAATATCCTGAGTTGGAAAGGACTTACAAGGATCATCAAAGTCCAGATATATAGATAAATATATACAGTTAGATACATATAAAACCAAAACACTGCATGCATTATTGTTGATACATCCCTTATTTTCAAACACATTTTATATTTTCCTACAGATTCTCATTCAAACTCATTGTAATCAATGGAAAAGCTTCCATTGCTTTCAAGAGACTTTGGAAGAGACTCTGAGAAGCTACTGCAAAACAGAGTTGTCAGCTATCTTCCTTGATCAGTACTTCTTTTTTTCTTTACACTTATAATTTAATTAATATCTTTTTCATCCATGAATTTGATCTTATCAATGCTGTTCTGTCCAGGCATGGGGACTACATTATCTCCCTTTATCAAACTGTAATGAAAGGAAACTTTTCGACCCTCAGGCATTTTTTCCCTCTGGCAGCTATGTCTGTGTTTCTTTATCTGTTGGTTTTTTTCTTTTTGTGTGTGGGTTTGGGGTTTTTTGTTGTTTCTTGGGGGATTTTTATGCATTCACTGTAAATCAAATACTCTCCAGAGGAACTTCCTGGATTCTTAGTTTTGAATAGGGCTAATCAAGTTCACAAAGAACAATCCTGCTTTTTATGTCTATCTGCAGATTCAAGATTCGTCAGGGCTCTTCAACAAAAATATTTTAGATCTTCAAAACAAAAGCTGCCAAGCACCACATTCACTAGTCTCTTAACTTTGCTTTAACTCACTTCTTATACACAACTACCGTGGTAACACACTATAGGATACTGTGCTGAGTGCTTCAACACAGAGCTCTTAGATCCAAACAAAGAGTTCAGTTCTCTTTGATTACATTAACTTTTTTAATCCAAAAGGTTTTTGGTGAAGCATATGTTCTGCATCATTAAAATCAGATATTCTGTCTTTGATCTTTAAGTTCTCTCAGTTGACTGCTTCTCCAAACTACAAACTATTTGAGCTTTTGAAGTTATCTCCTTGCTCTGTATAGAAAACCTGAACTTTCAGCCAGATTTGATAGGGTTACAAGATAATAACCATATACTATTGTATTACTTTTTATATATCTAACTTTGCTTTACAAAAAAAAAAAATCTACAGTTTTGCCAGAAAAATCTTAAATACAGTAACTGTAAAACAGAGAGAATTCTCTATGCAATATTAGATACTTAATTTTTTAAGTAAATCTAGGAACATTCGGTTTCAATGAACACTGTCTTTTACACTCTGTATTTATCAAAGTACCTTTTTTCCCTTTTTCTTTTCTTACAAAGTCAACAAGAGCCTGGACAGACAAAGATAGGAATCCTGTGGACTTAAAGTAGTGGAAATTACACACACTGAATGTCAGGAGCCAGACTCTAACAGAAAAGCTTCTCCTCAGCATGGAAAGCCAGAGAACAATTGCAGAAGTTGAAGTGTGACATTACAGCAAGACTAATTAAAGAAGTAGGGCCAGTTGAAAACAGCCAAGAAGGCCATTTGTCAGTGGACTACAACAGGCATTAAGTGACTTCCAAAAATAGCAGGACTACTGGTCCCAAGACACATCTCAGTCATTCTGGAAGGAAATACCTAGTCCAGCCAGAAAGCTGAGCCTGGTGATGTGGGACATGAGGCATCCAAGCTCCCAATCCCATTGACCGGATGTTAAAGGTTTTGGCTGAAACTTTTTGGTTCTCAAGTTTTACAAATAACAATAACAGATGCAAATATTCACCCAGATGTAAAAAATGCTAGTTAAAATGAGAGTAAAAGGGAAATTCAAGATGGAGTTATTCATACTGATTGAAAAAGACATATCTGTGACTCCATGAAGAAGAAGGGTCACCCAGTCAGTTTCTTGTGATACTTTAACATGACACTGGAGGTGAAGGAGGTGTGATTGGATGTGAATGTTCATGAAATACAACCCACATACAGTAAACAAGTATGGATTCATAAACTGGGATAAAAGCACAAATGTTTTTAACGAAATAGACTAATTCAGCATTAAATTTTACCAAATAATATCTTATAAATGTGGCATTTGTCAAGAATAGAAGATCAAATAAAATGCATTCCCTAGTAAGTCCTGTCTATGCGTATAAGAGGAGTGACTATGTCTCTGTGTGTCTGTAAATAAAAAACTACACATTCTATTTTAATTTGGAAAGTTATTTTCATTTCAAGCATTCTCTGCATGGGGCAAATGACTTCTGAAGATGAAAACATTTCCCACACATGCTTCACATCATGTAACAAGAGAAAGATCACTCCCAAATTCAATCTCTCATTCATGCCTTCCCATCCCCCCTTTCTTTCTCCCTGTTTCTTTTTCTCTTAAAAAAAGCACGAAAGTGAGAGAGAGAGGGAGAGAGAGACAGAGAAGAACAGAGAAAGAGAGAGAGAAAGAAAGAAAGAAAGCAAGCAAGAAAGCAAGAGGTTGGCAAATCAACAACAGAAATATTTCAGACACTGCCCAAGTCATACAATCCCTAACTAATTTGGACTGAAACACATTAAAAGAAAAAGATATCTTGTGAAGAAAAGTCATATCTACATGCCACCTTTTTCCAATTACTTCCCAGTAACAACTTAATGAGAGCTGTAAAATATAGTGCATATCTACCACTACACGACTGTAGTACTCAACACTTCTGAGACTCAGGTATCCAAACTTACAAGCTTTCTATAATGCCTGTTTATCCAAATATTTTAGCATATGAAAAACTGTGTTCAAATGAGTAGTTCATATGATGTTTATGTCTCTGATTCCAAAATTATATATGATGGTCCTAATCTGGCAGATGTTTAATAACTCAGTCCCATTAAAACTGATGAAATTCTAAACTCAAAAAATTTCAGTAGTTTAATCGCAGAAACATTTAGTACAATAAAAGAAAATTACATAAGTTTAATATCCATTTTTCTTGTCTATAATTATATTTCCATTATATACTTCCTAGATTAAGCTAAATCTATACTATCTAATAAACATAATTATATGAAATGTTCATATAATAGACTAAAGAAAGTAACAATTAAAAGCCCATAATTTAGTTACTCTGCGTAAGTCATCACTCTCAGAGAATGAAATATTGGATTAGTTCATTTACTTTCAACCAAGCACTGACAAGTACTCTTCTAGAGACAGATTCTATTTTCCTCCTTCAATTCTTTGGTTCTTTTGCTTTTTATTTCCATTAAAAAAAAAAAATCTTGCCTAAAATTCCTATCTTGTCATGGAACCATGTTGTTGACCAAATTAGAATACTTTCATAAATAGTTTATAAAGTGATATTAAATAATTAAAAATACTATTAACATGTTACTTCTTGTACTTAATAGACATTTATAAAAATGATGTAATACTACAATATCTACTAAATATTTAACTTACATGAACTATGTTTAGATGAATCTTTACTACATTTCTGCTCCTTTTCCCAGTAATACAGATGATAACTGTCGCCTGCAATTTTAAAACCAAACACCTTTGAAGGGTATTTCTTGTCTGTATGTGTTGCAGGGTTGCTGCTCTCAACAACAAAATGTATGTATATACACTCAGTTCTGAAAGTACCTTCTCTTGCCTAAACTAATTTTAAAACAGTAGGGAAAAATTATTTAACTAGGCAATAACCATGCAGCCTTGAAGATACTGGAGAAATTGCTTAGATGGTATCTGCACACCGATAAGGAGGAAGCAGAAGAGTGATCCCAGAAGAGCCTGTTTCAGGGTCAGGCTGCCTACAGGTCAGAAGAATAAATTAATTCTTGTCTTTGTAGAGCTTCCAGCACAACATCCTACTATTTTACACTTTGGAGGAGGAGCAATTTTTATCCAATTAGAAAGTTTTCATAGTTCTCGAGAATGAATGCTCTAAAATTAAAGAAAAACCAGAATCTGAGCCTGAGCCAGTGGCTATTGAAAGCCAGTGGAAGGAAATTCCATTGCCTTCAATGGTCTCCGCTTTGGAGCCTGTGTGTACAGTGTTATTTATGAACTGCATACATTAGCTGATCATTTGTTCTCAACTTATTCTTAATCTGATTTTACAATGCTAATGTTCATCTTCTAATGACAATCTAATTGTTTGGTGCCATGTTTACTAGTGGGAATGAACCACAAGCCATGTCACTGTAAGCTCAGGGGAGTATTCCAGTGACTGGGAGGTTAAAAACTCCCTATCTATAGAAAGGGAAAACTCGTTTCTTAACTCTCTGGTACAAATTATTTCCAGGTGCTGATAATTATCACTCATGGAGCTTGATATTCTGAATTCACATCTAAATATATACTTGACAAGTTAAACTTTTCATCATGTGCAGCAGTCTCCTAAAGGCTGAGGATAAGGACAGGCTGCCGATGGTTGAAACCAATTTCACTTAAAATAGCAACACTTAATTACAAGTCTTGTTGTTTATTTCTTTTCAAAGTATTTCAAATATATCTTTTCCCCAAAGGAAATAATATTGTATATTATTATACAGATAAGTATTATTGCATCTGCTCATGAACGAGAATTGTGAATAGACAAATAATTACTTGTGAAGCCTCAGAAAGGACTCAAAAAAAAAATCTGTCAAAAACTAATGTTTTCCATTATGTAGACTTCCTGCAGTTATCTTACTGTACACACACACTACATACATGCTAAATTCACATGAATCTGCATGTGTTAACAGAGACATGACACAGAAAAGCAACACATTCAAGCATGTTTATACGTATGTTCAAGACATCCATGCAAGCCCTCATGCTGACATAGTCACACATTTTTGTCACTAACCAGACAAAGAGTTACTTAAGAAGGTAAAAATGGGATCTAGCAAGCACAAATTCAAAGGAATTTACAGAAGCACCGTATAACCACAGTAGTAAAGTTGTTGCCAGTTTTAACCTCCTGTGCAGCTTTCTGTAATCTTTCAGGAGCCCGCTTTTTGCCCATCTGGCTTGCTGTGAAAATGATCAGTCAATTAATTTTGAAGCAACTCTGACATAAGTTTATCTAAAAGGCGACTCAAGAGACTCTATTATAAAGTGAACATTTAGCAAACGCCATAAACACGAGTGCATCCCAGGCAGCATTACAATTATACGTAAAATCGTTATATGGAGCTGTACCAGCCATTCCGGCTGCAAAATCGCAGAGATCTGAGACCCTAGAAAAGATCAACCTCATGATCTGCTGCGGCAGGATTGTTTTAACAGACATGCCTTAAATCAGGAAGATGTCTCTTTGCATTAAAGACTGCATTACAGGAGGGTGAAGGTGCTACTTGTTTCCCCAACAGCAAACACCTGCAGACTTCAGGCTCTCAGTACCTGCAATGTTACTAATGGTTAAATTAATAGTGGCAGGGCTTGAAATTGAGTCCACTTGATCTTAGGGTCTCACAGATTAAAGTATTAGTCCACTGAACCATGTTACTAGACTTCACTTTAATCTATTAGATACTTCCTTGTCTTTGTTCAATAAGCATGGTAGGAGAAAACCAAAATAGTAGAAATCTTGGAAGAGTGACAGGAAAACATGCAGAAATTTCAACAGAGAGCCTAGTCAAAAGAAAAAAACTACCAAACACTGATTGTCTGCAAATTAAGCTACACTAGGCTCTGCTAGGCCAGATCCTCAGCTTGTATAAATTAACAGGCCTCCAAGGCCGTGCAATTTTCATTTGTAAGGATATGAAAAAATATTTTTTATTACTTTGATGATTTCCATACTAAAATGAAAACTCTAGGAGAACCACAAGGAAAACATTCAATTTCTAGCTGGATAAAGTGATGCACAGGCAAATTAAATGACTCAGAATCACACAAATGTTTGAAGACAGAACAAAACATAAAATTTATCACCCTTTCGGTTCTTCTGTTTCCACCATTAGTCTTTACGGACCAGTGTACCTGGTGTCTGAAGAAGAAATAGCATTTGTTAAACAACAGTTTAGGTCTTAAGCATGTATGCACTTCATGATTGCATTTTAATCTGCATTCACTCCATCTAATTCTAGGGATTCACTGATACGGCCTTTCCAGTTACTTTGGTCACTGGGGAATTCAGACACCAGGCAGGTGAACACCCTTCCCAAAAGCACCACCTATCACCCTTCTTTCACTCACTGCAAGAGAAACCTTAACAAGCTACACTGGTTAGACGACTGTTATTGAATAGGGCAGTTCAGACCTATGTCTTTTGCTCTATCAGGTGCCAGAAGTGAACAAAACGTTATGCAAAAAGACAAAAAAAGAAGTATCTTTGCTTATATGTAAAACTATGGCTTGAATTTCCTAGTTCACCAATTCCCAAATCAGAAGCTTGAAGGAATATATAAACAAAGGGAGAGACCATGAGGGTTGAACAGCTTGCAAGAGAAACATAAAAGAAATCAAAGATACCATTAGAAGCACATACAACAAAAGAAATTCAAGCCAGAAATACCCAGAAGCTTATTTCCTTGGTAATTCACAGAGCATATTGCAAAACTGCAGCGAGTTGGCATAAATTTGTCAATCTAAGCTCTAGTAGGAAATGTCTGATAGTAGGAGATCACCCTTAAGAGAGTAGAAGCAAAATGAAGTAATACGAAAAGCAGGTGGTGAGAGGCAGCAGAAAGAGCTGCTGTCAATAATCGATTTGGTCTCTTAACATTCTTTCAAAATTATCTTCTTTCTTTCTCTCTCTCTTGCTTACTACACCATTACATACCCTTCAAGTCCCTCCTTAAATTGCATCCTGAGCACCGTTCCCTGTTTGTCAGATCTTTGCCCCAGCAAAATCAGCCCCGGGGAGGATCACCCGAACTGGGGCTGCAGGAACAAAGATACACTGGAGTAACTCCCCATTTCTTTCCTATTGGATAAAACATTAAATCTTAAATTGCAAAGGAATTAAACAATGCCTTAAAGCACATGACATCACTGCATTTAATCATCTTCAACATTCTTGCACATTCACTCAGGACTTAAAAAGGAGAATTCACTTCTGATAACAGGATTTACTTCTGATAACAGGATCCTTAAAGTTTCTTCTATACATTTATTTTTTTAAAAAGGAACACATTTCCAGCACCATTTCTTAAGATATTCTTAACACAATTTAGCAAAAGCTCTGTAATCCAATACTTATGAAATGAACTGTCAGGCATAAAGTATGCCAGAATCTCTTAAGTCCACACACAGCAGGATGCAAACCTAGTAGCAACTGTACTGAATTACAACCAATAGGAGAAGTCACAGGTCACCGAAGCCACACAGAGTCCTGCTACAGCCAACAATGAAACTTAATGTACTTTCCATGTCCAGAACCATCCGCTATAGAGCTTCTGTAAAACAGATTAATGATAATAGCGGCAGAAACTAGAAAAAAAAAATGCAAGAAATGGAAGCCCAGCCAATATTCCATTTGTAATTTGTCACACTATCACACAATAAGACTTCAGCATGAATGTGTTGCCAATTTACAATTCAAATAAGCTTCCTTGAATTTTTAAAAGAATAGACTGTACACATCAGTCAGTATGACACAAAAATGTCCTGTCAGGTTAATTTTAAATGCACCTTTTATTTGTTACTGTTATCTAATCACTATAATTATTTCTGATTTTTAAAAGAGGCGTAAATTACTAGATAAAATGCAACTCCTGATCCCAAACTGGAATGGGACTTGTTTCTGTAAACCTAACAGTACTCCCTAATTTTCCCTAATTTACAATGTTTTGACTTCACACTCACTAGTTAAATGGTATTTTTTTTATAATTTTTTCCTGGTAAAAAACCCCTAAGAAATAATTAGCAAAAGGAGCACATTTGGTTAGAGTTTTACACAGGGTTTATTAAGACAATTACAGATTTGTTTCATTTACTTCAAACACCTATTGATCAGGCAAGTATTAGGAAGAAAAGTAAAGGTTTCTTTTCATAAAAATTGTTTACCTATAGTTGAAATTCCTCCTGTCTGTGAAATTCAGCAGATGGACTATCAGAGGGATGCATTTGGCCTACTGAAGACTGTTTCTGTTGGAAGGTGCAGCGCTTTGATGATGCAGAAAATAAAGCCCATGCTGTTTCTATGTTCTATTAAAAGGAAAGCTATTAAGATGGTAGTCAGGTGGTCAAGGCCTAAAATTAGACTTGCCACAAATGCCAGTGGCAAAAAATAGTATTTAAACTGTCATTTCATAAAATAAAAGTTACTCTGAGTTTCTCAGGGAAAAAAAAAAGCAAAAGTCCATAAAGCCAAAAAATCCTTTCAGTACCCAAACACATCACTGAGAAGTCAGTGCTCCAGCCATTCATGTACAGTTAAGCATCTCTCCCTCAACCAGCTCAGGGTTTACCTCCGTAGGATTCTGTTACTGGGAAGACTTCACATCCTGAGTTGTGCTGCAATCAGGACTGATAAGATCTAAAGCTGCAAAGGACAATCCATGCAGCACTGTAAAAATTCAAATTGAGTTGTATCACCATGAGAAGCTCCAGTCATACTTTCCATAAATTAATTCAGCTTTAAAAGTTTCCCCTTCTTTCCTTGCCATATAAAGCTTTGACTGTCCTTTTTCTTCTATACACCATAGCCTGCTGCTCCCCAGTTATCATCAATTGGGTATTAGGGCTATGCTCCACCTGCATCACCAAAACAATTTTTCTTCAAAATAATCAAAGGACTGATGCTGGGAATTCTTCAGGCAGAGACAGAAAGACAAGGAAGATTAGAGGGAGGTTTATTTTTTGCCCAGATCATTTCAAGGATCCGATTCATAACAAAGCCTCAAAAACCACTGGGTTGCCACAATAGAGGACAGGCAGGGATGTGGAGTAAGTGCTTGGAATGAGAGTGTCTTCAGGTGGCTTCAGTGTCATGGAAAACACTAAAAGATCAGGTGGATAGTTCCACCACAAGTTAAATAGTTAATACAACATATAATCAGGTTCACTCACAGCATCTGCTAGGAAAAACAGAAGCAGTTCACGTCCTTTTTAGAGCAACCTCATGTACAAGAGTACCTTCTATGAGGGTTAACTGCAAACATCACACTACTTACCTGGGAAATGGGTTCATTTCACTTATTTGTGTGTCATATCCTCAGTCATGCATGCTATTTAGAGAAAGACATTATTTTTCAGTGTCTTTACGCGAGGCTGCTTACAAAAGGACATAGCAAGGCATTAAAAACCAGGCGGGTGAGCTGGCAGTAAGATGAACAACATGTAGTAATTCGTTAGCCTATTTAAACTCAAAGTTGTTTTAGTCCAAATCAAATTTCTCATTACTTTGATCCTTCTTTTGGAATAAGTTGTTGTTTTTTTTCCAACCTTCATCATAGATTTATATTTATATACAGCTTACAGTAGGAAAAACCTCTGAGTCTATTGTATGAAACCCCTGAATAGAAACAGAGAACATTTACATAGGGGGAAAAAAGTTTTATTTAATCAAAGTGTAGATTACATACACAGTGAATATCCTATATATTTTCCAAGATAGGATTAGTAATTAGGAACTCTGAAGTATTACTGCCAGTTCTGATCCTGATTATATTCTGTATACATTGGCAGGTCACATAACCTTTCTATCTCTGATTGTAAAATGAGGATATTACTTATCAGCCTCACAGTGATGTTGTGAGGATTAGTTAGAGCCAGAAAAAGGACATACAGTGCTTTACTAAGTAAAATCCATCAAAAACACATGCACAGTAAATGACACTATGTAATTTGACCTGGAATTTAATTCAGTTATAGTCTATGATAGTCAAAGTCTTTTGGATAAACAAAAATCAACTTATATTTCAACCAAAACGGGAACTAAACCTAAAATGGATTTTCAGTTGAGCTTCAAAAAGAAGCAGTTATTTTAAAGGGTTGTTCCCATTATCTCTGTCTTTCTCTCTAATTTCTGGTTTTAACTTGTGGTCATAAGGAGCAGCTCTAATACCCTGTAGGAAAGCTTGTTCTTGCAGTTATTTCTGGCACACCCTGCAGGTTCAAGAGAGGTTTGGGTAGTTTAGCTAAGCATCTCAACTTTGCGATACTTCTGCAAACCAAGCCAGAGTCTGTGGCCTTTACCAATTCCTTACTGTAATGCTTTTATGCTCTCCGGTGCACGAGGTTTGTATAGAAGAAAATCTTCACATCATTTGAAAATGTTAAAGGCAAAGTGAGTACAAGAAAATGAGAAGTGCAATTCCCTGGGATGACATTCAAGTGGAGACTGAAAGAGGGTGGAGTTCTTAATCCTAAAATTAGGCTTGCAGTATCTCCAGTGCACACCACCTGAAAACATACAGTTTTTCAAACACACTGATGTAGCAGATGAAGAGCAGTGTTATCATTTCAAGGCTACAGAGTTTATCACTATCCAGTGAAATAAAGAGGTCAGCTTATTTACTGGTCCAACTTATGTTTTCTGCAATGCTTTTACTCCAAGGTTTCCTTGAGGCAGTGAGATATTCACAGAGAAATTGGCATTCAGGTTTATAAACGACAGCAGCTTTGCTCCCTAATCAGGGAGATCTGAGTGATCTGAGAATCACTCTTTTCATAGTTCTGACTCAGAACTAAAGTGAGATTCGTGCCGCTTCTGTAACTAGGGACAGTTCTGATTCTTCAAGCAATTTAATTTAATGCTGTCACTGCAGAGAAAAAACATGCCTTTCCCTCCCCCTCTTTTTTATCAGGTTTTAGCAACACCTTCTCTGAACCACAATTTTAAAAATTTTAGCTGCTTGTTACAAACAAAAGTCTTCTAAACAAACTAGATTTTCATGTGTGGCCCATTTTACTAACACAGTCTACAGTTGGAATTTTTGATCCTTTGCAGGTAAGTACATCCTCAGCTTCAGTGGAACTATTGTCACCCTTCATCACTGCACTCAGTAAAACAGCAGTTAATTTTTCTTTTATGCAGTTTTCTATCATAACTATCATACATCAGTATGAAAATAAAAACCAATACTTTTTTTTCAGTTACATACTTAGTTCCTCCAGCAACTTATCCTAAGTTTGGTTCTCACAGAAGTCAGTAGGACCTCACAGATGAAGAGGTCATGCAGTTAATTCACATAAGAGGACTAACTGTGCTATTTGCAGTTCCAACTTGGCCAACCTGAGGAATATGTTTTTATGAGCTGTGTTTCCCAAATGATGGCATATTGAAAGGTAACCAAGCCCAGTGAAAGACGTAGTTATTGACTGAAAGACTAATTTGATTACCCAGTGCAAAAACCAGGCAAATGTAAAAACACCTAAATCCACAGAAAGGGAGAAGAAAATTCATGTTCATATATACTGCAAACATGTCTCCAAACTAAATCTATCGCAATGTGCAGTATAAACATGACTTGTATTAATAACCTTTAATAATTAATATTTTCAAGTTATCTTTTGGTTAAATATGAATTTTTACATTTAATGTATTTGATCATTCACTTTGCTGCTCCATTCTTCTTTCTCTTCCTCTGTTGGCAGATTATAGTTTGGCCTTCTGGGATTTAGTCTGGATGTGTCAGAACTATTCAGTTCCTTCCTGCTAATGCCTCTTAACATGTTACTCTCCTTTCTAACTTCACAATCTTCACCTATTTGCCATATTCTTGATCCCCCATTTCCCCCATCCCTCCTCACTACACTTCTGTTCTGTTTCCTTTCTTATCAACTGTATCTATTTACATGCTGGGTTTGAAATTTTCCCGAGGGCTGAATGAACTGTTTGCTATGTTGCTCTGATTATGAAGTACAACAGACAACAATACTAATAAAGCTAAGATAGGGTAATTCAAATCTGTTGAAGAAAAACTAACAACAACAGAACACAATGGAATAATCATTCCCTTAACTCAGTGATTTCCCTGCAGCAGAAAAAGGCTTTCTGGATTACATACAGAATAACCTTGGCACAGCTTCATATAAGTGCTGGGGCCTACTAAGGAAATGTTTGATATAATGCCAGCAATGGGCAATAAAACTGAAGTAAATCAGATACTAAATGGGCAGGACACAGCTTTCTTTTAGGGCTGTACAGCACCTAGACCATGCTCATCATTACCAAATTTATTTTTTTTTTAGATTTCTTAAAAAAGTGTTAAATATACTCAAAGGCAGATTCCTTTTTCATTAAGATGTAGTTTGCCTATTTCTGATCTAAAGTCACTGTTTAAAAATACAAAGTAACAGGTCCTTCTTTAGCAGTGATATAATAGAATGCACTAATTATTGCTCTTACCTTTTAATTAATCTTATGCAAAACCAAGACAATGCATCTTTTGTTTATAATCTTGGACTTCAAAGATGGATTCAATAAAAGTATAATATTGTGTAGTGTATTCATAGTAATCTGAACTCCAAGGGCCAGATTCAGCTCTGTTGCGGGTGAGCATAAATCTAATTTGTTCTGATTCTGACATGCACACTACTGGGGCAAAGAACAGAGTGGGCTTAACTCCACGAAGTTAAACCCCTGAAAATATCAGATCGTTTAGGCTAGATTTCTGGATAAAGTGAAGGATTACATTTCACATAATGATCTCTGTAGTGAGTCCAATACCTTGTATTTGTCAGAATTCTCACAGAAAGGCACTCAGTCTTCATCTCATGTATCAAAAAATGGACACCCACCTTCCCATTCCAACAGCACTTTTTTCAATTGCCAGCAGTCATCACTACTTAAGCTTATACCATACTTCTCATTTGAATGCATTTAATTTTGACTTTCAACACTACTGGATTTTTTCCTAACTTTCAGAACAGGCAGAGCAGAGCGGTGGCTATTAGTATCCAGTATTTGTTTCCTGTGAAGTTATTTAATGAATCAATTCAGCTTTCAGTTTCCTTGTTGTTAACGAAAACAGATAACGCTCTAAAATGTCTGTTCCTCTCTGTAAGACACTTGCTTCACTGAATTATTATGTGACTCTTTCCTTCTTGTCCCTTCATCTTTATTTATTTTTTAGATTTATTTATTAGAAATATTAGCAATTCTCTAGCTAACAAAACACAATGCAATGGAGCAGAGCCAGGTCTGGATTTGGATTTCAAGCTATTTGTGATCAAACATATGAAGACATATTGTAGAGTCAGCTAATTGCATTTCAATTTATTTCCATTACAGTAATTTTGTCCTCTAAAAGGGATGCAGAGAAAGCTGGATTATTTTTACACTGTTAAGTAAGACAAGTGGAAACAGTTTTTAGAGAAGAGCTGAGGCCACTGAGCACAAATGACAATGGATCTTTGTGTTTCAAAGGTGTTGCTGAATATTTTACTCCCCATGGACTGTTCATGTTGTTGAGCCCATGGATCAAGCAGAGAACATGGTCCTAAATGCTATCAGAGGAAGCCAGCAAGATAAATGCCATTTCCCTTTTTCATTGGTCATGCTGGGCATGGCCTATTATCTTTAAATGGACTGAGCAGTTACTGTAGAGAAAAGAACAATAATACTATCTCTACCCAGGCTTGTTATAGTCTCCAGGGCAAAGACTGTGAGACACTGCTGATAAACAAAGCAACTGCAAAAGCTAATGTTGCTCCTCTGTAGACAAGACAGAAAAGGCAAATATTTAAAAGTGGTTCTTCATAAATTAGGATCATCTCTATCCCCACTAAGAAGAAAATTTTTCAGGCAAGTAAACTCTGCCCTAGTAACACATGTTCAGGACTTTTTTTCAGACTTAACACAAATTAAGGTCAGTGACTTTAATCCCTTCCATTGTGATTGCTTTGTGCACTAGGAATGCAATAGGATAGAACAGGCTAATGAATGAAGAACTAATTCAGCTGCAACTTAGATTCATTCATCTCATCCTGAAAAATCTACCTACTTGCTTATGCTCATCTATATGCATCCCATATCATACTTGTTTCCCCCTTTTATATTCCCCTCTTTCAGGTCTTTGCTTCCATTCAGTGTAACTAGTCTAGTTCATCAGCTGCTTTAATCAATTTGATTCAATTAATCTCAATCAGCCCCCATCTCCCATCCCGCCACTGCTGGCAGTGCTCTCTTCTCCCCGCCACTGAATCATGTGCTGGGAAATAAGATGGTAGGACTCTGTATCTTGCCATTGGTATTGAGGTACTGCTCAGCTGCTTTCAGCTCTTCCTCCATGATATCTCCATTTTTTAATTTCAACCCTTTCTTTTCATTTATACTCTTTAAAACATTCAGATACATGCCAATGTCTTTTGCTTTGTAAGAACAATGTCACACCCCCCCATCTTATCTACTCAAAACATATGTGCCAAAGAATAGTCTCGTTCATCATTCTAACCACCTCAGGTTTCCTTCTCCGAGTGCTTCCCACCTACTTCTCCTCCAACACACAAAACTGAAAATCTCTTTTGAGAAGGAAAATCCTTTTCCTTTCAGAGATCAGAATTGAACACCTTTGTACTGATCACATATTTTCTTATGTTATAAAGTCTTAAATTAGAATGAAACCTCCTCTGAGAAGGTCTTATTATGTACTGCAGTGTAAAAAGTTTCTAAACTGAATTGCATCTTCTGGAAGCCACTGCAAATCCAGCTGCCCTTACATAACAACAGGTAAAGATGACAGCTTGTATTCTGTTGTGACTGTGGGGATGAATCCACCTGTGCCAATGCAGACAGACAAATGTCCCCAGCCTGCAATGGGTCAGGTGGGAAGGCAGGAGGCTTGGACTTCCCTCTGTTCCACTGACTGGGGAGCTACAATCCCCCTTTCGTTTCACTTTCTTACTGTCTCTACCCTCCACTCGACCTTTACAAACTGAGGAAGACTGGAATTTTCCAAAGATCATAATTAGAAAATGCCAATTCACAATAACCAAAATTTCCCACGAAAATGTACTGGTTTGAGGACTACATTCATTGGGGTCAGGATGTAGCTTCCACATGAGAGAGCCAGAAGAGCTCCATATGGCAGGAGGTGTCCTCAGTCAGACTGATGGATGTTTGAATCTTTGCTCTTGTCCTGCCATATGACTTCCACAATCCAGGTGAAGTACTTTACTTATCCAGAGAGCTATTTCTCACAATATATAAATAAAGGTAAATACTTAGGTTTTATTCCAATATAGAGGAAAAGAAGCGAATCCTCAATTTTTTTTCATGTAGTCTTTTGTTTTAAACATCTATGACTTTGCTGTGACTCTGCAAACCCTCAAAATAGATATGGCACCATCTGAGTGAGAAAATAAGAGTGAGGAGAAAGAAGCCTTTTATGCTTATTCTTCATACTTTAAGAAAAATTCATGGTATCTTTTTTCAGTTTTCTATTGCAGATTTGCAAAGGTGTTAACAGGATTTGGCAAAGTTGTTTCTAGATGTTTGCATCATGGAACAAGTGTTAGTGGTTTGTCTCAGATGCAGGATACCCACTACATTCCCCTCGGCCGCATTTCCCAGGTTTCATAGGTATTCCCTCCACTCTACAACAGCACACTGCTAGCTGTGTACTGACCCATGGCAAACTTAATCACAAGAGTTTTACAATATTTGAGCCTAAGGATTACTCACAAACTTTGCATTATCATATGCTTCAGTAAACCAATTTGAAAAACACTGCTTAAGGAATCTCTTTATTCTCACTTGGGCACTCTGGCTTACATAAAATACAGTTCTGCAAGTAAGCTACCCTGAAGTCTTTGGAAAGAAATAAATATGTTTCTTTCTTGTGTTGACAATGGGAATAGCTCACTGCATTCAGCTGCCAATTGAGCAACCAAGTACTGATTCATTTCCCGAGACAGATTATATTACGATCAACAAAATGGTCAATCTGAAAGAAAGTGTGGTTCAAAAGTCACAGTCTCTAGTCTGGAGACCTGAGTCTGAAATAAGTTATGATATTTACATTTAGGAGTCTGATCCTTCTAAGTCACCTTTGAAAGCTGATTACTTGATTATTCATCTCCATTTTTATGAGACACCACAACTTCTTTGTTGTTGATGCAAAACAGACTGTTAAGTTACTGACAAGTGGCACTGAGCTACAAAAGTGTTACATTAATACAGATTATGCTGATTAATATGATTTTAAAAATTGATTCAATGGCACTCCAATTTAAAACTGAGAGAGAGATGACAAGGAACATACAGAAAGGTAGAACATAAGTTTTGCTCCTTCCAGCAAATCTGCAGTTTACAAAATGGCAACGCTCAGAATTCCTACATGTCTTACTTTGTATTTAATAGGCATCTTTGAAGATTATCTCTCTCCCAGTTTTAAGCAATTTATGGTTTAAAAGTTATCAAGGTTTTATTACATTATGATGACAGCAGACTCTGAAAAACTCCAGTGCAACTGCTTTTCAGCCCCTAACTCAGGTTCTAGGGAGTTTTTCTGTGTCATAGGTTTGGATAACCAAATTAAATCATATCAGCTTTTCTTGAAGAGAAAAAAAAAATTGTAGAAATGAGCCATTATAGGGAAATGAAATGGTTCCCAGGGACAAAAAACTGGCATTGTCCACATGGGCTTTTCCACACCATCTCAAGTCAACAGGATCTAAACAAAGACCAACCACCTTTGCAGGAGCAAAGTCCTCCAAACTTCAGTAGGTCTCTAGGACACATAAAGAGTAGAAGCTTTACGATAAAAATATCTGGTTTTGCCAATGCTTTTCTGATATCCCCCAATTTCCATGATGTAACAGCTTTCCATGAGAAAGGAGGCTGTTACTAGTGTTTTCCTGAGGCTATGCTGTGAGCCACTGCAAAGGAGATTTGGGGGTGCAGATTAACAATTTTAATGATTGAAGATTATTGCTTGACTGCACGAGTCCATTCTGTGTTAACCACCCCTAATGAAATGTCACAGCAGGAAGATTTTGGAGATGGCTAGAGTGAAGAGGACAGTTCTGGAGCAGAAAAGCATTAACTTGACCCAGTGGGAAGATACAGGGCATGGGTAGAGGGGATCACATGGGTTTCTAGATGAACAGCTGAATTTATCAAAATAACATATGCTAAAATATGTGATAAAAATCATTTACAGATAACCTGAAAGAACAAAACCAAATTATTCATCAGGAAACTTGCCACATCCTGAGTTTTCTGTTATACAACAGGCTTTCATAATCAATTTCACAGCATTTGTCATAGTTACATTGTTCCTACCTACATTTATTTCTAAGTTATGTGGGTTTATTTTATTACTCTGAGTGTCAGAGAAAACTGAGTTTCATGTTATTCATAATGTGGAAGAATCTGCAAGACTATCTCAGCTCAAGCCCCAAAAAGCTCCTAATTCCATGTAAATTTGAGGTTATTAATTCTAGGTAAAACACAGCATTGCTATGTAAATACTGTTTCCCTGCTCTGATAAGCACTATTATTTCAAGAAGCCTCATTCAGAGCGTTTTCCTGTTTGGTTTTTCACTGAAATTAATGCATTACTGTTGGTAGCATAGGTGGTGAGAATGAGAGGGGAAAAAAAAAACCAGTCATTTTTTAAAAAGCAAGTGCAAAAATTGCATTCTAATGAGGGTATTTGTCATCAAAAAGCACTATAACTCCTAGAGGTTATCCAAGTAGACCCTTGAGAGTTCAAAGAAACAGAGAGATTATTAATATTATGATGTTTCCAGCTAAAATGACTGACATGATTACTCAGGGATTGAGGGGAAAGCCATTTGAATAGATACTGATGTACATCTTAGCCAATAAATGCTAAAAATAAAATTCTGCAGAGACATTATAGTATAATCCAAACATCTTAAAGGGTAGCAATCAAATACAGTTTTGTAGCTTGATTAAAAGAGCATGTACATTCACCTCTTAATTTATTTACTCTTTGTTAGAACTGTACCACTAACTCATCAAATAAACAAGCTGGTCGGTTGACTTCATCCCACCAAGCAGTGTCAGTTTTTAGCAGGTGTGCCTGAAGGACTCTTCCTCTCTGCTCTTTGAATCATTCTGTAGACACTAATGAGCATCCCTCTTCAGCTTTAATTATTGGTCCCTGACAAGTCAACATAATAGGAATCAGCTTAACCAAGCATACTCCCCAGTGACATGTTCAATTACTCAGGTTGTACTTCTCTGCAAGAGGTCTGAGGGGTTGCTAATTTAACATTGTCAAAAAAATAAACAGAAGTATTGGTTACAGTTTATCTTTTGACCTTTATGTCACCAAATCTAGCAAGATACCACCTTCTGGAACAGAGTAGAAGATTAAATACTTAATAATTGCTATTCTGGTTTTACTTTTAAAGTAAAATTAATTATTAGCTACGAGTGATTTAAGTCAAACAATTTTTTATTAAGAGACACTGACACTTTGACAACAAGTGTTTGTTGATGCATGACTATATTTATAAAACTATTTGTTTTCCAGTTTTATAAAATGCAACTAAGTAGTAGTATTTACTCATTCACATTTATTGCAAAAATAAAGTACCAGGATTAGTTAATTTCTGCTTTTGGCAAACACAAACAGTTAGTTTCCATAACCAAAAATATCAGTGTTAGAAATGTGACTAGGAAGCCTTTTATTTAGCAAGCTCATTATTGAGAAATTAAATGGCTTTTTGAAGAAGAAAAAAAAAAAGACAAAAACAAGGGCAAAAACGGTCTCTGCAAAAGATTATTTAAAAGTATTTTTTAATATTTTTAAATATTTTAAATATTTTAGTAATTATTTAAATATTTACTATTTTAAAAATATATTTAGAAATTTCTTAGGATTGCTTAATTTCATTGGATTTAATTCAAATTTTGTAAAACTAAATAGAAATTAGATTCAATTTTTAGATTCAATTTTTAGAAGTCAAATTATCATTTAATCTGGCCTCAACAGGTAACAAAGGACTTAGAACCTTGGCTAACAGTGTCAGCCTCAAGTATCACATTTCTGGTGACCAGAACAGGTTTGCTGTCATCTATTTGGCCAGCAAAATGGTATTTTCCTGCAAAAGCAACTATATTGTCACTTTGAACATCTCCTAAACTTCTATAGATAGAAATATAAATGAGTTTTTCTTTTTAGCTTTGTTTGAATATTTAACAGGAGAGGGCTGAAATTTTAGTATCACTTTACAGAATAGTTCCAAAGGATAAAAATATTCAAAGCTATTCAAAAGCTCAAATTCAGGCTGAGACTCAAGAAGTGATATACATATGCTTCTTAAAAGAAGCCTATATATTTTGTCATTATTTTTTTTTATTTCAAAAATTTAGGAAAGCAGAACACTCCAAGCAAATAGGCAACCAACCCTAGGGAAAATGGCAAAGAAAGGAAGTTGAATCCTCATGAGTTTCAGTGAAAATAATCAGTATGATTTTGTATTGTTTCCCTTCTCAACACATTTCACAAAAAATAGAATCTGAATTTTGCAGTACTCAAATATTGATGCAAAAGTCTCACATTTCCTTACTATAGCAATGACCCTTCCTCCTGACTGACTGTGCTATTTACCAAACATATACAAAAGCATGTTTGGTAAAACATATGCTTAATGCATATGATTAAGCAAGCACTCATTTTATAGTAAATATCTATGTAAGCATTTTGGACCACAACTAAGAATTCAGTAAAAACATGGACAAAGGACTTGGAACATGGGAACTTCATGCACAAACCTTGGCTTGGGAGGAAGCAAGACCACACCTTGTATCTCTTACTATTTCACAACTATACATTCAACATCTTCCAACCTTTTCATGTTCTTCCATGTTTGTTCCACTGTTCTTACACAACAAAACCATATTTGAATATGGTTTCATTTTTATGTTTAGCAACATCCCTCTTGATAGATCCAATAGATTTAGTTGAGTTCATGATCAATATTAGTATTTTTCTTTTTTTTTAATAGACCATGGCTTGTACAGTTGTAAAAATGAAACCTGATTTTACTATATTGAAACATAATGAACAGAGTTATTAATTATAATGGCTGATTTTTTGTGAAAATGCATCAGTAAAAAAAGCCAGATGTCAGGTTCAGTTTCTGGAGCTCATCTTAAGTTCTGACCATTAGAGTGGTTCTGGGCAAATGATGAATTTGCACTATGACAAGCATACACAACAGTACAGTATAAATACACAGAATCAGTTCTCATCTCTAAAATTTCTTCATAGATAAAAATTAAAAAAAAAAACAAACTAAACCAAACCAAAAAAACAAACAAAACCACCAACCTATAGCCCCTAAAAATAAAAATTTTACTGTAAGTAGCAATTCTTATCAAACCCAAAGTACCCTTGGTAAATAGTGGAGATAAAAGCTTCTGCAGGATCCACAACATGCCCAACAAAGCCATAGCACAGTTATATTGGTGTCTAACAGCAGACTGTGAGAGTTCTGCAAACAAACACCATATGGAAGAACAGAAATCTGCATTTAACCTAAAGCTTCCAATTGCCTGGGGTTTAGATGAAAAGATCTTTCCAGGATCACAGAAATTATTCTTCTGTTTTCGAGCTTCAGAAATCTAACCCTAGGCTCTCTTTACTGCCAGTGGGAAGAGGCAATTCAAAACCTAAATATTCTGACATCTCTTAGAAACAAGTTCTCTCTTGATTACTCATGTGCTTTGGTACAAGGTGGTTGGAAATGAAGATATACTGTCAAATGATACTTCAGATACTTCCATGAGGCAAGGAGATCTTTTCATATCAAGCAATCAGGCATGTTCCCAGCTAACTAACATTTTGGAAAACATTAGGTAAAATTAATCCAGTCCTTTAGATTAGGCACAGTAACTTTCTTTCCTTTTTTTTATTTTTTTTTTGTTTGTTTATTTGGGTTTTTTTCATTTTAAAGTAGAGAAAAAAGGTCCTTTTACCAGCCTGGAAATCGCAGAATATGCAAGAGCAGAACAGAAAGCACAAAACATGTATGTTGCTTAGGTACTGACACATTACAAAGGAGGTTCTCAGTATGTTTTTTTTATCATCATAAAGAAAACTTCTCCAAATAACTGTCAAGAGTGGGAAGCTTAATCCACAGTGACTTAGTCATACTTTCAAATTAAAGGTAGGACGCTACACAGAAAGCAGTAAAAAAGAATCACTCTTCTGGTATGTTTTCAGACTTGGACCAAAAACAAGACATCTCTCCAATTTTCAGGACAGGCTGACATGTCCTTAATGATTAGCAATTTTTATTAATTCTCCACAGTGAAAACAAGGCTAACTAATTGTAAAACAAACAAACAAACAAACAAACAAAAAAACCCACACAAACAAAAAAGAATCTGTTCTAAGATCGCTACATTTACAGCAGTGGATGAAAAACAATCTCTCATAGTATAGTCACTCGCTTAATCAACTAAATTAGAGGTAAATATGTCATGGCGTCAGCTTCTCAAAAGTCTCTTCCTACAGATGATGCTACACCAGGAAGGTTTATTCTCGCAACAAATCAGACAGACCGGATTCCCATTTCTTTTGGTGACTTTTATATGGCTGAAGCAGGTCCTTCAAAGCTGCTGCACTGTGACCTTTTACTTTCAGCAGCTGTCTGCAAAAGGGCCTCAGACAAACAGTTCAGAACCAGGGCATGACATGGAAATAAGACTTCACAGCCTTGGGCTAGTGTGGCTCAGCACAGGATAAACAGTTTTTTGTCTATCTTTCAGAGTTTATCTCTTTCATGACTCATGTTGAGTAATTGTTTCCACATCCCTTTCTGTCATAAGGGACACGGAACATGCTTGTTCAAGACAAGAGCTTTACATGGAATTTAGGAGGAACAGGACACAATCTAGAGCTCTTGCTACTAAACCTTTAGTTGGATTGGCTTTGTTCTCCCTTTCATCCTGCCCCTCATGTTTCAGCCAACAGTCCAAGCTGGTAGCTGATTGTAGAACAGTCTATATGAGGGCTCTGAAATTTGCAGTATGACTGCTGGCAGTGATAAATGAGAGCTATAATTGATATATCTCATTTCAGTGCATATAAGCAAAATTACACACTGATAAGATAACACATAAAGAAAATGGGTGAATGCAATCTCATTCTTCTTTCAGCAGATAGCAATCTCATTTCACTTTTGTTATTGAACATGAAACATAACCTTAGCCTGAGAAAAGAGGAATTTAAAATCTTCCCTTCAGAAGTTCTACCAAGAACAAGAGCATTGCACTTACATCATACAAACACACCATGAAGTACAATTCAAGAAACCAGGGTACCAATAGGATCTTATTTACATGTTCTACTACTTTATTATGTATTTATATTATGTACATTGATTAAATCTTATCTCTTGATTCTATTATCATAATATGCCAGTTAAAGAAACAAACAATCTCCACCCCCAAAGGGGGGGAGAGCAGGGGGAACACAAAACCACAAGAAAAGCATACCAGCAGCATCAAACCACTCATACTGGAACTACAAGTTCTCCTGGTTCATTAGCCAATACTGAGCTCCGAAGCAAAGACAGATTTGATGATACGTAACAATCCTTTGTGTCAGCATGTGAAAGTCAATCACATACCATTTACAGAGACAGGCAAAAGGAAACGTGGCTCAGGGAAGAGCCGGGCGCTCCAGGTGCAGTACAGGAGGTATTTTTGAGACTGATGCCACAGAACATCTGCAAACCTCACCTCAGGTCCAGCTCAGCCTACAGTGAAATCCAAAGTGTCATCTCCCATATACTGACCTCTCCGAAACTCTGCTTCTCTACCCAAGCCACAGCACGGCTTTTGTGGCACTCATGTCACACACAGTCTGCTAGAAATGGGGATGCTGAATATGTAGACATTTAGGATTGGGAAGGAGAAGTGTTAGGTTCTTCAGAGAAGAAAGGACAGAGGATAGCAGACTAGATAAATCGTCACAGGTTACCCTCCTGTAGTTTTTTGCTTATGACCACATTCGCAATCTTAGTACATGTCCAAACTCAAGATCAGATGTAGCACAATACAAAGTCAATTACCTAGCAATACTTAATTTGATCCCCCTAAGAGACTACTGAGAAGAGCAAGTGAATCTAAAATAATCTGTGAAAGCAATGGGCAAGAGGGGGAAGGAAGTGAAAATAATTATTTTTCTCAATTTTTACTAAAAGAGCTTTTGCTATATTTAGAGATGGAGAGATATCCTGATCTTTCAGTGAAAAAAATTGAGAAAAGGAAGCTTCCAAAGCAGCTTGACAGCTGTTCTGCAATGAACACTCAAGCACTGTGCCCAGATAGGTAAGAGATGTTTGCATGCTATTACTGATTAACCCATACAATATTTCACATGACATTTGCTCAGCTGAAGCAATTTTGGAGCAAATAACAAAGAGAATGAACAAAGCTATAGGAACACAAGAGTAGTAGGTTAAAAGTCTTACTCCACATAAAAGCAGTTCTCTGTATCTACTTTTTAATCTTGCTTTCCAATATTTTTTTCAATCTTTTTCTATGTCATAAAATTGGCAGCATATGACATTTAGACAATAATTAATTTTTCAACTAAGTCCAGCAGGTTTTGGTTACCCAGTTATCCATGTCTAAACTGATGCAATGCAGACGTACAAGTCAGTCCCTTCAATACCTACTTCATTAACAATAAGCTCCTCAGTGTGAAAGTAGAGAACTCCGGTCCCACATAACTATCTAATAAACCATCACGGATTTTCAGAGCTTTCATATGAACATGGAAATACTATCAGATGTGTTAGGCATGACTTCTTTTCTTGCTACAGTTCTTTTATATATGAGCACAGGGGTACAAAGCATCATCAGTTTAATGAAAGACAGGAAGAAACTTTTCTATATCAAAGAGTAGTAAGAGGAAAACAAACAAAGTAAGTACATATGGAAATCAAGAGCAGTCATGGCAAATTTTTCTTCTCACAATAGCCAGAAGTACTCTAGTTTTTTAGATTCCTAAAAAAAAAAAAAAAAAAAAAAAACAAGAACAAAAAGACCTAGAAAACTGCCTCATTAAAAATAGTTTCTTCCTCTTGTTTTCCAGCTATTCTTTTTTTTTTCCTTTTAACAATTTCATAATGCAAGACCATCACACAGTGCAGTTGATCTTGTAGGATGGAACTATTTAAATCTGCTTAGATTTCCATTCTTTTTATAGCTAACCTGGTCAAATGATACAAAGAGAAAACTTGACATGTTGTAAAAAAGTGAAGAGCATGGATGGAGTTAAGCAGCCTGCCTACGCAAGATGCACAGAGAAGATACCATCCTCCTTTAGCACATACTTCCTTTTGCTAATACATATGAAATAATAATAAAAATAAAATAAGGTGGATCTGTTCCTGTAACTACAGGCACCTATTACCGGATAGAGAGTTATCAAACAAACTGAGGAAGGTCAGTTTGGTGGTTGACATAGTAAAAAACATATAATGTTTAAAGTTCATCAGAACTTTCAGTGACTATCTGTAAGGAAGCACTATAAAGGTTATTATAATATTTCAGAAATATATCACCCTCAATAAATCTACATTGTTAAGAGACATGTTTACAGAAAATAAATAAATAAACAAAAGAGCTTCATTCCTGTGGTGTATGTATGCCTTCAGGAGGAGACTTGTTCCTATGCAGAGATGCAGCTCAGTATCTCTCCCTAAGAGATACAGAATTATCCCCTTTAAAATACTTTAATCTATAACAGAAATCTAAAAAGTAACATGCATTCAAAAGGAGAAGGAAACAGAGCATATATGATGAGAAAAGTGCTCCATGGGATGACAGGCTGACAGACCTTAACATCTATCTTCACCTTGAGGGACATGTAAAGAGAAATTGGAGTGTGTACACTCAATATGTTTTTGGAGTTGATCCCTCTACAAATGTCATGCTCAATTGCAGTAGGAATTTATATACATTAGAGGTGAGGCACTGCAATGGGCATGCACTGTACATGTTATTATGCCTGTATCACGCTATCTATTTTCGTTACCCTACACGGCTTTAGAAACAGTAAATACCGTCTGAGACAAACCACCTGGATGGACTTACACACAGCTCAACCTAGTGAGAGTCTCACGGACTGCAAATAAGGAAAGTGTTCTGTTCATTAAAAGAAGAGGCTGTAAGTTTCCCTAAGAAGTGGATTATGGTTATAATAATTAACAGCTTCCTTTGTTTAGAAATACAGGGGACTTCATCAGCCATCCTTGTATGTCCTACAGCAGTGTTACAATCAATCTTCTTTTATTTGTGAATAATACCATGGCGAGGCTTCGCGAACGAAGATTTGGGAAGGCTCTATCCACATTTGCTACAGGCACGTTGGTGGCTTATGAGGCCAATAC